>NC_138038.1:29225358-29825358 GCF_964106645.2 Podarcis pityusensis
GACACACTACCCAGTCAGAGTAGCCCTGAGTTTCAGAGCCTGCACTATAAAGATTGCCACCCCACGTGAAATTTGGGGATTTGCGTCCACAAGAAGCGATTTCAAACAGTCTTCCTTAGATGTAATGGTGGACGGGATCAAGAGGAGGAGCTTAGGTCTTATTGGCTCATAAATAGGGCAGTAGAAAAAGAAATGTATGAAGTCCTCTACTTCATTCATTGTGCATGGACATAAACGCTGAGTAATAGGGGTCTTAGAGTAAATCCCCTGCAGGAAGGCCGTGGGTATAGAATGGAAACGGGCCATAGTAAACGCTCTTCTCAAATTGGGCTCCGTCAGGTCTATCAAGTAGTTGGCAAGTGATCTTACCACTTTCACTTTAGGGAGCCACATGGAGAGGCGAGCTGTAATGGACTGTGCCCGGTCCATGGCCTCGTCTCTTGTAAGAATCCAGGCCCGGATTTTATGTTGGTCCCAAGATGACAGCGTGTCGAGATCTGGGAGGGAGTAGCGTGCAGTAATAGTCTCCATGGCCTTGGACCATTTGTTGGTATGAGAACAAGTTAAAAAGGCTTGCCTAGCTAGTAGGGAACCTGGGGCATTGATTAATTTACAGTAAAAACTAATGATTCTAATGTGGGCTCTCGCAACAATGGAGGGGAGGCCCAGTTCTGTTCTTAACTGTGCAGCAACTGAGCCCTTGGGGAGGCCCAGTATCTTTCGTGCAAAAGAGTTTTGCAGAATCTCCAGCCATTGTAGTGTTTTTAAATTCCACCCCCAGATTTCAACCCCATACAGTAACATCGGGAGGACTTTGCTGATAAATGCTTTTCTGATTGGTGGAACCAACTGGCCGCCTTTTGCATAGAAGAATTTCTCCAAGGCTTTGATGGTTCTACGGGCAGCCAGGATGGTCATATTTAGGTGAGCTGACCAGCTAAGCCCATGCTGAAAAGTGATACCCAAATACTTGAATGCTGAACAATATTCAATAGAGTGGCCCTCAAAATTCCAGAAAGGCTTCCGAGTTTTCGTGCCAAAAGTAAGAATTTTGGTTTTGGCGAAATTGATTTTGAGGGAGTTGGTATCACAATATGTCATGAGCCCTCTGAGCATGTTGTTTAAGCCCTGCTTGGTTAAAGACAGTATCACCATGTCGTCCGCATAGAGTAATATGGGGATCTTGAGCTGTTGTAAAGAGGGGGCAGATTGATTTAGGGCCTTCATGGTTGTAACGATGTCATTGATGTAGAAATTGAATAGAAAAGGGGCCAAGAGGCAGCCCTGTTTGACCCCTTTATTCAGAGGGAAAGGATCAGATAGAGCTCCCAGAGGGCCGAATTTTACTCTGGCCGATATGTCATTATGAATTTCCATAAGAAGGTGGAGGAGTCTCTTATCTATGTTAGTGTAACTAAGCTTCTGCCATAGCCTATCTCTGGGGATGGAGTCAAAAGCGGAGGTCATTGTTACTTAGAAGTACAATTAGAGAAAATAAAGTGAAATGCAAATATGATATAAAATGCTTCAAATATGCTGTTTGTTATTATGTATATTTACTAGAAAGTGGGTTCTATGGAGTTCAGTAGAACTTTCTCCCAATTTAGCAACCTTCATATCTATCTATTCCAATATAGAGGCCATATGGCACTATTTACACTGATTAGAACAAAATTTAAAAATATGTAATAAAACTGCTGAAAATAAAGAAAAAATGTATATTTGTTTTCTGGGAAGAATAGAACAAAAATATATAATAAATTCAATACTTTTGCAGCACACCATGAACACCGTTGTACTCATCAAATTATATATAATTTGTTTTTTATGCTTTTATATAAATAACAAACAATTTTCACTTGTTTGCCGCTGAAAATTATGAGAAGCTATTTGGAAAGTAGATTTATTTATCTATTTAGGAAAGGGCATTTATACAAATTATGAAATAAGACTTTGCTCTTATCCATCAGGGCTTTTTAAAACACTCTTATGATTCAGAAGATCTTTCTGTGGATCTAACCTATTGACATTGCAACCTTTAGTTCATAACTACAAAAAAACAAAAACAAAACACCCTTCTACTGAACCCAGTAGGGCTTAATTCAGAGTAAACACAAATAGAATGATGAAAGACTTTTCACCATCAAGCGTTATATTTTATCCAATGTGATCCGTTGGGGGCCACTGAACATCAGCACTAAAGCAGTGAATAGACTTAAACAGGATGGAAGCAATTCTAGTCATTACATCAAGTTAAATGAATGTACTCAGATACAAATATATGGAAATGCTGGAGTGCTGGTACTGTCCCATAGAAAGGCTGAATTAAAAACAGAGCAATAACATCTTTTTTTATCCTGGAGAAACATGGGCTTTTAATTTTATTCTTAAATGCTAGTCCCTCCTGGAGCACGAGGGGCTTTTTAACTTGTGAAGTACAATCATGCAATCATATGCATGTTAATTTGGAAGTAAATCATGCTATGTGTTCTGTAGGGCTCTCTTCCAAGTCATAGGATTACACTAACAGTGTTATTCAAAACTATTTTCCTTATTCCCCAGAAAATAAATGATGCTACTGATTGATTGATTGATTGATTGATTGATTCATTATTATTTATTTTATCATGTCGCATCTAGTTGGTACCTCCGACTGGTATTTGATCCAGTGGGGTGAGAAAGAGCCAGTTTTCAGTGACTGCCCCTTTCCTTTGCACCCTGCTGCACTACATCCCATAACATTTTGAAGCTCTGCCAACTCTCTGGAGCATATATTTGGAAGTGCAGGGATTTGGGAGAGATGAGAAGTGACCAACAAAAATGTTTAAATATAAGGGAGGGGAGAGAAGGTTTGCTCTTCTGCCGACTGGACTGAGGGAGTCAGGCACGGGTGGCTTTTATGCATGGCTCGCTGGCTTTTCACTTTGCATTGATGACACTGATCCTCATTTTGGGCCAGGGCTGTGTGGCCACCCTATGTGTTGTGAAATTAGGATTTGTTTGTCTCAAGCTGCATCACTTTTGGCTTAATCTGCACTGAGGTGGGGGCTAGGGAAGCTTGCTATAGCTACTGGATGTCCCAGAAAATTAGATTGTAAAAAACCCTCATATTTTGAAACAAACAAAACTAATTTGGGTGCTGGGTTCTTTTTGTAATCACTGTAAGTGTTTTTTCTATGCAGAACAGGCATTCAATCACGGAGAGACAGAACCAATCCAGTGTTAGAGATTTCATTCTTCTGGGCTTCCCAACACCCCTGGAATTCCAAATCTTGCTCTTCACATTGTTCCTCATTGTCTACATTTTGGTTTTGTCTGAGAACGTCATAATCATGCTGACAGTCTGGGTGAACAGCAACCTCCACACTCCCATGTACTTCTTTCTGTGGAACTTGTCCTTCTTAGAGATCTGGTACATCACCGTCACCCTGCCAAAGGCTATGGTGAACTTTGTGATAGAGAGCAATCTGATCTCCTTTGTGGGATGCATGATGCAACTCTATTTCTTCCTGGCATTGGGCTGCACTGAGTGTGTCCTCCTTGCCGTCATGGCCTATGACCGCTACGTTGCCATCTGCTACCCTTTGCGCTACCAGGTAATCATGACACGAACTCTCTGTATCCAGCTGGCAGCTGGATCATGGATGAGTGGCTTTTTCATCTCAACGTGGAAAGTCCTCCTAATATCTCAGTTGACATACTGTGGTCCCAATATCATAAATCACTTCTTCTGTGATGTATCCCCACTTCTGAACTTGTCTTGCACTGATATGTCCATGTCTGAGCTGACAGATTTCATATTAGCTTTGTTTATCCTACTGACTCCCCTTTGTGTCACCATCATGTCCTACATTTATATCATCTCCACCATCCTACGCATTCCCTCAGCCAAAGGCCGCCAGAAAGCATTCTCCACTTGTGCATCTCACCTCACTGTGGTAGTGATCTTCTACTCTGCCAGTATTTTCATCTATGCCCGCCCCAGGGCCATCAGCTCCCTCAATTCGAGCAAACTTGTTTCACTTCTTTATGCTGTCATAGTCCCTCTTTGCAACCCAATTATTTACTGTCTCAGGAACAATGAAGTGAAACAAGCACTGAAGAAAACCCTGTTGCGGAAGCCATAAGGAAGCCTTTTTATGGCCAGGGCCAGATTTAGGTTTGATGAGGCCCTAAGCTGCTGAAGATAATGGGGCCCTTTATATGTCCAGCTGTTCTTTGTCAACAACAAATTGTTGCTGTTTTTTGTGTTGAATATATGCTATATGGTAATTTATGGACCTAAAGTAAAGGTAAAGGTACCCCTGCCCGTACGGGCCAGTCGTGTCCGACTCTGGGATTGCGTGCTCATCTCGCTCTAGAGGCCGTGAGCCGGCACCGTCCGAAGACACTTCTGGGTCACGTGGCCAGCATGACAAAGCTGCAGCTGGCGAGCCAGCACCTGCGCAGCACACGGAAATGCTGTTTACCTTCCCGCTATAAAGCGCTCCCTATTTATCTACTTGCACTTAAGAGTGCTTTCGAACTGCTAGGTGGGCAGGAGCTGGGACCGAACGATGGGAGCTCACCCCGCCGCGGGGATTCGAACCGCCGACCATACGATATCTAAAGCCATTTGCCACTGTTGCTTTTGTAGGTTTTATTTTATTTGTTTTTTTAATCTTATATCTTCAAAATGTACATCCGGGTTTTTTTTCCTTTAATTTTTTTGGGGGCCCCAAGAGAGTGGGGCCCTAAGCTATAGCTTGTTTAGCTTATATGTAAATCCGGCACTGCTTATGACTGATATGGAGACTGCTATTAGCACAGAATACCATAGCCTGAGTGGTGTCCCTTACTAGACACATGCCACACCTGTGCTAAGGGAACTTCACAGGTTGTCTATTAAGTATCAAACCAGATTTAAAGTTATGTTACTAAAATATAAAGCCCTAAACAGCTTTGGACTATGTTATCTGAAAGAACCAATTGCCCTCCACTAAGCTCAGCAAATGGAACAAATTTAGCCTTTCCATGAACTTCTGGTTATCAACTTCTGGTGATGCAGAGACAGACCTTGTGTCTGGTGGCACTGGTGTTATGGAAAGCACTCCCTGTTGAAATACAAGAGGACACACCTATATTGGCATTGCACTGGGCTTTGAAGACACAGACATTCCCTTGGTCTCTCAAAATGTTTCAAGCACTGTATTGTTTTAATGGGATTGTTTTACTGCATGTTTTAATGATGGAGGTTTATGTTTCAATGTTTTATTGTGTGTGTAACAACAACAGCAACAATTTATTTATACTCCACCCATCTGGCTGGGTTATGGATTAATTATGGATGTTTATATTTTAATATTTGTGCAATTGGTTTTTATATTTGTAAACCACTTAGAAATCTATTTTGGCATTCGGTTCTATACAAATTTAACAACAGTAATCCAGGGAAGAGTTCAGATTTAATGTTACAGAGAAGTAAGTAGCAGGCTGCTCTTGCCTATTAGAAAGGCAAGCACAACTGTTTTTTGAAGCAGCCAGGGAGCGGAGAAGCCTTTTTGGCTTAAGGGTCACATTCCAAAGCTTAAATGCTGGTAGTGTGCAGGGCCAAATCTAAAAGTTGGGGGGGGGGGAGGAGGAAGCCACCTACAAAGCCCATAGAGACACCCATACACTTCTCCCCTTCAATCACATCAATATTCCATTAATTCACACACATTTAGATGTTTAACGTATCCTGAAACAATGATAAAGGGGCACTGCTAAGAGTACTACATGCCCCACAGGTATGCTTAATATGTACAAGAAAACAGGCTTTTAGGGTTGCATCTCCAGCCCTCTGGAATAAGTAGCCAGTAGCTTTTAACTTCTTCAAGTAAAATGCCTTCCAGAATCTCTCTAACAAACCAAGATACTCATAAGTCATTTCCAAAATTAAATTTAGTGCGTGTGTGCGCGTTAACATCTGACTGCAGCAATAACAGGACTGTCCTAAGGGCTATGGTGCTGAGTACTTAAACTGATGTGTAGTCAGATGCTCTGCATGGCTCAAATCCTACAAAGTTCATTGAAATCAATGAAATTGAAGTAGACGTATTTGTTAATTTCATTGAGTCTCCTCTGAGTAGTATTAACTAATATATAAATTCCTCTAATATGCATTTTATATTGCTGGTATATACAATTTAATGCACACCTCCCCCAATGTATACAATATAAACATTATTTTGTTGGAGAACTGCATTGCAAAATTCAGGGACGAGAAACTTTTGAAGAAATAGCTTCATTGAGTTGCTGCATTCTGGATCAGTTGAATTTCTCTTGCATCCCTATTCTGAATATGACTCAGTTTTATACCAGTCAGAAGTTAGTTCAGGGGGGCTGACTCCCTGGTATGTTTGCAATGGGTGGTGGTCTTAATTTCACTGAACTCAGTTTCCAGAGAGCCACAGCCTTAGATTTTGAGAAACAAAGATGTATTTTTCATGTGTGTCTTTTTCATGGGTGTCTTCAAAGGTTAGCAACCTTTTGGAAGGAAGTCTCGTGGAAATTACATATAGCTAAGAATATAAATTGAGGAGGTTTCATTCACAAACCACAGTATATTCTCATGTTACTGTATGTCTCCTGCATAACATATGTGTCTCATAACATAAACTACAGGGGGAATCCCCAACTATGCAAGGAATGGGATTTAACTATTGGGTTAAAATGTTTGTATATCTTGAGATAATTTAGTCTTGTCTTTTTTCTTTTAGGGAAAGCTATGAAAAGGGAGCAGACAAGTTATTTTTTAAAAAACTGTGTTTCAGAGGAAAAAACATTAACAATAAAGGTATTTTATTGGATAATCTGAATTTTTTGTCTGCAAGATTCATTTGTTATGGCACGTTAGCATATGTAAAGTGGCATTACATTTATGCTATTATTTATTTATATAAGAAGAAGAAGAAGAAGAAGAAGAATGACAATGGCAACAACAATTTATTTGTACCCCACCCATCTGACTGGGTTGCCCCAGCAACTCTAGGCAGCTTCCAATATATATTGCTTGATTAATAAAACCTCAGAGTGGTTTACAAAAATTCATCAGTAGAAAACATTCTAAAACAAGTGTTTTAGGTATTCAAAAATATTTTTAATCAACAATGGGTAAAGCCAGATTAAGGCACCCATTAGCTTTTACATATCTGAATAGGCTTGCCAAAAAAGAAAAAAAAGAAAAAAGAAAAGAAATGGTAGGCACTGGAATGAAAGGGCCTGCTGAGGTGAACAGTGTGAACAAAAAGGAAATTCCAAAGCTTGGGTGCTGCCACACCGAAAGATCAATTTCTTGCAAGTGCTTGAAGCAGTAAAGTGGGTATATAAACTGGTCCCAGTCTTTTAGGGGCTTTATGTACTAATAGTAACACCCTGAACTTGACCCAGTAACTGATTGGCAACTAGCGCAGGTCTCTGAGCAGAGGTGCTACATGTTGGCCACAGCATTCCACACTTACTGCAGATTTCAGATCCAGGGCAAGAGAAGCCCCACATAGTAATCCATTCACTTATCAAAATTTATGAAAAGATTGTATGTGTAGAAGACAACTGCTATGTAAAGAAACTCTCCAAACCCTTCTAGTACAGTGGTACCTTGGTTTACAACCATAATCCCTTCTGGAGGTCCGGTTGTAAACCAAGGCACGCTTTCACCAATGGGGTCTCCAAAATAAAAAAGGGTTGCAATCCCCCCCCCCCAATGAGTTGTAATCCAAAAAAGGGACACACACTTCTGGGTTTGATGTGGTTGTAATCCAGAACGGTTGTAATCCAAAATGGCTACAAACCAAGGTACCACTATATGTTGCTAATGCATCAGAACATTGCTGTTCCATTATGTTCAGTAGACACATTATGTTTCCAAGAGTTCACAAGATGTTTATACAAGGTTCACAAACAGTACATTAAAGCAACTGACCAGCTGCATGCGCTGACTGTGATGAGCTTTTCATACCTGCTTAAGAGCTACCTGTTCATTCAGACTTTTATTGGTTGCTCTTTCCCAGCTTGAAAGGATGCGTGTTCCTGGTTTCAGTGGGTAGAATTTTATAACAAATAAAATACATACAGTAACAGTGTTCTGTGTTGTGTAGGCTCCTATGGTGTAAGTAATGGACCCCACCTACTAGCCTCCTCCCTAAAATATCACTGGTTTGCTCATTTCTATATATAAGGTGCCTACATTCTGCATGGACTGGTTGCATGGCAACATGTGCAAATGGCTTTAGATACCTACTAGGTCCATAAATTACGATATAGCATATATTCAACACAAAAAACAGCAACAATTTGTTGTTGACAAAGGATAGCTGGACATATAAAGGGCCCCATTACCTTCAGTAACTTAGGGCCTCATCAAACCTAAATCCAGCCCTGATTTTTATCTCATCATGTTTTCTATGGACTTTGTCTTACACTCTCACATTACTTACATCAACTGTGCATAGTTAAACTGTGGAATTTGGGGGGGGGGATTGTATTGAATTTGTCTTAATTTGTGGCTCATTTGATAAAATTTGGATAATCAATAAAAATGATTTGTCCACTCTGAAGAAAAAGCAACTATGGAATTTGGACCCACATCATGCAATAATGGCCACCAATATGGATGACTTTAAAAGAGGACTAGAGTAGTGGCGGACTTTGGGGTCTCAAATTTCAGTGGCACCTTATGCGGCTTCAAAATTTGCCACTTCCACAGACAGGAAAGAAGAAAAAGCTTTATGGAAATTCTGGCCAACAGATTTCAGCACAGAACTAGTTATATCTAGGAGTTTGATGTCCCTGGATGTACAGGAGCAGTCTACATGTATTTCCCACACATTTCTTGGAGGTCTTCTGCTACTTTACATTTAGAGAGAGAGAGAGAGAGAGAGAGAGAGAGAGAGAGAGTTAAAAACCCAAATGACAAATTTTGTTTTCTTGTGAGTGCTTTCAAAACCTAGTATCTTAAAATGTGTAACAGTTTTAATCTACATGTATAAACTTCCTTGTTGTTAATTTATCTGTATAGCAAATCTATAGCCAGCACACTGCAAAACCCCTCACTGTTATGCAGATGTTTAATTTACACTTAGAAAATGTTACATATGCTCAGCATTTCCGAACATAGTAACACTCTGGGGATTGAGTCCGAAGTGAGCACCATTTACTTAAAGAGAGAAAACTATTACAAGAAACAAGAACACAATCCAACTGAGGTAAGTTCTTCCCACTTTAAATACATTCATAGATACATTCATGTATTTCAGTGGGAGAAGGCAAAATCCCTGAAGATCTTGATTTAACTATAAATAGAAGGTGCACGGCTTTGGAGTAAAGAGGTTTCTGAGTCATGCAAATGTACAGTTTGTACACCTTCCTTGGATTAACGGAGGTGAGAGATTATTCTTGATTCTTGATCATAGTAATGTTGTAGCATGTATATGAATAGATTTTCTAAAATTATTACAGACAGTTGAAACTGATAATTATTGTGTGTTACACAAATTTCCTATTTTAAATTTCTGCTCCATAGCTAGGAGCTGCAATATTTTGAAACATCCACATTTTTTATTCTTTTTATTCTGAAGCTTTTGATGTTATTGGATGAGAGATGGTGAATCCTTTGAAGAAGGGTTTAGATCATCTTTACATAAGTACTTTCTGACATATCTCCAGGTCTGCTAAAAGGAAAATAGGTAATGCAAGCTGGCTTTTTAAAAGCATGTAAAAGCATGTAACTGCATGTTTTTATATTTAAAAAGCATGTAACTGCATGTTTTTATATTTATTTTTTTCATTAGCTATTACGGAGGCTGTTGAAGAGAAAGAGTAGTAGCCATTATATTTTCTAGGGATGGAATGCACTTCTTAACCACATTCACAATCATGTTTTGGAACAATACATAGTGTAAGTTATTTATAAGATAAATGCAACAAATTGTGTACTTGGAACCTGCACTGTACATGAGGATCATTTGTCAGTCCTTCAAGCAGAGTGCCCACACTCTACATGGGCTAATAAAAATGATAGTTGCTGAAGGCCCTGCATGTGCATCAGAGCTGTAAAAGGAAATGATATGTGGACTTGGAGAGAACCCTCATCTCCAGTTCAAAAGTACATGACATCTGGGAAGTAGACAAAAGTCTACTATACCATGCTTCTAGTAGTCACATTTGCTTGTTTCTCCAGATGGTGTGTCCCCCATCTCCAAGTCTGCCAACCCCCCCCCCCCCGATCTTGGAAAACAGTCTGATATTAGCCTTGAGCAGAAACTGGAATTTTGATAAGGGAATTATTAGCAGGATGGAAAATTCTTTGTTCTCCTCCTGGTCAATGTATCTTATTTAAAACTGAGTAAGAACCACTGGGGATCACAGTGGGTAGGAAATACCAAAAACCAACTGACTACCATAAGAAACGTGTATATGCAGCTATGACTTGATATTAATCAAGTCATTGGTTTCATGTATGAAGTACAGTTAAACTTTGGAACTACTCTCTGGTAACTCAAACACAATATTTTTCCACATACACATCCCCAATGATGACTCACTAATCCACTGAGATACCACTTGAGCTGTTCTTTCTCTCCTTTTCATATTGTATGAATAAAAAGAAAGGAGCCCTATGGGGTGTATGGCTTTCATGAGTTTTGGGTTGTATGCACGTGCTGAACTCAGTGATTTATCTGCCACAGAGACACATCAACTTACACAATGACTCTATAATGAGCTCCTCTTTGGGGGAGAATAGGTCTCTTTTTTCATATTACAAAAAAAATAGTAAAAATGAAGAACATTGAAAAGATTTGCATATTGCGAGAATTGACAATACTGTCTGCATCTAGGGGTAGTCAATATTTTGTATGATGTTCTGTCTAGGAGCATAGAAAAATAAAGATCTTCCTTATGCTCACTCACACAACTGATCTATTTAGCTCAGTATTGTCTACCCACTGATCTTCAACTGGTCAGGACTTACTACTCATGACCTGATCCAGGAGCACTACCACCATGCAGTTGTAAGGTAGCATATTACGAGATGGGTACCCAAATGCATGTTTCAGTTAAAAGTGGGTCCTCAGTCTGAAAAGGCTGAAGATAACTGGCCTACACGTATTGGCAGCAGATGTCCAGGATCTCAGGCAGCTGTCATACTTAGCCCTTTCTGGAGAGTCTGGAGATTGCACCTGGGACCTGTTGTAGTCAAATCAGATGAACAAGAGCTATCAATCACAGGCAAGAGAGGACTCAATCATGTTAACCCTGGCTTGCAGTTGGAATAATACAGAACAGCAAGTGAAGCATCATACTATTCTACTAATACGGGGAGTTGGGGACCAATTTCCTAAACCAGTATAAATGCCCACCAATTCATTTTCACTGGGCAAGGCAAGGTAACAGCTCTGACAGTCTGATTTAGGAAAATATTATGAAGCCCATTTTAGAATGATGGTATCATACATTTGAAAAACCTCAGTTAAGTGCAAAATTAATGAGGTTGCAGCATGGCCGTGTACAGCAGATGCATGTATCATACAAGAGCTTGACATTTTGTCAAGTGTACATTTTGTGGCAATCTTGGATCTGTTGCTTCTCAATGAAAGCAGCAGAGCATTCTCATTTCCATCTAGTGTAAAGGCCATATTTCACAAGGCAGTGTAGAAAAATTACACACATTGAAAACTTACTTGCAGAATAAATAACAGAGCAGTCAATATTAGGTGAAACCAGATATATTGTTATTATAGTTGTTGCTGTATTCTAGATGTTGTTTATTTGATATTTTAAAGAGTCCACAAAACCATCTCTTGCAAAAATCTGTTCACACTTGCATTTGTCTTCCAGAATTGAAATAATTTCAAGAAAGACAAACCTTGCACTGTATTCATCGGTTCTTATTTTAAAAAGAGAGAAATAAAATGTTGTGGGAAATGGATAATGTTGCTGTTAACTGTGGAAATCCCATAATATGTTATCATATGACATAGACAGCAATGGAGACAGAAGGCACGATTCTGCTTTAAAGCCCCCATCATAATTACAACCCATGTTCTTTATGGTCAAGAAAAGAAAATGGAAAACCACACAATGGTTACACAATTCATCTTAGCGGGTTTCCAAGGCAATCTAGAACTACAGCTGGCTCTCTCTATTCTCTTCCTGCTGTTATATGTCATTACCTTAATAGGAAATATTGGAATGATAACCATCATCACTACTGATGGCCAACTGCAAAGTCCTATGTATTTTTTCTTGAAAAACTTATCCTTTTTGGATGTCTGCTACTCTTCAGTCATCACTCCCAAAGCCATGCTGAGTTTTGCTACTGGAAACAAGGCCATTTCCTACAATGAGTGTGCCATTCAAATGTTTTTCTTCTCTCTCTTTGGGACCACCGAATGTTTCTTCCTTGCTGTGATGGCGTATGATCGGTTCACTGCCATCTGCAATCCGCTGCTTTACAATGTCACCATGTCCAAGAAGACCTGCACACTTCTGGTGGCCATTTCCTACTGTTTTGGCTTTATCAATTGTTGCATACAAACAAGCCTTTCATTCAGCTTGTCCTACTGTGAGCCAGGGGAGATCAACCAGTTCTTTTGTGATGTTCCAGCAGTCATGAAGGCCTCTTGCTCAGACACTTTTGTAAATGAAATGGTGCTTTTGGGGATGTGTGGATTTATCATTATTATCACCTCCACAACTGTCCTAATCTCGTATGGCTACATAGTAGCCACAATCCTGCGCATACCTTCGGTGGAGGGGAGACACAAGGCTTTCTCAACCTGTACTTCTCATATCATGGCTGTAGTCTTGTTCTTTGGGACAGCTTTCTTTATGTATGGCCAACCTGGAGCTCTCGCTTCTCCGAACCAAGGTAAAGTGGTATCTGTCTTCTACACTATTGTCATCCCAATGTTGAACCCATTAATCTACAGCTTGAGGAACAAGGAGGTCAAAGATGCCTTGGGAAGACTGTTTAAAAGGTTCGCTTTCATCCAGTAAACACACAGCTATATTATGGTTGGCAGTGCACAACGCTCAGTTTCTCCACTTGAGGCAAAATGGGAAGTGCTGCTTTGCCCTGTTGCTCTTGCCAACCCGACCGCCTGCTGCTGCTGCTGCTGCTGCTGTGAGCCCTGCTATATCCACTGCTGGCAGAGAAGCAGCACTGCTATCAGCACCAATTGGGGCAAGATCATGCCAATTTCAGATGAGATATTGCCACCAATGGACACACTCTTGCTCAAAATTGGTGCTGCGGGTGACTCCACCTGCTAGCCTCCTCCCTAAAACATCACTGGTTTGCTCATTTCTATATATAAGGTGCCTACATTCTGTATGGACTGGTTGCATGGCAACATGTGCAAATGACCTTAGATACCTATTAGGTCCATAAATTACGATATAGCATATATTCAACACAAAGAACAAAAACAATTTGTTGTTGACAAAGCACAGCTGGACATATAAAGGGCCTCATTACCTTCAGTAACTTAGGGCCTCATTAAACCTAAATCCAGCCCTGTTTTTATCTCAACATGTTTTCTATGGACTTTGTCTTACACTCTCACACATCAACTGTGCACAGTTAAACTGTGGAATTTGGGGGGAAATGGTATTGAATTTGTCTTAATTTGTGGCTCATTTGATAAAATTTGGAAAATCAATAAAAATGATTTGTCCACTCTGAAGAAAAACAACTATGGAATTTGGACCCACAACATGCAATAATGGCCAGCAATATGGATGACTTTAAAAGAGGACTAGAGTAGTGGCAGACCTTGGAGTCTCAAATTTCAGTGGCACCTTATGCGGCTTCAAAATTTGGCACTTTCACAGACAAGAAAGAAGAAAAAGTTTTATGGAAATTCTGGCCAACAGATTTCAGCACAGAACTAGTTATATCTAGGAGTTTGACCCAAATGACAAGTTTTGTTTTCTTGTGACTGCTTTCAAAAACCAGTATCTTAAAATGTGTAACAAATTTAATCTACATGTATAAACTTCCTTGTTGTTAATTTATCTGTATAGCAAATCTATAGCCAGCACACTGCAAAACCCCTCACTGTTATCCAGATGTTTAATTTACACTTAGAAAATGTTACATCTGCTCTGCATTTCCGAACATAGTAACACTCTGGGGACTGAGTCTGAAGTGAGCACCATTTACTTAAAGAGAGAAAACTATTACAAGAAACAAGAACACAATCCCACTGGGTTAAGTTCTTCCCACATTAAATACATTCATAGATACATTCATGTATTTCAGTGGAGGAAGGCAAAATCCCTGAAGATCTTGATTAAACTATAATAATAAGGTGCACGGCTTTGGAGTAAAGAGGTTTCTGAGTCATGCAAATGTATAGTTTGTACACCATCCTTGGAGTAACGGAGGTGATAGATGATTCATGATGATACAACCACCATAACTAACCATAGTAATGTTGTAGCATGCATATGAATAGATTTTCTAAAATTATTACAGACAGTTGAAACTGATAATTATTGTATGTTACACAAATTTAGCATTTCCTATTTTAAATTTCTGCTCCATAGCTAGGAGCTGCAATGTTTTGAAATAAGGTACATCCACATTTTTTATTCTTTTTATTCTGAAGCTTTTGATGTTATTGGATGAGAGATGGTGAACCCTTTGAAGAAGGGTTTGGATCATCTTTGCATAAGTACTTTCTGACATATCTCCACATCTGCTAAAAGGAAAATAGGTAATGCAAGCTGGCTTTTTTAAAAGCATGTAACTGCATGTTTTCATATTTATTTTTTTCATTAGGCATTACAGAGGCTGTTGAAGAGAAAGAGTAGTAGCCATTATATTTTCTAGGGATGAAATGCACTTCTTAACCACATTCACAGTCATGTTTTGGAACAATACATAGTGTAAGTTATTATAAGATAAATGCAACAAATTGTGTACTTGGAACCTGCACTGTACATGAGGATAATTTGTCAGTCCTTCAAGCAGAATGTGAGTGCCCACACTCTACATGGGGTAATAAAAATGATAGTTGCTGAAAGCCCTGCATGTACATCAGAGCTGTGAAAGGAAATGATATGTGGACTTGGAGAGAACCCTCAACTCCAGTTCAAAGGTACATGACATCTGGGAAGTAGACAAAGGTCTACCACACTATGTTTCTAGTAGTCACATTTGTTTGTTTCTCCAGATGGTGTCCCATCCCCCATCCCCCCCCCCCCCCCAATCTTGGAAAACAGTCTGATATTAGCCTAGAGCAGAAACTAGATATTTGATAAGGGAATTATTAGCAGTATGGAAAATTCCTTGTTCTGCTCCTGGTTAACGTATCTTCTTTAAAACTGAATAAGAACCACTGGGGATCACAGTGGGTAGAAAATACCAAAAACCAACTGACTACCATAAGAAATGTGTATATGCAGCTATGACTTGATATTAATCAAGTCATTGGTTTCATGTATGAAATACAGTTAAACTTTGGAACTACTCTCTGGTAACTCAAACACAATATTTTTTCACAGACACATCCTCAATGATGACTCACTAATCCACTGAGATACCACTTGAGTTGTTCCTTCTCTCCTTTTCATATTGTATGAATAAGAAGAAAGGAGCGCTATGGGGTTTATGGCTTTCATGAGTTTTGGGTTGTATGCATGAGCTGAACTCAATGCTTTATCTGCCACATCAACTTACATGTTGTTGTTTAGTCATTTAGTCGTGTCTGACTCTTCGTGACCCCATGGACCAGAGCATGCCGGGCTCTTACATAATGACTCTATAATGACTCAACTTACATAATGACTCTATAATGAGCTCCTCTTTGGGGGAGAATAGGTCTCTTTTTTCATTTTACAAAAAAAAATAGTAAAAATGAAGCACATTGAAAATATTTGCATATTGTGAGAATTGACAATACTGTCTGCATCTAGGGGTAGTCAATATTTTGTATGATATTCTGTCTAGGAACATAGAAAAATAAAGATCTTTCTTATGCTCACTCACACAACTGATCTATCTAGCTCAGTATTGTCTACCCACTGATCTTCAACTGGTCAGGACTTACTACTCAGTCATGGCCTGACCCAGGAGCACTACCACCATGCAGTTGTAAGGCAACATATGAAGAGATGGGTACCCAAATGCATGTTTCAGTTAAAAGTGGGTCCTCAGTCTGAAAAGGCTGAAGATAACTGGCCGCAGATGTCCAGGATCTCAGGCAGCTGTCATACTTAGCCCTTTCTGGAGATGCTGGAGATTGCACCTGGGACCTATTGTAGTCAAATCAGATGAACAAGAGCTATCAATCACAGGCAAGAGAGGACTCAATCATGTTATCCCTGGCTTGCAGTTGGAATAATACAGAATAGCAACTAAAGCGTCATACTATTCCACTAATATGGTGAGTTGGGGACCAATTTCCCAAACCAGTAAAAATGCCCACCAATTCATTTTCACTGATCAAGGCAAGGTAACAGCTCTGACAGTCTGATTTAGGAAAAATATTATGAAGCCCATTTTAGAATGATGGTATCATACATTTGAAAAACCTCAGTTAAGTGCAAGATTAATGAGGTTGCAGCATGGCCATGTACAGCAGATGCATGTATCATACAAGAGCTTGACATTTTGTCAAGTGTACATTTTGTGGCAAGCTTGGATCTGTTGCTTCACAATGAGTGCAGCAGAGCATTCTCATTTCCACCTAGTGTAGATGCCATATTTCACAAGGCAGTGTAGAAAAATTACACACATTGAAAACTTACTTGCAGAATAAATAACACTTCTGGTGGCCATTTCCTACTGTTTTGGCTTTATCAATTGTTGCACACAAACAAGCCTTTCATTCAGCTTGTCCTACTGTGAGCCAGGGGAGATCAACCAGTTCTTTTGTGATGTCCCAGCAGTCATGAAGGCCTCTTGCTTAGACACTTTTGTAAATGAAATGGTGCTTTTGGGGATGTGTGGATTTATCATTATTACCACCTCCACAACTGTCCTAATCTCCTACGGCTACATAGTAGCCACAATCCTGCACATACCTTCGGTGGAGGGGAGACACAAGGCTTTCTCAACCTGTACTTCTCATATCATGACTGTAGTTTTGTTATTTGGGACAACTTTCTTTATGTACGGCCAACCTGGAGCTCTCGCTTCTCCTAACCAAGGTAAAAACTGTCTTCTACACTATTGTCATCCCAATGTTGAACCCATTAATCTACAGCTTGAGGAACAAGGAGGTCAAAGATGCCTTGGGAAGACTATTGAAAAGGTTCGCTTTCATCCAGTAAACACTCAGCTATATTATGGTTGGCAGTGCACAACGCTCAGTTTCTCCATTTGAGGCAAAATGGGAAGTGCTGCTTTGCCCTGTTGCTCTTGCCAACCCGACCGCCTGCTGCTGCTGCTGCTGCTGCTGCTGCTGCTGCTGCTGCTGTGAGCCCTGCTATATCCACTGCTGGCAGAGAAGCAGCACTGCTATCAGACCAATTTGGGGCAAGATCATGCCAATTTCAGATGAGATATTGCCACCAATGGACACACTCTTGCTCAAAATTGGTGCTGCTGGCAGCGGCGCTTCTCTGCCACTGGTGGAGGTGATGGGGCAGGCAAGACACCCATGGGCAAGCTTCCACCTGAAGCAATTGTATAATGGCTTGGGTCTCTCCCACACGCACAAGATGACTCCAGAAGTAAATTATTTCAGATTTATTAGTCCAATAACAAGCCCCAGGTCAGAGCTCCACTAATCTTCATCATCCTCAGAAAAAACAGTTGCCGGAACTAAGCTCCGCCCCTTTCCCCCAAGAGGAAAACCCCCACCTCCTGTTCCTTTCCTTTTTGCACTTTTCGTAAAGTCTCGTGACCCTACGAGATTTTGGATAGAACACTGAGTCTGAGTCATTATCTGAGGTGACAAGCTGCATACTTTCACTCTGGCTCTCCCTTCCATTACAGTGGTACCTCAGGTTAAGAACTTAATTCGTTCTGGAGGTCCATTCTTAACCTGAAACTGTTCTTATCCTGAGGTACCACTTTAGCTAATGAGGCCTCCCACTGCTGCCACACCACTGCCGCATGATTTCTGTTCTCATCCTGAAGCAAAGTTCTTAACCTGAGGTACTATTTCTCGGTTAGCGGAGTCTGTAACCTGAAGCGTCTGTAACCTGAAGCGTCTGTAACCCAAGGTACCACTGTATCTCTGTGCTCAGAGATCAAGTTACTGCTTCTCTCTGCTGCTTCTCCCTCCCCCCTGTATTCCATTCTTCACTGCTCTCTCTCTATGTCATCGTCCTCCTTCCCTGTCAGTGAAGGAGCGTAACTGACAAATGGCCTCAACCCAACTGAGATGGCTCCAAGCTTTTACACTGTTTTACACACTTTCTGTCTTTAGTGTTGATTAGGCTACCTCATCTGATCGCCGAAGAATTGATGCTTTTGAGTTATGGTGCTGGAGGAGACTCTTGAGAGTCCCATGGACTGCAAGAAGATCAAACCTATCCATTCTTAAGGAAATCAGCCCTGAGTGCTCACTGGAAGGACAGATCCTGAAGATGAGGCTCCAATACTTTGGCTACCTCATGAGAAGAGAAGACTCCCTAGAAAAGACCCTGATGTTGGGAAAGATGGAGGGCACAAGGAGAAAGGGACGACATAGGACGAGATGGTTGGGCAGTGTTCTCGAAGCTACAAACATGAGTCTGACCCAACTGTGGGAGGCAGTGGAAGATAGGACTGCCTGGCATGCTCTGGTCCATGGGGTCACGAAGAGTCGGACATGACTAAACAACTAAACAACAACAAGGCTATCTCAACTTGTTAGTAATACATTGTTAGGTTAACATCTTCATATGTCAGAGATGGTCAACGTGCAACCTTCCAGATGTTGTTGGACTGCAACTCCCATTATCCCCAGCCAGCATGACCATTAGTCAGGGATGTCCAGAGTTGTTGACCATGAATAATAAATGCTTCAGTTTGTTCATTTCCCTGTTCTGTTCTTATTCCCTTTTGAATTGAAATTTGAATTATTATTCATATGATAGCATATGCATAATACACTCCACATTTCCTAATATATCAGTACATAAAGAGATACATACCACAATGCATATAACTTTAGTAATACTTTTTAAAATTATGTTGCAGAAATATAGTACTTTAGATATGTATTATACTTGCAATGAATGTGTTTTTGGAAATAATTTTGCATGTTAATCAACCTTAAAAAAACAAAAACCCTCTCTATTGAGAGGATCGGGGGGAGTTTACTTTTTTAAAAAAGCAAAGCAAAGCAGAAGTAGAAGCAGCTCAGGCATATGAGGCTGTTTGATGGACATTTGTGGACAAAGCTCAGTTACATCAGGACTACTAAAGATCATGTATAAATCCACTTAAAACTCATTCCTCCTCCATCCGTTGAAGTATCTCTTAAATTGTGGTATGTTTTAATCTTACAAAACAGAGCACATCTGGAAGCTAGTCCCACTAGGAGCTCTTGCATCTTGAAGCTTAGTGGTTCTCAAGAGATTGAGCTTGACTATGCAAGCAATTGTCCCCACAGTGTTATGGGACTATTTACACATGCATAATACTGAACACAGAAAGAACATTGTCATGACTCGCTTGTTTCAGAGGTAGGTGCCGATATATACTTTTAAGTGAAACAGAACAAAAGCTAATGTTTTCATTTCATTTTGATTCCAAATCTGACCCAATGGAGAATGAAATATCTGCTCTGGTAGGAGAGGATGCTGCTCCAGAGAAGCGGACACGGAGCAATGGATCCAAACTACAAGAAAGAAGATTCCACCTAAACATTAGGAAGAACTTCCTGACAGTAAGAGCTGTTCGACAGTGGAATTTGCTGCCAAGGAGTGTGGTGGAGTCTCCTTCTTTGGAGGTCTTTAAGCAGAGGCTTGACAACCATATGTCAGGAGTGCTCTGATGGTGTTTCCTGCTTGGCATGGGGTTGGACTCGATGGCCCTTGTGGTCTCTTCCAACTCTATGATTCTATGATTCTATGATTCTATGATTCTAGGAACATGGCACATTGCTCCAATGGAAGAGAGAGGAGGGCACTAGGTCCTTGAAAGCTGAATTAGTTCAGGGGGAAATGATCCAAAATATTTAAGAAGCAGGTTACTGGGACACCATAAAATGCTGCTACGCTATAGGAAAAACTTTGAATGGTTGTTTCCTTAGAAGGACCAGATTTTCAGGCAGTAGGTTGCTTATCTCTGCAACTAAGTGGACATTTTCACACTTGAAAGGAAGTAATTGCAAATCAGCTTGACCTTGTAATGTAATCAGAAACACTTCATATTGTAAGAAATATCAAAGCAAGGTGAAACAACAACAAACTTGACAAGGTAAGAGTTGTACATAAGGAATTGGAGAATTTTGATGATGATGGTGAGCCAAGATCAATAAGAAAACCTCAGATTTATTCATTTTTACATATAGTGTAATCTGTTTTTCTTAACTAATAATACATGCATACATTTTTTCACCCCTCACATTTCTTCTTCACAAGACAGTCTCTCATGTTGCCACAGTGGTTCAGTGGTAAAGCATGCCTAGGCTATCACCAGCATCTCCTCATAGGCCTGAGAATAACCCTTGCCCCAAACCCTGGAGTGTAGACAATACTGAGTTACATGAACCAATGTTCTAACTCAATTATTAAAGTCAGGTGTCCATCTCCACTTTTCAGATGCCAGTAATTTTGATATATATATATATTACTTGCAATGAATGCGTTTTTGAAAATAATTTTGCAAGTTAATCAAACCTAAAAAAAACCCCAACCCTCTCTGTTGAGAGAATCAGAGGGGAATTTACTTTTTTAAAAAAGCAAAGCAAAGCAGAAGTAGAAGCAACTCATGCATAAGAGACTATCTGATGGACATTTGTGGGCAAAGCTCAATTACATCAGGTCTTCCAAAGACCATGTATAAATCCAGTTAAAACTCATTACTCCTTCTGTTCTCCGTATCTCTTCCTGCCATCAACTGCATCTGGCTACTAAGCAGTTGGATTGTGCATAAACCATAACACCTCAGCATCTGTGTGAATGGCTAGGAAGGGTTCCTTACAATTGTCCTGTAGCACCTTAAAAGGTAAAGGGACCTCTGACCATTAAGTCCAGTCGTGGCCGACTCTGATCCGTTGCGGGGATTCGAACCGCCGACCTTCTGATCGGCAAATCCTAGGCTCTGTGGTTTAACCCACAGCGCCACCCGCGTCCTGTGTGAATGGCTAGGAAGGGCTCCTTACAATTGTCCTGTAGCACCTTAAAGACCAACTAAGTTTGTTCTGGTTATAACTTTCATGTGCATGCACACTTCTTCAGATACACTGAAACAGAAGTCACCAGACCCTTATATATAGTGGGAGGGTGGAGTGGGTTTTTCTCTCAGAAGGGTAGTAGGAGATGGGTGATTGACTCAATGGGTATGGTAAACCTGTTGACGACTGTTAATGACTGCAATTAGTCCTACAAGAAAAAGCAAGGGATAGTATGCACATAAAAGCTTATACCCAGAACAAACTTAGTTGGTCTCTAAGGTGCTACTGAACAATTTTTTAACTTATTTCGACTGCTTCAGACCAACATGGCTACCTACCTAAATCTAGATTAGAATATGTAATGGAAAGCCATTGCTTCAAAATATTTTAATGGTAACTAGCTGATTGCCTGGTGTGCTCTGGTCCATGGGGTCATGAAGAGTCAGACACAACTAAACAACTAAACAACAACAACAACAGCAGCAGCAGCAGCTGATTTCTTCAGTACAGAACAGGGTGATTTTCTTTTAGGCTGGTACATGCTGTTGGACCCCTTTTTGTTTTGTGACCCATCTCTTTTTTATTATTCAGTTTGTTTTTCTACTTTTTAATGATACTGTTTTACTTGTTGAGCCATATATACTTCCCTTGCTTGTTTATGTCCTTTTTCTATTAATTCATGTAACTGCACTCTTATTTCAACTTCTCAAAATTTGAATTAATCCTCTATTTGGCTTTCCCCTCCTCATATATGTTTTAATATCAGGCAATCAGCAGGGGTTTCCATGGATGTTTATTGTACTGATACATCTTGAACTTTTCATTTTCTATGTTTTCCCTTTTGGTCTTTTTTGTTAGACAACTGGCTAGTCATTTGCAGGGCATTATCTTTGTTTTAGTTTGTACTAAGACTCAGAACCACCATTAGACACTGTATTTATCCTGATGATGAATTAATCCAATGGTGTGACTCAACTGACTATAAGACATCCATCAACGGAATGGGAAGCAATGATATTTTTTGTGATTCTTCCCTCTCCCTGCAGCCCACAGACCAGTAAATATGTTCCAGAGCATCAGGTAGATATAGTAGCACAAGAGGCTACAGGAGAGCAGAAAAATCATTGAAAAATTATTCACTCCCCATTCCAGTGATGGAAGTTTTCCAATCAGCTGTATGACATTGCTGGATTAATCATCGTTATCATCATCTCATTATTTACCTTTATTGATGTCTTTAGGACTTAAAAACTCCTAATAGTTTCTGGATTGCAGAGTTTTGTTGATTATTGTAATTGCTTAATCATGAATCAATACTGGTTATGAGAATTCCTTCCACCTCGTTTGTTCTGAGGTACTTAAGCTTCACTGAAATGTCAGTAAGATGCAATCCAGTGGTTCCTAACTGATTTTGGGCCACTGCCTCATTAGTTCCATAAACTCATCCCCAGTACACCATACCCTATGAAAATCATTCAGAACTGTGGTTTCCATGATCCATTAAAGAAGATGATAATATAATAAAATCAAAGCAGTAACAATTAATTTCACATTTATTCAAAATCTAGTTAAGACCGGTGTGTATTTGTTGTTGTTAGCCCAATGATGCATTCTCTTTAAGTCACTTTTCTTGCTTTCTTTTTTTAAAAAACAATCAAATTAAAACTATTTAGTTTAATTAATTCAACAACATTATTCAGCTTGATCCAGTGATACCACCTTTTCAAAGTTTGATAGTCATTTACGCCTCCAGCATCCACCTGTCAGCCCTTGGCTTTTAGTGGTAATATAGGGAATCCCCCACAACGGGCAGTACTACTACCTACTTTAGGAACCACTGTTGTGTAATCGCTCTCTCTCCCTCTCTTCCTTTGTATTCCCATTCAGGTTTCTGTTACTACAATTTTACAAAGCAGCTATATTTCTGATGCAAAGTAGCAGTAAAGTGCTCCTATGCCTTTGGCATCCACACTGTGAGGATTGCATACTCAAGCTCTCATTTCTGAAGTTTGCAAATACAAATACAAGGATATTTAAAGACATTTTCCCCTGACTTTCCACCTTGTCATAACTAAGCTATGGGAAACCATACTGAGGTCACTGAATTTATATTGGTGAGCTTTAAGGGTCAGCCACAAATGCAAATAGTTTTCTTATTGCTTTTTTTGCTGATGTACACCATCACTCTGGTGGGAAATGCTGGTATGATCTTAATCACCAGTTCCGATTCCAAACTCCATACTCCTATGTACTACTTTCTAAAGAACCTGTCCTTCTTGGATATTTGCTACTCTTCAGTCATCACTCCCAAAGCCATGGTGAGCTTTGCAACAGGGGACACGGCCATTTCCTACAATGGATGTGCAACCCAGATGTTCTTCTTCTCTCTCTTTGGAACCACAGAGGCCTTTTTCCTGGCTGTGATGGCATATGATCGATTCATTGCTGTCTGTAGCCCACTTCTCTACCATACCATTATGTCCAAGAAGAGGTGTATGTGTCTTGTGTGCATCTCTTACTTCTTTGGTTGTGTCAACTGCTGCACCCAAACTGGGTTTACATTTAGTTTGGCATTTTGTGGCCCAACTCATGTAAACCACTTCTTTTGTGATGTCCCAGCGGTCATGAAGGCCTCCTGTTCAGACACATTTGTGAATGAAATGGTGCTCCTTGTAGTCTGTGGTCTCATCATTGTGACCACAGCCATAATTGTCCTAGTATCTTACATTTACATTGTTACTACCATCTTGCACATACCGTCTGGCAAAGGGAGACACAAAGCTTTCTCAACTTGCACTTCCCATTTGATGGCAGTAAGCTTGTTCTTTGGGACAGTTTTCTTTATGTATGCCCAACCTGGGGCCATGTCCTCTCCCAATCAAGGAAAAGTGGTGTCCGTTTTCTACACAGTTGTCATTCCAATGTTAAATCCGATCATCTATAGCCTAAGGAACAAGGAGGTCAAACAGGCTCTGATCAGGCAACTCAAAAGGAAAGGCTTTGTCTGTTGATACAGAGTTTTTAGCTGTGTGTCTACTCAATAAGTAAGTTTTACTGAGCACAATGGGACTTATTCCAATGTAAGAATGTATAGGACCCCTAGTTTGGCCCGCTATATTATAACACTACCAATCTGAAGGAAAATTTGGATTTTTCCTGCTTGACAAGAAGAGCTCCCATTACATGCAAAGCACATGACACAAGAAAGCAGTTCAAATGAATCCATGCCAACTGTATCAAGGAAACCAATCCAATGCAACACTCAAGAAAGTTTGCCAACCTAGACACACAGTGAAGTCAATATATTATATGCATATAACTAAAGAAGCAGGTTTCTAAAAACCATTTTCCTTTGCCTTCCCCAACCCTTTTATTGCAAACACACTCACTAAAAAATATAAATAAATAAATAAATAAACAAACAAACAAATAAATGCTGTTGTGGCCTGCTTCTATTCATAGGCTGCTGCTTGGCACCAACAGAAGAATGCCTCTCAGAGGGCAATGTGCCCATTTGCTCGAAAAATGTTAGTCACAACTACATTGGGAGGGAGGGAAGTAAACTAATAGGGCCTTACTTCTGAGTAGATTTCCTCAGACTGCCCTGTAATTCAACAATTTAATTGTGTCTTAAAAATCTGGGACAAGCAAAAGGTCTAAGGTCAATGCATTTATTGGATATGCCTAAAACAGTATCCTTTGAGGCTTAGTCTTTAATCTGGCACCTAATTTATATATATACATATGTGTGTGTGTGTTTTTGTGTGTGTGTGTGTGTGTGTGTGTGTGTGTAACAGAATGTTACATCTGAAGTCAATAATATCTGAATAGGGATCCTAAAATTTATTTTGTTCAAACATGATGCATTAAACATATATAATATGTTTATTATATTATATGTATATATATGTGTGTGTGTGTGTGTGTGTGTATACATATACATATATATATGTAGGTATATACATATATCTACAACATACACCATGTATGTTTAATTGCTCTCAAGCAGTTAACTTTATGACACTGTGGGGAATAAATTAACCCTCAGGTCTGTAAGACTTCATTTATTATAAATTCTTTCAAATTCTACTGTCGAGGCTTTCTTTCAGAACAACTTGATGGGGTTGGAATTTCTGCCTACCCCATCCACCTCTTGGGTAAGTTTTATCATTTCACATTTTGACAACTCTGCTAAAGCAGGTGGGGCTGCTGACTTATTTAATGAGTTTGATGCAGAGATTTGGCTATTCTGAAATCTGCTGTTGTTTTTTCCAGTTCAGACTGTAAACCTAACCCCATTTATCTGGGTGCAAGCTTCACTGAATTCAAGAAGTCTTTTATTTTATTGCAAAAAATGTAGGGTTTTCTCACCCTTAATCTTTACATCAGATTTACCACCATGGCCATGGCTTTATAAAGATTCCCTATTTTCTTCCACCCTTTCAATGCTAATGGTTCCAAGCATTATGCTATTATTTGTATTGTAGAGATAGAACAAGTTCTGGGTTCAAAGAAATGACTAAGTGGTATGTTGGCAGTACCGTGCATTTTATTCTGGTTATGCCTAATGGCCAACAGAGCAATCCTATGCATGTCTTCTCAGAAGTAAGCCCCACAGGGTCCAACCAAAATTAATTTCAGGTGCCTGTGTATAGGATTGCTGCCTATAGGAATAAAACTGAAGCAACCCGAATAATTTAACATGGAAATAAATTAAACATGGTGCTGGCTCAATATTTGGGTAGAAGATGCCTGGGTGAAATAATTTGCTTTAAGACAGTGGAGGCAGATGGGGAAGGGAATGTTTAGTATAAGTTACTGCACTGAAGCGGAATTTGTGTGCGTAGTTAGCCACTGAGTTGAAAGAGAAGATGTAAGAATCGAGAAAGACATTTTTGGGAGCTGGAGTCATATCCGCCCTTCAGATGTTAAGGCGAGACAAGTGAATTTAAGTCCTAGCCAAACTGGTGTCTTCCATATGTTGTGTGACACTCCCTTCCCAAATTCGCAACAGCCCCAGCCAACAACATCTACAGAACACCATGACAAGCTCTAAAGAGAAAAGAACCCCTCCTTTCTTTCTCTCTTTTTCTTTCACTAAATGATGGAAATATATCAATAGTGATGTAAAAGGAAGGCATAAAAATTAAATTGTCAAAAAGAGAAAAATAAATGTAGACAGCACAAAGGAAAATATAATTCAACCACATCAGAATGATTTGATGAACTTATTACTAACAGTGGCTGGCCAAATGTTTCCGAGGAGCCAACTAACAAGGGATGTTTGCTGTGTATCATTAAAATGTTTTAATTTATTTCAGGAACCTATCATGGACAACTGCAGCACAGCCTCTGAGTTCATCCTGGTGGGGTTCAGAGATCTCCCAGAGCTGCAAGTAACATTTTTCATCACTTTTCTGGTGCTGTACATCACCACAGTGATGGGGAATGGTGGTATGATTGCTGTCATAAGTGCTGACTCTCAGCTCCACACCCCTATGTACTACTTTCTCAAAAACCTGTCTTTCCTGGACCTCTGCTATTCCTCCGCCATTGCTCCTAAAGCTCTAGTGAATTTTTTCGAGGAGAAGAACATCATCTCTTATGAGGGCTGTGTGGCCCAGTTGATGCTGTTCACCATCTTTGTTACTACAGAAGGGTTTCTTTTAGCAGTCATGGCATACGATCGCTTCATGGCCATTTGCTACCCACTCCTCTATCCAACTAAGATGTCCAAGACGTCTTGCCATCGTCTGGTGGCTACTTCCTATGCTTGCGGTTGTACAAACGGAGTAATTCAAACAAGTGTCTCTTTCCATTTGCGATTCTGCAACCTCAGCAAAATCAACCACTTCTTCTGTGATGTCCCTGCTGTCATGAACGCTGCCACTACATACACATATCTCAACGAAGCTGTGATGTTCTCCCTCTGCAACGTTATCATTGCCATCACCACAGTGGTGATATTCACCTCCTACACTTACATTCTCTCCACCATTCTCAAGATTCAATCTGCAGAGGGCAGGAGAAAAGCATTTTCTACCTGTGCCTCTCACATAACAGCAGTGACCATCTTTTATGGGACAGTATTCTTTATTTATGCTCAGCCTGCAGCCATGTCTTCCCCAGCTCAAAGCAAAATTGTCTCTGTGTTTTACACTCTTGTCATTCCAATGCTAAATCCCCTCATCTACAGCCTTAGGAACAAAGATGTCAAAGCAGCTCTAAAAAGGACTCTGGGGAAAAAGAGGCTCTTTTCAATGAACAGATAAAATCTGACAAAACCTTATGGGGGTGTTAAATCCCATAAGCCAAGCCAAACCAGAAGAAAATCTACATTTGTAATCAGAACTCTCAATATTCTGTTTAACCCAGGGGAAAATCCTATGGTAAGAACCACTGGGATAACCAACATGGAAACTCTGGCTCAGCTACCTAACTGATGCCTTAGCCAGTACTGAACTGTTCTGAACATACACCAGCTCATTCTAGCTGGTTGAGTGGAAGCTGAGTGAACTCACGTCTGGTGTAAGCAGTGGCCGTGCTGGGTTATTTTGCACCCTAGGCAAAGCACCTCCCCGCCCCCAAATTGCTAACTTCTATTTTTAAAAACAGATGTTTTATAGAAAAAAGAAATAAAAAAAGAAATAAAAAAATTGTCCAGTAGCACCTTAGAGACCAGCTAGGTTTGTCCTTGGTAGTCACCAGACCCTTATATATAATGGAAGGTGGGGTGAGGGTTTTTCTCAGGAGGGTAGCAGGAGATGGGTGATTGACTCACTACCCTCCTGAGAAAAACCCCACCCTCCCACTATATATAAGGGTCTGGCGACATCTGTTTCAGTGAATCTGAAGAAGTGTGTATGCACACGAAAGCTTATACCAAGAACAAACTTAGTTCGCCTCTAAGGTTCTACTGGACATTTTACGTGTGTGTGTGTGTGTGTGTGTGTGTGTGTGTGTACTGCATCAGACCAACACTGCTACCTACCTGAATCTAGGGGAAAGAATAATACATCAATTTTTTGATTATCTTTCTCAAATACAAAATAAAATCTTTTAGCAAACAAAATATTTTGAATAATCTTGTGAAGTGTGATGTTAGAATTTAAGTCTCTTAAAAGTTTAGGTTTCAGACAAATCTCCGTTTGCATACCTTTTCCTTTGCAAATTTGGTCACCAATTTATTCAGGTCAAGTGCTCATGATAGGAGAAATAGGAGCTAAATATTCTGCAACTTCAAAAAATCCTGATTGCTAGCACAGTACAACTTTTCAGTTGTATCACGAAATACCAAGTTTTGCATGCCAAGGAATCAGACCAAAGCAACCCAGCATTCCAAGATTTGTCGCCAATACTGTTCATCTTGCCAAATTTTCTTTTTTTAAAAAATATGATATTTATTGAAGATTTTTGAAATTACAAAGAAAAAACAAAGCAGAAAAAGAAAATAGAAAAAACACAGAAAAAAGAAACCACATCAAACAATACAAAATCAAAAAAACAAAAATACACCACATACAAACAAAAATACATCCCTCATTCTCAAATCCTCAACTCTCTTTACCTTCTTTCTTTGACCTCCTCCTCCTCCCTTTTTTTTGTATCCTGATTAATAATTATGCAGCAAATCCTTTCCATATTTCATAGTATTCTGTCATTACGTTACCTTAATCTATTTTCATCTTATCTTATAGAAAACCTTAAAAACTTAAAACTTAAATCTTATTTTTACCGACTTCTCACAACCATAATATTCTTACCTAATTCTTTAAACTTTTTTTACTAAAGCCAAATAATTTTGTTCCAACATTTTTCTAACATTCATCAATTTTATAAAACAATCCTAATAGTAAAAAAAAAGAAATAAAAACAATCCAATCTTCATCCAGCATCCCTTCCTCCTGGTCCCGGGTTTTGTCAGTCCTTTTTATCCCATCGATCTAGTGCATTAACCTGGCAACCTTATATCCGAGGCCCTTAAATCTCTTCCATGTCCCTTCCGCAGTTCTTCTTCATATTCTCCTTTCACTCCAGCTTGGTGATATTTTTGACCCTTTTCAACAGATCAGCCCCTTTTCCATAGTCCAGACTCAACTCCATGTGGTATTTAAGAAGATGTTTCAGAATCCCTCCGAAATTGAGAGCCCCCACAGCTCCAAACATCTCACGGCCCATTGCCAGACTCGGAAAGTCCAAACATCCTTGCATAGGGGGGTCTATCCAACCCCCCATTTCCAAACCAATCCAAACTTTATCTTTCCAAATCTGGCTTTTTCCAAGTTCACTTGTCAAATCCAAAAGCTCTTGTTCCTGCAAGGCCGCAGCTCCCTCCATCTCTGGCGCCCAAGATTCAGCAACATCCTCTTCTCTCATCTGCTCTGTCAGGACACACTCCTGATCTAATTCCTGGGTGGGCTCCACATAGTTTCCCACTGCCTGTTCAAAAATTCTGGCCGCATTAGTCATCAAATCCATCTTCTCACTTAACTGTTCCAATAGGGCACTTGTTTTACAGAAAGCACACAACAGAGCCTCTGAATACATTGTCCTACAAGGTCACAAGTCCATTCCCACGATTGTAATCTGAGACAGCAGCAAGCTCCCTGGAATTAGTTACAGTTTCACGGTCTCCCTCTAGGGGGAGGACTTCTATTTGTTCTTGCAACAAAGTATCTTTTTTGAGATATTTTGTCAATATTTGTTCCTTTAAAGTGCAAAAGGAAACAATGGAATCACTATGCTTCTCTTCCTTTAACTATCTGTCAAAAACGTTTGTCTCTGGTCAATGAGCTTCAAAACGTCAGTCCTGACACCCCGCTCCAGGATCAGGACGGTGGAAAGTTACTTTAATTTAAACTCACTTCTGCAGGTTTAAACAGTCCAAAAAAGATCCCCCTTCATCTCCTGCTGCCGAAGGGGGGTTCAACAATTTTAAATGATGAAAACCAATCTTTTAAAAGCGATTTTCTGAGCTCTAGTTTACGTTGTCTTTGCTTTACTCTGTCTAAAAAGAAATGGAAGGCTGACTTCCTGTTTAGACCTTCCCATTTCAGTACTAAATTAAAATAATTTTTTAAGTCCAATTCCTTTCTTCTCGCAAGTCCTTGTTTAAAGTCCGATTGTTCAAAGTTTAAGTACTCACGGGTGCTTATTTTAGAAGCCAAATTGTCCCAGGAAAAAGGCAGCGCTCTCCGGCAACGGCTGTGCGGCTTCGCTCCACGGAAATAGCAGTTGACTCACAGCACCGCGCCACTTCCCCCTCTTCACTTCGGAGCCCGTTAGTGGGTTCCTTTGCGGGTTGGGGGGGCGCTAGGGGTGCCCGCCGAGTCCCATGGTCACAGGCTTCATCCGCCTGTGATTTTTAGCTGGGCCCCCGCTTCGCCGTAGTGGAAAAGACCCGTTTCACGCAGAGCTAGTCCCTCCAGTTCAGAGGGAGTCCGCCCTTGCCAATGGCGCCACCCCGAAAGTCCCATCTTGCCAAATTTTCTACTGGTTTCATCAATTGCTTTTCCTTTAGATAAGCACAATTAAAGTTGTCTCCACGTTTGCTAGTTTTCTAAATGGTCAGTGTTGCTCTCTTGTGAAGACAGAATTGCTCCAAATTTCTTGTCTTTGGAGCCTATTTCTTGTAGGGTTAATGCATCATGTTCTTTACTGTTCACTAGTGCCCCAGTACACACCCTCGAAGTTTATCGAATGCTTACCTAGAGCAGAGCTTTTAGTGTGGCGCCACCCACACACTGGAATGCACTCTCTGCTTGAAATTAGGGTGGTACAAACAATTTGTTCTTTCAACAACCTCCCTAAGACATTTTGTGATGGCATATGACCGATTCATTGCTGTCTGTAGCCCACTTCTCTACCATACCATTATGTCCAAGAAGAGGTGTATGTGCCTTGTGCGCATCTCTTACTTCTTTGGTTGTGTCAACTGCTGCACCCAAACCGAGTTTACATTTAGTTTGGCATTTTGTGGCCCAACTCACGTAAACCACTTCTTTTGTGATGTCCCAGTGGTCATGAAGGCCTCCTGTTCTGACACATTTGTGAATGAAATGGTCTCCTTGTAGTCTGTGGTCTCATCATTGTGACCACAGCCATAATTGTCCTAGTATCTTACATTTACATTGTTACTACCATCTTGCACATACTGTCTGGCAAAGGGAGACACAAAGCTTTCTCAACTTGCACTTCCCATTTGATGGCAGTAAGCTTATTCTGTGGGATAGTCTTCTTTATGTATGCCCAACCTGGGGCCATGTCCTCTCCCAATCAAAGGAAAGTGGTGTCCGTTTTCTACACAGTTGTCATTCCAATGTTAAATCCGATCATCTATAGCCTAAGGAACAAGGAGGTCAAACAGGCTCTGATCAGGCAACTCAAAAGGAAAGGCTTTGTCTGTTGATACAGAGTTTTTAGCTGTGTGTCTACTCAATAAGTAAGTTTTACTGAGCACAATGGGACTTATTCCAATGTAAGAATGTATAGGATCCCTAGTTTGGTCTGCTATATTATAATTCTACCAATCTGAAGGAAAATTTGGATTTTTCCTGCTTGACAAGAAGAGCTCCAATTACATGCAAAGCACATGACACAAGAAAGCAGTTCAAATGAATCCATGCCAACTATATCAAGGAAACCAATCCAATGCAACACTCAAGAAAGTTTGCCAACCTAGACACACAGTGAAGTCAATATATTATATGCATATAACTAAAGAAGCAGGTTTCTAAAAACCATTTTCCTTTGCCTTCCCCACCCCTTTTATTGCAAACACACTCACTAAAAATATAAATAAATAAATAAATAAATAAATAAATAAATAAATAAATAAATAAATGCTGCTGTGGCCTGCTTCTATTCATAGGCTGCTGCTTGGCACCAACAGAAGAACGGCTCTCAGAGGGCAATGTGCCCATTTGCTTGAAAAATGTTAGTCACCTTATACAACTACTTTGAGAGGGAGGGAAGTAAACTAATAGGGGCTTACTTCTGAGTAGAATTCCTCAGATTGCCCTGTAATTCAACAATTTAATTGTGTCTTAAAAATCTGGCACATGAAAAGATCTAAGGTCAATGCATTTATTGGATATGCCTAAAACAGTATCCTTTGAGGCTTAGTCTTTCATCTGGCACCTAACTTTTATATATATATATATATATATATATATATATATATATATATATATATATAACAGAATGTGAATTGATCTGAAGTCAATAATATCTGAATAGGAATACTAAAATTTCTTTTGTTCAAACATAATGCATTAAACATAAATAATATTTAGGTATATACATATATCTACAACATACACCATGTACGTTTAATTGCTCTCAAGCAGTTAACTTTATGACACTGTGGGGAATAAATTAACCCTCAGGTCTGTAAGACTTCATTTATTATAACTTCTGGCAAATTCTACTGTTGAGGCTTTCTTGCAGAACAACTTGATGGGGTTGGACTTTCTGCCTACCCCATTACATCTTCGGTAAGTTTTATCATTTCACATTTTGACAACTCTGCTAAAGCAGGTGGGGCTGCTGACTTATTTAATGAGTTTGATGCAGAGATTTGGCTATTCTGAAATCTGCTGTTGTTTTTTCCAGTTCAGACTGTAAACCTAACCCCATTTATCTGGGTGCAAGCTTCACTGAATTCAAGAAGTCTTTTATTTTATTGCAAAAAATGTAGGGTTCCCCCCCCCCCGCTTAATCTTTACATCAGTTTTAACACCATGGCCACGGCTTTATAAAGATTCCCTATATTCTTCCACCCTTTCAATGCTAATGGTTCCAAGCATTATGCTATTATTTGTGTTGTAGAGATAGAACATGTTCTGGGTTCAAAGAATGACTAAGTGGTATGTTGACAGTACCGTGCATTTTATTCTGGTTATGCCTAATGGCCAACAGAGCAATCCTATGCATGTCTTCTCAGACGTAAGCCCCACAGGGTCCAACCACAATTAATTTCAGGTGTCTGTGTATAGGATTGCTGCCTATAGGAATAAAACTGAAGCAACCCGAATAATTTAACATGGAAATAAATTAAACATGGTGCTGGCTCAGTATTTGGGTAGAAGATGCCTGGGTGAAATAATTTGCTTTAAGACAGTGGAGGCAGATGGGGAAGGGAATGTTTAGTATGAGTTACTGCCCTGAAGCGGAATTTGTGTGTGTAGTTAGCCACTGAGTTGAAAGAGAAGATGTAAGGATCGAGAAAGACATTTTTGGGAGCTGGAGTCATATCCGCCCTTCAGATGTTAAGGCGAGACAAGTGAATTTAAGTCCTAGCCAAACTGGTGTCTTCCATATGTTGTGTGACACTCCCTTCCCAAATTCCCAACAGCCCCAGCCAACATCTACAGAACACCATGACAAGCTCTAATGAGAAAATAACCCCCCCTTTCTTTCTCTCTTTTTCTTTCACTAAATGATGGAAATATATCAATAGTGATGTAAAAGGAAGGCATAAAAATTAAATTGTGAAAAAAGAGAAAATTAAATGTAGACAGCACAAAGGAAAATATAATTCAACCACATCAGAATGATTTGATGAACTTATTACTAACAGTGGCTGGCCAAATGTTTCCGAGGAGCCAACTAACAAGGGATGTTTGCTGTGTATCACTAAAATGTTTTAATTTATTTCAGGAATCTATCATGGACAACTGCAGCACAGCCTCTGTGTTCATCCTGGTGGGGTTCAGAGATCTCCCAGAGCTGCAAGTAACATTTTTCATCACTTTTCTGGTGCTGTACATCACCACAGTGATGGGGAATGGTGGTATGATTGCTGTCATAAGTGCTGACTCTCAGCTCCACACCCCTATGTACTACTTTCTCATAAACTTGTCTTTCCTGGACCTCTGCTATTCCTCCGCCATTGCTCCTAAAGCTCTAGTGAATTTTTTCGAGGAGAAGAACATCATCTCTTATGAGGGCTGTGTGGCCCAGTTGATGCTCTTCACCATCTTTGTTACTACAGAAGGGTTTCTTTTAGCAGTCATGGCATATGACCGCTTCATGGCCATTTGCTACCCACTCCTCTATCCAACTAAGATGTCCAAGACGTCTTGCCATCGTCTGTTGGCTACTTCCTATGCTTGCGGTTGTACAAACGGAGTGATTCAGACAAGTGTCTATTTCCATTTGCGATTCTGCAACCTCAGCAAAATCAACCACTTCTTCTGTGATGTCCCTGCTGTCATGAACGCTGCCACTACATACACATATCTCTACGAAGCTGTGATGTTCTCCTTCTCCAACGTTATCATTGCCATCACCACAGTGGTGATATTCACCTCCTACACTTACATTCTCTCCACCATTCTCAAGATTCAATCTGCAGAGGGCAGGAGAAAAGCATTTTCTACCTGTGCCTCTCACATAACAGCAGTGACCATCTTATATGGTACAGTCTTCTTTATTTATGCTCAGCCTGCAGCCATATCCTTCCCAGCTCAAAGCAAAATTGTCTCTGTGTTTTACACTCTTGTCATTCCAATGCTAAATCCCCTCATCTACAGCCTTAGGAACAAAGATGTCAAAGCAGCTCTAAAAAGGACTCTGGGGAAAAAGAGGCTCTTTTCAATGAACAGATAAAATCTGACAAAACCTTATGGGGGTGTTAAATCCCATAAGACAAGCCAAACCAGAAGAAAATCTACATTTGTAATCAGAACTCTCAATATTCTCTTTTACCCAGGGAAAAGTCCTATGGCAAGAGCCACTGGGATAACCAACATGGAATCTCTGGCTCAGCTAGCTAAGTAATGCCTTAGCTAGTACTGAACTGTTCTGAACATACACTAGCATAAGTTGCTCATCCTAGCTGGTTGAGTGGAAGCTGACTGAACTCAAGTCTGGTGTAAGCAGTGGCAGTGCTGGGTTATTTTGCACCCTAGGCAAGGCACCTCCCCGCCCCAAAATTGCTAACTTCTATTTTTAAAAACAGATGTTTTATAGAAAAAAGAAATAAAAAAAGAAATAAAAAATTTGTCCAGTAGCACCTTAGAGACCAGCTAAGTTTGTCCTTGGTATAAGCTTTCGTGTGCATGTACACATCTTCAGATACACTGAAATAGTAGTCACCAGACCCTTATATATAGTGGAAGGGTGGGGTGGGGGTTTTTCTCAGGAGGGTAGTAGGAGATGGGTGATTGACTCACTACCCTCCTGAGAAAAACCCCACCCCACCCTCCCACTATATATAAGGGTCTGGCGACTTATGTTTCAGTGCATCTGAAGAAGTGTGCATGCACCCGAAAGCTTATACCAAGAACAAACTTAGCTGGTCTCTAAGGTTCTACTGGACATTGTGTGTGTGTGTGTGTGTGTGTGTGTGTGTGTGTGTACTGCATCAGACCAACACTGCTACCTACCTGAATCTAGGAAAAAGAATAATACATCAATTTTTCGATTATCTTTTTCAAATACAAAATAAAATCTTTTAGCAAACAAAATATTTTGAATAATCTTGTGAAGTGTGATGTTAAAATTTAAGTCTCTTAAAAGTTTAGGTTTCAGACAAATCTCCGTTTGCATACCTTTTCCTTTGCAAATTTGGTCACCAATTTATTCAGGTCAAGTGCTCATGATAGGAGAAATAGGAGCTAAATATTCTGCAAACTTCAAAAAATCCTGATTGCTAGCACAGTACAACTTTTCAGTTGTAACAAGAAATGCCAAGTTTTGCATGCCAAGGACTCTGACCAAAGCAATCAAGCATTCTAAGATTTGTCGCCAATACTGTTCATCTTGCCAAATTTTCAACTGGTTTCATCAATTGCTTTTCCTTTAAATGAGCACAATTAAAGTTGTCTCCACATTTGCTAGTTTTCTAAATGGTCAGTGTTGCTCTCTTGTGAAGACAGAATTGCTCCAAAGTTCTTCTCTTTGGAGTCTATTTCTTGTAGGGTTAATGCATCATGTTTTTTACTGTTCACTAGTGCCCCAGTACACACCCTTGAAGTTTATCAAATGCTTACCTACAGCAGAGCTTTTAGTGTGGTGGCACCCACACACTGGAATGCACTCTCTACTTGAAATTAGGGCGGTACAAACAATTTGTTCTTTCAACAACCTCCCTAAGACATTTTTAATCAACTAGGGTTTTTCTTTTCACAGTTGCATTGTTGGATATTGTTTGTGTCCATTTTACAGATGGATTGAATATATTCTTATTGATTTCATTTTGTATTTTGTTTTTCTTTCCTTTTTGTGAACTGCCAAAATAGTGTTGAATGATGGTAGTTTATGAATTATTTTAACTAACTGACTAATCATTAGATGTTGGACAGTCGGGTGTTCTCTGATTCTCTGATTCAGGTTGCATATTTAGTGTAAGAATTTTCAAGTTTAATCTAAAGTGAAATTCAGTTCAAATTTAGAGGTTTTTGCTTAGGCAAAGCAGTCAAGGAATTGGGAGGGATGCTGGAATAAAAACACAGTTGGGTTAAACTGGTGATATTTCTTTGGTTGCTGCTGACGATGATTTCCTACAACCATAACCTAAAATTCTTTGCCTAAAACTTTCAAGTCTTGGTCATAGCTCAGTGGTAGTGCACTTGTTTTGTACTCATAAAGTTCCAGGTTGAATCCCAGGTATTTCCAGGTAGGGCCAAAATCCCGAAGAACTGCTGCCTGACAGTGTAGATAATACTGAACCAGATGGACCAAAAAAGGCCTGACTTGGTAAAAACACAGCTTCATATATTCCCATGCAATTCTCTCAAATGTTGTTGAACACTTAAAGTAGAACACTTTCACTTCAAGTGCTATAAAGTGGCATACATTTTATTCTATGCCCACAACAACAACAACAAAACAGCCAGGACAGCAACACTATGAGGTAGTAGCCTCAGAATGCTTCCAGAATGCCTTTATTTTCAGGCAGGTTTCAATTCCATACCAACACATTCAGATTACACAATTACTATTGACTTGAACAACAACCCACTTCCATACAAGATCAGCATTTATGATAAGGAAAGTGATGCAAAATGCACAGGAAAGTGTCGGACCGCACCTGGTGTAACATGATCTAACTTGCCACCCACCCGCTGCCACAAATCAGAATGAAGGCTTAATAAATAGTCAACATCTAAGTTCCCTGCAAACAAATAAGGATGAATGCTTAAAAAATGGGTCGTCTAGAACCACCTGAGATATTGTTACTGACTGAAGGTCACTGACAAAGTTTCATTATGGAGCAAGAATTCTAACCCTGATCTCCCTGGTACTTTGTCACATCAAATGCTATGCTAGACTATACCCCATTGTCTACAATTATATTATTATTCAGTTATCAAAATCCTGTAAGTTCAGGATCAGATATAAGACACAAGGTCCAGATGAGGAGGATGGAGAGCCTGGGACCAGCAAAATTGTCCTACTTTGCCTTGTAAAGCATGAAAGCCTAACTGTATTGCCAGGGGTCCCTGACACCTCTGTCTAAAAGGTGTGGCTTGATGATGGCGTCCGGCACATTCTGCTGCGCCATTGCGCTCCTGTGCCTAGCTTCGTCTCAGCAGAGTCTCCACAGCGGTAGAAACTGTTGCAGTGTGTGGGTAATAAATCAGACTGTACGCAGGCTTTCTTGCTTATCTCCAACAGTCTTTAATCGTGTAGCAAAACAACATAAATCAGCCCTGCGAAAGAGCACACATCTTTCGCCTCTCGGTCAAAACCAAAAGAAAACTCACACACAGAGAACATTCCCGTATGTGAACATAACCACGCCTCAGAATGTGAGACGTCACTCAAAACTGTTTAACCCTGTAAGTTCTGATTCTCTTCACAAAAGGCACCCAGGTGAAAGGGCTGGAAACAAATTCTCTGTGAATACAGTGACCGAGTAAACCATAGCAAGGTCCATATGTGAATGTGTCTATTCTTCTACTGAGCAGGGCCCTAACAGCCTGGATGGGTGGGTGGAAAATTCATGCAAAGGCAACAAAGAAGGTGGCCTGTACCTGGTCATCCCCCTATGTACACCAAGGTGGGCTGGGCACAACCCTCATATCTTTGCCCCGATTGGTCTCATGGGTGATGTCTGCCCACATCTGGAAGGTTCGGCATGGCTGGTAGTGGGCTGCTGCAGGTGGCTACCCACCGCTATCTGCACCGGAAATTGGTGGGGTCCCTGGACCAACCATGGCCATGGTGTGCAGCAAATGCCCACCCCCACCCCGAGCCCCAGGTGAGCAGATATTCTACCAACATTTAATAAGAGCTGCTTTAGATGTCAAGAAACAGTACAAGGTTTGAGTGATATGGCTTTTGATTGCTAACTGGCAGAGCTTTGGGTAAACCGCCATCCTTTCACCCTTCAATATGCACACAAAGCAAAGGGTTAAAGTTCAGAAACATGTAAGCACATTGCAGTATTTAACCAAAAGGAGGCCATTTCCAGAAGAACTTTTGCGGCTACTTTTGGATGTGATGTTATTGGATATTTTTACTTGGCATATTGGCAAACTTTATGCTCACTTGTGTGTGTTTTTTACATACTTATTATTTATCAATATTACTACTGCATTTATTCTTTTGTAATGTGAATCACTTTGGGCACAGCTGTATTTGTGGGAAATGTAGTATATCAATAGACTATGCCTACTATAATGGTTAACTTCAAGCATTAAACACTGACAAACTTGAGCTGAACTGTGCTAATACATGTGATTCAATAGTAGAGTTGATGATTATGTTCCAGCTGCTATGACCCGAGGGAACAAGAAAAAAAAGGAGAGGGTCAGAGGAACTTCAAGCAAACTCCCCAAACATTTTATGACTGACTGATCTTGGGTTGCGGAAGAAACAGTATTACCTCACACATCTAGCATGAGTCTCCATGCTTTATGTCCCATGTTTCCTGCACATGCAGCAGACCAGTAATCGAAAGCCTGCAAAGCCACCCAGAGAGACTTTTCTTCTCTACAGATTTGGAACAACCACAGAAAGACTCGCATTGTTTGCCTTTACAAATATACGTATATATATTTGGGGGTGGAAACTAACAAGTTATCCTGTGGATGTACTGCTATGTAAGTAAACTTTGTCAATAACGATGCCAAATCTTTGCAATGCAGAACAATCAAATGACTCCTTTTTTTATATCAGCTAACACTTTACACGATGAATCTATGTGAATTGTTCTTAAAAAAGAGAGAGATGTGCATGAAAGTTGATAATTGATGTATAACGTTTGTTTTAAAATTTTAGAAATCTGAGCAAATGGGATTTTGGTAATGCAAGGCCACTGTTGTGAAATGTCTTCCCACCTACCCATGCCTTTGAATCTCATTTTCATGTGGAGAATTATCTTAAGAACATTTTTCCAACTTCAGAGAAATGAGGCAAAAATTGCACAAATTGTCTCAAGTATGTACAGAAAGCAGCATTTTAGTTAACCATATGTTGCAACAAGTTGAGTGGTTCTTTCAGATTTTTCCTTCCCTCCTTTTTGTTTGTTTGTTTGTGTGTGTATGTGTGTGTGTGTGCTCTCATGTACACGCTTGCACGTGTGGTCCAGGGAGGTCCTATCTAGCTAGTTCAATATCTGGCTATCCCAGCACTTATACAGCCAGGCAGTAGCCGCAGTTGCTGGCTTTCTGCCTAACTGGCTTGCTCGAATTACACTCTGTACAGAGCATTTTTCACTCTGCATACTTCCACCTGTACTGTGGACGAGGAACAAGGTAATAGGAAGGATCTGCTTTTCCATTATTTGTTATAATGTTTTTACGCAGATCAGAGTTGCCTCCTCCCCTGGAAATAATGTAAGCATTTGTGCCCCCTCTTTCACCCCCCCCCAAATAAATCAAAGGCAGAGAAATCTGTCACCCATGTCATCCACTCATTGTAATTAAATGGATGAACCCAATTCATAAAACTGAATAAGAACACCACTGGGTATATTTATCATTGCTTATCTAAAGCTAACATTACTTAGAAACATAGGTCTATGTGGCACATTGTACACCATTTTGATGGTCTCAAATAAGTAAGTAAGTAAGTAAGTAAGTCCTTCTAGCGAAATGTTGTCAGTACTGACTGGCAGCTCTCTAAGATTTGAAGCAGGAATCATTTACGAGCCTTGCACCAGAGACTGAAGCTGGGAACTTTTGCATACAAAGCTTGTGTTCTATAACTGTACTATGGCCTCTTCCAAGTTACACCCCTATGATGAGCTGTAGGTCTTAAAAAGGGAAGTTTATGTTGCTGTACCTTGTCTCTTACAATCCCCTTCTTCTAAAATGATTTACCAGTGCCACTAAACTTTTTCACTCTCTAGCTCTCTCCACATAAATCCTTTGGTCCCTAGGTCCTGCGTGGTGTTTCTCTAGCGAATAACACCTTTCACACACATCAGAAAATCTGGGTTATTTCTGAACATGCTGTCAAGCATTTTCTTCCCTCAGAAGTTAAAATGTTCAAGACTATCACCATACCTTCAGAGAAACCAATGGCTTCTTTCATGCTCATAATCCTTAATGCATTATAATATGTGTTGGCATCTCTGCAGATGCAGAACTGTGCCATTGTTTTCTGACTCAGTCTGGTAAATCTTTATAGACAATGGGATTTTAGCAGATTAAGAAATATGATATGACAAGATGCTGATTTATCTATTAATTTTGAATGTGATTTGGTCTGAATAATATGTATCTATAAAATTGTGAAATCTGAACTTTGAATATTATTACAGCTCTAAACAGCAACAACATATTATTGAGGATGAAATGGGAGAACAGGACACATACATTTATCCTAGTAGGTTTTCCTGGAAACCCTGAATTGCAGATGTCACTATTTACGCTTTTCCTAATTATCTACACACTGACAATAATGGAGAATGTGGTGATCATTGCCTTAATCTGGATGAACATCAATCTTCATAAGCCTATGTATCTCTTCCTGAGTAATCTTTCTTTCCTAGAGATCTGGTATGTCTCCGTCACGGTTCCCAAAATGCTTGCTGGCTTTGTGGCAGAGAAAAGAGAAATCTCTTTTATAGGTTGCATGGCTCAGCTGTACTTCTTCCTGGCTTTGGCATGTACTGAGTGTGTCCTCTTAGCTGTTATGGCCTATGACCGTTATGTTGCCATCTGCAACCCATTGCGCTATCCAGCCATTATGAGTCAAGACCTCTGTGTTCGTCTAGCAGCCGGATCCTGGTTGAGTGGCTTTTTTATTGCCATGGGGAAGGTCTTCTTCATCTCACGGCTGAGCTACTGTGGACCCAACACCATCAACCACTACTTCTGTGATGTTTCTCCACTTCTCAACCTGGCCTGTACTGATATGTCATTGGCTGAGCTCATTGACTTCCTATTGGCCTTACTCATTCTCCTGGGCCCCCTTTCTGTGACAATTGCCTCTTACTTCTACATCATCTCCACCGTACTTCGCATCCCTTCAGCCAAAGGGAAGCAAAAGGCCTTCTCCACTTGTGCCTCACATCTTCTGGTAGTCACCATTTTCTATGCTGCCTCCCTTTTCATCTATGCCCGCCCGAAAGCACTCACTTCCTTTAACTCAAACAAGCTGGTGTCCGTTGTCTACACAGTCCTCACACCGCTTTTCAATCCAGTCATCTACTGCTTGAGAAATCAGGAATTCAAGGATGCCCTCAGCAAAACAGTTCATGGACCTTCTCGACGTTAAGCATAAGGCAAAGAACTAAGTAGGTAGATGTTTCTACATTGAGACAGTTCCAAATACTTATACAGTGGTACCTCTGGTTGCGGACAGAATCCGTTCCAGAGGTCCGGCCGTATCCTGAAGTTTCCGCAACTGGAGGCACCGCTTCTGTGCAGACACGCGGTGCGTAGAGCATGTCTGTGCATGCGCGAGCGGCAAAACCCGGAAATATACTTCCGGGTTTGCCGCTTTCACTACCCAAAGTTTACGTTAACCGAGGGTAACGTAAGCCAAGGGTCTACTGCATTTTCTAAATACTAATAATTAGTATTTTTTTTATTTATATCACCCTTAATCCGTAGATCTCAGGGCAGTTCAAAACATAAGATTACAATATAAAAACCAAAAAATACACAGTAAAAATAAGAACAACAACAAACCAATATTTCTCCATTCCACAACACATTTTAAAGGACATCAGATGTTAATCAGCCAAAAGCTTTGTTGAAGAGGATTGTTCTTAAATAAGCTAGGACTATATGGCTTCTTTTCCCCTGAATGTTGGGAGTGACGCTAACCTTGCCCAGCAGTCCCTGGAATCTTACATCTAAATATCTAGTAAGCATTAACATGGCGGGGGGGGGGGAGAGTTAAACAAATGCTTTTGGTATCATATGGGGGGGAAAAAAGTTGTTCAAAACTGGTGTGATAAATTCTTGGAGCTGCAATATATGCATTTTATTTGAGATGAACATTACAAATTGCTGAGAACCAATGTATATTATTATTATTATTATTATTATTATTATTATTATTATTATTTCCATATAGTTCCAGGCTAGGATATGCAGAAATCAGCAACAACACTAGGTAAGTTTTTGGATATGCAGCTGTATTTCAAACCAAGTGTTTTGAGGTCTAATATCTTAAGCTGCATGCTTAAGACATTTCCCAGTATCTGTTGTCCTGCCGCCCATTATATATGTTTGCATCACTCTCTTCCTCCTACACTTTGTTTTTCCATAAGTATGTTTTAGTGATGGGAAGCACCTTATTCTGCTCTAGGCTGGATTCAGGACTGTACTTTATAATTAAAGCTATTTTCTTAAGGATCGGCTGCGGAGGTCAATTCTTTGCTTATTCAAGCATCAAGCTGGTATAGATGGTTCTTCCCCCTGTATTTTACTTTCACAACAATCATATGTGGTAAGTTTGTCTGAGAGCCTGGGTCCGTGAGCTTCATAACTAATTAGGGATTTGAACCTTTTTCTTGCGTGTCGAGGTCCCCAGGGCCACCCCAATAACTCACACATCACACCAAAATTTTCGTTTAAGGTTTTTGGCATAATTTTGGCCACAACTTTATTAAAATACAAAACTGTGAGTGGTTGCTTAGGCATTGGTTGCGACTAGCTGTCCCCACCGTGGGGGACAGTCTGACATTCTGCATGCCTGCGAAAGTCAGAAAAGGGGAATACACTTGTGGCTAGCGATGGAGCAGGGAACCTGCCCTCAGGCCACCCCAAATGCAGCCAGGAGCTCTTGCAGTGGCCTGAGCCCCCTTGACAGGGTGGACAAGGAATAGTTAGCCCCCGATTCCTTTAACAGAATCCCTTGCAGCAGCAACATTAGAGGGGCAGGCACAGCCAATCCTTGCCCCTCAACCAACCAAACCATAAACTAATGCCTAACCGCAACCTTACAAGTTGTGACGATTTGCTACGCAGTAGGCAAAAACCAAATGGCCCCAGCCAATCAGCCAGATGGACAATATTCCTACCGGGCCCCTGCCCCAAGAGCAGACGACCCCATGACAGGCATAGCAAGGTCAAAGCGAACAACCCTAATTCTAGGGGGGGGGCAGGCAATCTGATGCACGGGCGAAAAGAGGAAGCCCTAGCCTTGTGCAAGGAGTTTTAGCATTTTTGGCTGTCAATCAACAAATGGCAACATTAACTTCTTCCCAACGACAAGGGGAGCCCAATTGCATCAGTGGCCAACGGTCAATTAGCCCGCCCCACAACTTCGGAGTGTCCTGGCGGCCCCCACCACAACACGTGCTCTCCATGAAGGAGAACACGCTTTCCAGGTCCTAGTCCAACACTCTAACCACCACACCACATATCATCAGGAGTTTTATATGTCAGTTGTAAGTCCCTGCTATGCTGAACTCTGCCCGACCATTCTCCTCCTCCTTCAATTATCTGCCCCTGATATTGGCTAAATCAGATCCATAGGTCTGGGAGGACTAAAAGACTCTCCCAGGCCTCCTTCATCCTTGCTTTCATGAATGATAGCATCCTAGGAGCAAGGGGCATTGTCAGTGCATTTTCTAGAAGAAGAAAACATTTCCCAGAGTCACTGGGATGCTTTCGTGGCAAGTAGGAGGATGGCTCTCAACTTTCCTTTGGGTGCCCCCATCCATCTGAAGTGAGACAGATGGTGTCAACATAGTAGAAGGCTTTCTTATTAGAGTTTAGAGATGAAGGTGTTAGGAAAGGGCTGTGACTCAGTGGTAGACCATCTGCAGAACCCAGGTTCGATCTCCAGGGCAGCAGATGGTCACAGAGGAGGAGGCTTTTACAACTGTGGCACCCACTGAGAGGTTTGGGTTAGTAGTTTGTTCCAAGTTTTTTTTAGGAGTTTGTTCCTAAACAAGTGCAGCAACTCAAGGGAAGGAGAAAGGAAAAGGCTGCCAAAGGGACATAATAGAAACCTTCCTATTGCTGTTTTGTGGACAGATCTCTGAAAGACTTAGCAATGGTGTGATTTTCAGCCCAGCCTGACTATATCAGTTTCTGCATTGATCTCCTCTGCCCTCTTGCATTTGTGACTATCATCACTGCTCATCATGAGCAGCAGTGCCTGTATATCAGTGGAAAAATAATTTTCTCTTTTTGATTATATTTTTCTTTTCAATTTTCTTGTAACTTTTTGTCTGAACAAGTTTTTGGGAAGATAGAAATTCTTTCCATTGTTTCTTCATCTCTCCTGTGTAGGTAAACCTCAAAATTAGTATCTGCAAGTATTTGCAATGTTTTCATTATTTCGCATGTGCATTTTTATGATTTGTAAATGGTAATCCAAATTTGTAATTTGGATTAAAGATGCACTTCTCATTTTCTATGCATGACAAACAATATTTGGTTTTGAAGTAATGCAGTGTTGTTGTTTTGTTTGCAGTTCTGTTCCAGTTAAGTATATTTTAAAATAAGGGTTTTGTGTGCTAGTATCATTTAGGACAGCTTTCTGAGATCAGTACTTTTCACCAACGGAACAGAACTAGGTGTACTTATTAGTTCAAGAGCGAATATATAAAACCATTCACCAAGTGGTAAATTTACTAGGAAAAAAGAAGATGAGATTAATTTTTGGAAGCAGTTTGTTTGTTTGCTTAAATGCAGTTGTTTCAAGATTATATTTAGAAGAATTTAAATTTGACTTTGGTGAAGTTAAATCAGTAAATGCAGCTGAATTTATTTTTGGTAGCATTGATTTTTTTTTGCTGTTGCTAGACATTATCTTTTTTAATAACTCAGTTTTAAAATATTGTTCAGAAGGCTGTCTTATTTAGCTGTGAGGTTGTTTGAGATCAGATGTAAGTTCTCCTGAGTTTGGTGTGACTTCAAATTAATTGAGTATAGGATTGCAGCCTGACCACATATTTCTATGTGGAAATTCCTATTAGAATCAAGTCCTATCTGATTCAATATACTATTATGATAAATCAATATTTTATTGCATAATGTTTATAATCAGTTTCCCTTGACTTATTAAAATGGAAGGGTATTATATTCGATATTTTAAATGGGTGGACAGATGATGAAATATATGTGAGGTATCAGTTGTTGTTGTTTAGTCATTTAGTCGTGTCCGACTCTTTGTGACCCAATGGACCAGAGCATGCCAGGCACTCGTCTTCCACTGCCTCCCGCAGCTTAGTCAAACTCATGTTCGTAGCTTTGAGAACACTGTCCAGCCATCTCATCCTCTGTCATCACCTTCTCCATGTGCCCTCAATCTTTCCCAACATCAGGGTCTTTTCCAGGGAGTCTTCTCTTCTCATGAGGTAGCCAAAGTATTGGAACCTCAGCTTCAGGATCTGTCCTTCCAGTGATCACTCAGGGCTGATTTCCTTCAGAATGGATAGGTTTGATCATCTTGCAGTCCATGGGACTCTCAAGAGTCTCCTCCAGCACCATAATTCAAAAGCATCAATTCTTTGGCAATCAGCTTTCTTTATGGTCCAGCTCTCACTTCCATACATCACTGCTGGGAAAACCATAGCTTTAACTATACAGGCCTTTGTCAGCAAGGTGATGTCTCTGCTTTTTAAGATGCTGTGAGGTATCTATTATTGAACTTAACAGCCATATTAAAATATATAAGTGAACCAATTTATAGTTATGACAGTGGAAAGTTCGGAAGCATCCCTAAAATATGCATAGACTTGTTTGTATATGCATTCCAGTTTGACTGCTGATGTAGGAGAGGACATTTGCAATGTAAATAACTAAACAAACTAAGGATGTTAGTGCACAATGTGAGGTCCTGAGAAAGATGATAACATTTAAAATACTGATTTGTTTGGAATTAAATGAATAAATGCAGCAATACCCACTAACTAAAGTATGGGGAGGGGAGCCGTCTAACATCGAGCTAGCATTATTTTATTTTTACTGCTGGGAAGAGAGACAAATGCTTCAAGATGCCAAAAAATCTTGACCAGCTTACTTGGGTAGTGTGAACATTTACTTGAGGGGGATGAGAGTCGCCATTGGCTGCTCTGCTTGAGGCTAGCCCTGCAACAAAGTCTTGATGCACCTTCAAGATTAACAAATGTTTGGTGGAAAATTTATGACGGCAAAAGACAGGGGCACAACTCAGTTGGCATGTATTGAAGGGTAATTGTAATAAGTGGGGTTAAAATGGCCAAAAGGTGCAGTCTGTCACCATTCTGAATAAAGGTTTGCAAAATAAGTGCAGTGACCATTAACAGCACCAAAGGGAAATCCCGGTACTACTGAAAATGTCTAATGCTCACCATTTGGGGTTGCAATAATGCATTGGCTTCCTGTCCCATTATGGGTGTTCATTTCTTTAACCATCCCAAAATGATTGTGTTGTCTCCAGTTGCTGTTGCTGTTAATGAGTATACTGTATATATATTTGCTTTTACAGTTATAAAATTTAACCTACATGCTTAAAGGTAAAGGTAAAGGTACCCCTGCCCATACGGGCCAGTCGTGTCCGACTCTGGGGTTGTGCACCCATCTCACTTAAGAGGCCGGGGGCCAGCGCTGTCTGAAGACACTTCCGGGTCACGTGGCCAGCGTGACAAGCTGCATCTGGCGAGCCAGCGCAGCACACAGAACGCCGTTTACCTTCCCGCTAGTAAGCGGTCCCTATTTATCTACTTGCACCCGGGGGTGCTTTCGAACTGCTAGGTTGGCAGGCGCTGGGACCGAACGACGGGAGCGCACCCTGCCGCGGGGATTCGAACCGCCGACCTGATGATCGGCAAGTCCTAGGTGCTGAGGTTTTACCCACAGCGCCACCCGCATCCCACTACCTACATGCTTATGAACATGGATTTATGAATGAGTTTTGGTAAACAACTTGATAGCAACACTCATTAAAAACTTAAGTCATCCGTTATACATTAAGAGTCACATCCAGACCATCTTATGTATATCTAATCTGAAATAAGTCTATGTTTAATGTAGGATGGCCAATTATGTATTGCCAAAAAAAGAGGCTTCCCATTCACAAAAAAGAGGATGAAATATTTGCATACATTTTTCATATGGTGCTTCATATGTATAGACACACATTTAGAAAGAACTACAAGAATTTAAATAGAAATGCAATACATCTCAATATAGAGGGGAAGAAATCAGGTGATTTCTGTGCTGGATTAGACTGATGACCAGGTGCTACTAACTTTTGTTGGGTATCTTCAAGGTTCCCGATCTCCCTTTTTCTGGTTCCTTATCTTTAATCTAGACTGGACAATTCTCAAGCAGAGGACAATGTCCTCTGACAGTCCTTCAAAATCTATTCACTGTAGACACTGCTGGCCCATCCATGAGGCACGTGAGGCTACTGCTTTAGGTGGCAGAAGCCCCCCAGGTGGCATTCCTATAGGTGGTCCATCTGCTCCACCTCCTTTTCAAGTGGCAGAGAAGCACCACCACCATTGGCACCACTTTGGGGCAATATCTCACTGAAAATTGGCATCGATGGCAGTGCCGCTTCTATGCCAGCAGAGGATGGGGCAGGACACACAAAAGCAGGTGGTGGCAAGAGTGGGTGGGGGCAGGGGCAGTAGGGCAAAGTGGAACTTTCCATTTTTCCCCAAGCAGTGAAACAAGATGCACTGCCCTGGGCTGTAGAGTGGGCCACCTGGCTATGGTAGCTTGATGAGTAAGCTTTGCTTCTTATAAGGTGTGTTTGGATTACAGCCGAAGTTAGTTGAACTCAGTTCCCACTGATATTAGTGGGGCTTTACTTAGTCATGGCTTTCATGTTGAATTGAATGGGATTTAGACTGGATGCAACCCTGTGAAATATGGTTTCCTGAATAAAGAAATCATAAAGCTCTCTATGCAACAACAGATATGTATAGAAAGTTGAATTAATTTTAATCTATTTTAGTATTTTAACTTTTGTGTGTTTTAAAGTACAGTTCTTGATTGTATGGTTTTCTCATTTTGCTAATCACTTTCAGGTCCTTTACAATCAATTGGTGAATAATTTTTATGAAATAAAGATATTAAATTAAATTTGCAGAGTGGAAGGGCACTCACTGTCATTTGCTTTTGAACAAGTCATGTGTATTAATCTTCTTTCTGCCTTTGATCTATGATACCAGCAAGCATTTGAGATGCAACTGGCAAACTGGACACAAGTGAATGAATTCATCCTGGTTGGTTTTCCTGGAGATCTGAGGCTGCAGCTCTTGTTATTCACCACTTTTCTGGTTGCCTACACACTGACAATAATGGAGAATGTGGTGATCATTGCCTTAATCTGGATGAACATCAATCTTCATAAGCCTATGTATCTCTTCCTGAGTAATCTTTCTTTCCTGGAGATCTGGTATGTCTCCGTCACGGTCCCCAAAATGCTTGCTGGCTTTGTGGCAGAAAAGAGGGAAATCTCTTTCATAGGTTGCATGGCTCAGCTGTACTTCTTCCTGGCTTTGGCATGCACTGAGTGTGTCCTTCTAACTGTTATGGCTTATGATCGCTATGTTGCCATCTGCAACCCATTGCGCTATCCAGCTATTATGAGTCAAAACTTATGCATTCGTCTAGCAGCTGGTTCCTGGTTGAGTGGCATTTTCATTGCCATGGGGAAGATCATCTTCATCTCACGCCTGAGCTACTGTGGACCCAACATTATCAACCACTTCTTCTGTGATGTTTCCCCACTTCTCAACTTGGCCTGCACTGATATGTCATTGGCTGAGCTCATTGATTTCCTTCTTGCCTTACTCATTCTCATTGGCCCACTCTCTGTAACAATCACCTCTTACATCTGCATCATCTCCACAATTCTCCACATACCTTCAGCCAAAGGGAAGCACAAAGCCTTTTCCACCTGTGCTTCACACCTTCTGGTAGTCACAATTTTCTATTCTACCACTATTTTCATCTATGCCCGGCCAAGAGCCCTCACCTCCTTTTATGCCAACAAGCTGGTGTCTGTTGTCTACACCGTCCTCACACCACTTCTCAATCCAGTCATCTACTGCCTGAGGAATCAGGAATTCAAAGATGCCTTCAGAAAATTAGTGCATGGACCTTCATCAATGAGAATGGGCTAATAGCTACATCTGAAGTGCATCTGAAGGGCATATGTTTACTTGCACAACGCTTCAAATGAGGACTTCAGACAGGGTTATATTTATTAAAATATAACAAGGAAGACATGCCCCAAACCAAACAGCAGTGTGGGCAAGGAAAACATGTGCTGGTAGGCAGAAAGTCATGTGCCTTTGGCACTTAACATCTGTGCTCAGAAAACTGCGCTGGTTGACAGTCTGCTACTGGATCAACTTCAGGCTGTTACTATAAGTACATAAACTGCATTGAGTTTTTCTACAATGGAGCAGTGTATATTTATAATGAAATAAATAGGAAGAATGTCCTTAATACTTTGGGACTAGTTTACCTGCTAGATTGATTTACCCCATAGATGTACACTTTACCACTTCAAGCTGCAGAACTGGCAATATTTAAAGTGTCACATATAGTCATTCAGCACTTGTAAGAAATTTATCTTTAGGTATGGCAGCAACCAAATAATGAAACTCCCTATCTACTGACATCAGGCAGCCCCTTCCACTGTATTATTTTCCATGGTGGCTAAAAACATTTTTTATTTGGCAAACCTATTCAGACATGTAGAATCTATCAGGTATTTTAATCTGCCTTTAGTTTATGGTTCATTTAAAATATTTTTAAAATATATTTAATACTTGAATACCTTCCCCTAGTGGTTGTCACTAGTCCAGTGCCTTTGAAAACATTAGCCAGAGCACACGGGGTGACCTTTGTTTACAGCTGCATAATTTAAAGGACTAATGGCATACTTTTATTTGTTTGTTTTAGAATAAACACTGAAAATTTGTGGACCTGTAGGCTACCAAATGGTGAGGCCAATTTGGATCTCCTTTGCCTACTAATCTGTTCATTCTTCCACATCCTAAAAAGTGCATGGAACAATTTTCCACCTCTATGTTAGGTAAACAAGAATTATGATCTAGGCTATTGGCAGGAGAGAAAGAGAGAGAATATGTAAATAATTGATTTTTATTAAACATATCCCAAAGGTTATCTAATACTCGGAGATATAGATTAGGTCTCCTGTGTGTGTGAAGTGACTCTTGAAATAGCAGCACCAAACAACATAAAGCTGTTTCTCAGGCTGTACAGTTTCCCGTCTTATGTTTTTTGCGGGATAACATGGTGCAGGAAATTTTAGGCACAAGGATAGATGAGATAAGAAGGGCAAAGATGTAAGTGGTTAAGTTATGAATTGCCTCTTGAAAACTCATTCCTTTTAATGAAAGGATTCAGTATCATTGTTTCATTTGGCAATAATCTATATTAGTTTGCCATTTTCATAGGATTTCATTCTACCAATTAGCCTGAATAGTATTGATGCCTCCTGGATAACTGGCAGCTTGTGTGAGCCCTGTGGATTACCCTTCATTCAGGTGAATACATATGTTATTGATGAATTTACCATATATTCTTATATCATCTTTTTACAATGTCTGTGTATCTGTCTATCTAATAAATCCTTAGAACTAAACAGATGTAGATATGTAGATTGATAGATATAGGTGTCTGTGTTTCTATGTGTGTGTGCATGCATTAATATGTACACATTAATACAAAGAGTTACATATATATATATATATATACACACACAGTGGTGCCTCGCAAGACGAAATTAATTCATTCCGCGGGTTTTTTCGTCTAGCGAATTTTTCGTCTTGCAAAGCATGGTGTCGGAAAAGTTTTGGAAAAGCTTCAAAAATCACCAAAAACTTCAAAAAAGGCTACCATACCGCGTTCTACGAGTTGCTCCTCGAAGTCAAGTCGCAACTGTATTAACGGTGTTAAGAAAAAGGAAACAAACTTGAAAAAAACGCGAAGCAAGCCCATAGGGAAATTCGTCTTGCGAAGCAGCTCAAAAACCGCAAAACCCTTTCGTTTAGCGAGTTTTTCGTCTTGCGAGGCATTTGTCTTGCGGGGCACCACTGTGTATATATACACCAGCCCCCAGAACAGGCTGCCGCCTGCAAGCCTTGCGAGGCCGGCGGGACCTCCCGCCGGGTGCACAAGGCTTGTGGACATCTGCCTGAAGCATGGGGCATGCTCCGCAGTGCGCCCCGTGCTTCGGGCTGCAGGCTGCCGCCCCAAGCCTTGCGCGCCCGGCGGGACCTCCCGCCAGGCGCGCAAGGCTTGCGGGCAACTGCTGAAGCACGGGGCGTGCTCCACAGCGCGCCCCGTGCTTCAAGCTGCAGGCTGCCACCCCAAGCCTTGCAGACAGCTGCCCGAAGCAGGGGGCGTGCTCCGCAGCGCTCCCCGTGCTTCGGGCGGCAGGCTGCCACCCCAAGCCTTGCGCGCCCAGCGGGACCTCCCGCTCTCAGAGCTTGCAGGGCTGGGGGCGGGGGAAGCCCGAGCTTTCCCCGACCCCAGCCCCCAGAACAGGCTGTTGCCCGCCGGGGAACTCCCGCCGGGCTTGCAAGGCTTGCGGACATCTGCGCGAAGCACGGGGCGCGCTCCGGAGCGCGCCCCGTGCTTCGGACTGCAGGTTGCTGCCCGCAAGCCTTGGCAGCCCGGCGGGCACTCCCGCCGGGCTCCCAAGGCTTGCAGATAGCTTCCTGAAGCCTGGAGAGCAAGAGGGGTCGGTGCGCACTGACGCCTCTCGCTCTCCAGGCTTCAGCGAAAGCCTGCATTCACCCCATAGGACGCACACACATTTCCCCTTCATTTTTGGAGGGTGAAAAGTGTGTCCTATAGGGTGAAAAATACGGTGTATATATGTAGTGGTTGGGAGTTACTCATGCGTAATCCTGCTCCGTTTGAGCATTAGATTGCCTGGTTAAACCATCCGGACTGCACAGCCCATCTCAGCGTGGCTGCCCTTAGTCACTCATAGAATCTGTCTGTGGGCGTTTCTTAAAGCGTTGCCAACATAAGAGTTGTTTGACGCCTAATCGTCTCCGCCTCTCACTGCATGGGAGTCTCCTGCGCAGGGTGGGCGTGGGCAGCGGGGTGCTTGGGCTCTCCTCACTAACTTCCAACGAAGAGTCCTGGAGCCCCTGCACCTCCCTGTCCCGTTGCTCTCCTGGATCCCTGGTGCTACACTCATTCTCTTCCCCTTCTTCCCAGCTGAGTCTCCCCCTAGCGCTGGGACCTTCTCCTGCAGAATCAGAGACCCTCTCCTTCTCCCATGCCTCTGATGTCAGTTCCCTGACAATATATATTGGTATATCGGTATATATTAATATGATCAGATATTTGGAGCACCTTTTCTACACTGAAAAGATGGGTTTTGTTTTGCTGACAAATATAAAAGTGGGGAGATTGATAGAAATTAGAAAACTACAGGTTGCATCCTATGCTAGTCCTACTCAGAGTAGATTTATTGATGCTGATGTACATGACTAACTTAGGTTAATCCATTTCAGTGACTCTGCTGCGTGCATAACTTACTTAGACACAACCTACAGATCAGTGTGGACAGAGTGGGTATGGATACATTTAACTTCCTGTAATACATAATGAGCGTAGAGTAGTCACTGCCACTGAGTATGAATAGCGTTTATAGGATTGAATCATATGTCAATTTCCCTGGATTTAAACCCCTTTGAATTCAATGACACTTATGAGCAAACTTGCATATAATTGCGTTGTTAGAACTATTTCCCTGAAATGATTATTACAACCTTCTTTAGCTCTTCATGATTCCCTGGGGCATTTGGCTCACCATTGCTTCAGACAGAATATTGAGTGGAATAGATAATCTTTTAGTATGATCAAGGAATGCATAATTGCATTCTTACTTTGTAATCATAGAATGCTGCCTGGTAAGTTTTCTGGGGTAGCCAACAATTTGGGCTAATGGAAATTGTAGTTCCACAACCTCAGAAGGTATCCCTTATATTCAATGAAGAAGAAATAAAACAGGAAGAGTGCATAGATCAGGGGTACAGTACTGTCTCTTCAGGTAGATGCCCCATTATTTTTAATCCCTTTCCATTCTGGGAAGTTAAAATGATCAGGTAGCAGATGATAGGAGACATCTGAATGTCGGGAAACCAGCCCACCAGGTGCGGAGGAAAAATGACGAGGAGTCATGGGTGAAGATTTAAGCAAGGAGTGAGCTCTCTCCCCCAGCAGCCTTGCATGTTTATTAGCCTTGCGCACATTACATCATGTTGCATATACACGTGTAGCACTCGGGTGGAAAACAGCTAGGGTTTGCATTTCTTAGAATAACTTCTCTACCAGACAGCATGACAGCCGCGTAAGCTTTGCGGTTAGGCAGCGCGACACTGACCCAGGCGTGTGGGGGAACAAGTCAGCAGATGCTTCCTCTTGCACAATCTTGCACAAGGGTGCTATTTTTCTATTGCATCCCCACATGCCCTCCTTTTTTATTTTATTTAATCAGAGTCATAAATTTCATTGCGAAAGCGCGTGTATCTGGCAACATATGCTCGGCGGGGGACACCTAAGGAAGTGCGTCGCGAAGACCACCACCCCATACATTGGGTGATCAGCGAGGGAACACATTGTATGCAACAACAAATACACACAAATCCTATAACCAATCCTAAGCCTATTAGCAATAAATGACGAAACCAAAATCCATCGGGAAGCCAGGAAAAAAGCCATTCCCAAGGGTCAGGAATGGGAGGATGTGAGATCGGATTTTGTTTAACCATGGCTTCCATTTCATTAATAGTTGTGGAAATACTAAGATTATAATCTTTTATATACATACAGCAGTGTGATAACACTAACCCACACACCCCTCCCTTGGAGGCCAAAATGGTGTCCAAAGCATAGCGGTTCTGCAGGGAAACCTCACGAATATTGGACATTTCTTGGTTAATTACTTTCAAGGCTTTTATAGTTGCATTGAATAGCCCTTCTGTCCAGTTGGAGAGTCTGTGGAGGTCCCTGTAATTCATGGCAACACCAAGAGGGGGCAGGGCAGCCCTAGCAATTGCAGTTTCAGCATAATGAACTATAGGAGCGTTAGCATCTCCCTTATTGCGAAGCCGAAGCAAAGAAATATTATCTAACTTATAAATCAATGGAACTACAATACCAAGGGTGCAAATCCCTGAAAAACTTTTAGGAATTTCCTTATAGGCTTTACGTCCGCAGAAAAGCCAAAGATCATTCTGTAAAACCATGGATGTCCTACTACTCTTTTTCATCCACCATATCCATCCATCAAAATCATTGCACATTGCATGCTGGCCCCATGTCATACGGTGGGTAACATTCCCTATAACTACTGGTGGTCTTCCACTGCGTGTGGTTGTGTTCAAGAAACAAGAGGAGGTATTGACATATTCATAAGTCCAAGCACAATTAGGGTAGTTCCCTAGAAATACAGATGTGTTATGTTTAAACTTAAAACACCTATCTGCTGGTTCTAACAAGGTCAATACCACTGGTGGAAAACGTGTGCGGTTAATCTTGAGATTATTACTTATCTTAAAAGAATCATTAATGGGGATGCCATGCAACAATATGCCAGAGCGTCGAGCCTGTGGAGGAATATGCATACAAATCCAACAATTAGTATAATTCAAAATCTTTGACAATTGAGCCATGTCTTTTACAAAGGTATTATCAGTCCAGAGAGCATGATAGTCCTCTGAACGATTAGTTTTAGACAAAATGCTGGGATCATGACTAGCTGAGCGTCGATGTCTTCGAAAGTGCTGTGGATGCAGCCAGCCAGTAGAATTTTTTTGTTTCGGCCAATGTTGCAGGAACCAGATGAGCTGTGCAGGTGGGCAATATGAGTTATAAGGGAAAAGGACAGCAACTGCCACCTCTTCACAGCCTCTGTGAAAGAGGGTGGCAACATTTCCTTTTTTCAGAAACCAAAAACCTGGTTTAGTCCAACAACCAGTGCGACAGACACATGATCCCAATTGACCAATATAGGATTTGTTAATTGGTGACAGGGAATGTTGGAAAGACCATTCCCAATTTGTGGTGGGAACACAAATAGGGGTACTATCACGGGGCGGCAAAACCCATGCCAAACCTGTATATCGCGGGCATCCTTCATAGCCAGGAGAGTTTCCTAAGCAGGCAGCGGCAAAACCATAATGAAACCTTTTTGTGTGGTTCCAGGAGCGTCGTGGAGCTTGCAAAGAATAAGGTACAAGATGGTTTGGTAGTTTTGCAGGAAAGACTGGTATCGCTGTTACAGGTGATTCCAACCACGGCACGTTCAGGGTCAGATGGCGATGTCTCCAAGTGCAGTAGGGACTCAGGGCTGCAGGAAGGCGACGTCCGCCAGAGAGGGTGAAGTATGGCTCATTGCTGCTTTCACTTCCGAGGCAGAAGCTCGCCAGGGTCGCACACAGCGCGCTGGTAACCAGGTAGGCCGTCCATCCAGGTCCACTGCCGCGTAGCCGCGTCCCCAGGAGATGAGTGGCACAGGACCATGCCATGTTGGATCAGGTAGCTGTCTGTAAGATACAAGAGGTCGAGCCAAAGGCTCTGCTTTTCGAAAATGAATCTCAGCCGGTGTATATTCCTTATTATGGGGACACAAAATATGGTTAAGGGTGAATAAAACAGTATGCACAATTGAAGGAATCTCGGCGGAGGGGGCACTTCGACCTCCAAGTTGTTTGGACAGCAGAGTCTTGAAGGTCAGGTGCGCCCTCTCCACAATCGCCTGTCCTGTTGAATTGAAAGGCAAACCATGGATTAATTTCACATTCCATAAATCACAAAAGGATGAAAACTGAGAGGAAATATAGGCTGGGCCATTATCCGTTTTAATGCTTTGTGGCTTACCCATCACAGCAAAACAGCGCAGGGTGTGCTGAATGACGTGACGAGCGGTCTCACCCTTCAATGGGGTGGCCCAGATAAATCCAGATGAGGTGTCCACTGTCAGGTGAACTTTTGAAAATGGTGCGAGCAGAGGGGTGTGAGTAACATCCATCTGCCAAACCGCAAGAGGGGACGTACCCCTAGGGTTCACCGCATCAAAGGGAATCATGGTTGGAGCCTTAGAACAGATAGAACATTGAGAGACAATGTCTCGTGCCTGTGCAATAGGGATTTTAAACATTTTTGCCAAAACTTTAGCAGGCTGGTGAAAGGTAGAATGAGAGAGAATAGGGTCAGAAAACAAGGAAAACACTTCAGATCGCAGTGCAGCGTCTGCCAAGGCATTTCCCTGAGCCAAAAACCCTGGGTGATTGGTGTGGGAACGAAGGTGTGCAACATAAAAAGGATGACGGCATTCTTGAATAAAATACTGCAAGGTAGAAAAAAGAACAAACAAATCAGCATCTAACGCAGGCGTGATATAAGAAACAGGCAGGGAAGACAGAAGGCGATACACATATTGTGTATCAACAAGCAAATTAAAAGGTTTGTCAGGAAAGAGTTGAAAGGCAAGGATTACAGCAGCAAGTTCAGCCCGCTGGGCGGACCTCTGTTGCTCAGTAAATTCAGTTTTCCATTTTCCACCCTCCTCCCATGCCACCACCCCCCGCGTTTTTGACCCATCAGTGAAAAGGGTAAGGGCAGAGGGGATGGGGGTCGGAGAGAGAGCAGTTTTTAAAGTATAGACAGTTTGAGAAAGAAAAGACAGGCGTGGATCAGAGGGGGGATTATGCGTGATGGTTCCCAAAAAATCCACAAGTGCTACTTGAGTAGCCACGGAGGTGGAAATCAGGTGTTGTGTTTCTGTGAGTGAAAAAGGCAAGTAAATTTTTTCAACGTCCAGTCCAGAGAGGGCTTTTGCTCGAGCGCGCCCTTTAATTACCAAATCCATTACAGCCGCTGGAGAGGAATAAATGTTGCGCGGTGGAGTATGCGGAAGGTGGATCCATTCCACAATATTGACACCCGAGGGGGCAGCCGATTTCTGTGAGTAGAGAATGGCTGTAGGCAGCAAAGGTGTGGAAAAAATTGCCAAGGATAACTGCACATTGTGCAGAGTGTCTATGCGATCCACCATTCGGTCTCTTAATAAAGCATTAACCTGTTGTAAGGCTTGTAGCATTTCTTCTGTAACTGGGATGACTTCTCCAGGTAGTTTGCGTCCTTGTAAGGCAGAAAACAATGGTGACAAGGTGCTAGTAGGCAGATTAAGGTAATTCTTTATCCAATTCAGGTGTCCCAAAAGTTGTTGAAGGTCAACCAGCCTTAGGCGGGCAGGAAAAGACAATTGGGGAACAACCGGAATGGCTGCTTGTTGTGTCAATTTATGTCCAAGATATAACATAGGCAAAGTTTGCTGAACCTTATCTGGGGCAATACACAGTCCAAAATCTGTGAGGGCAGATGTAAGGTCTTTTAACAATTCCATTGATATGTCCTGTGCAGCCACAAGGATATCATCCATGTAATGACAACAAATAACCTCTAGGTGGCGCTGGCGGAAAGGTTTTAGGGCTAAATTGACAAAGTGCTGGCATAAAGTTGGAGAATTCCTCATACCTTGTGGCAGAACAACCCATTGGTAGCGTTCCGTTGGTTGAGCATTGTTGAGAACAGGCAATGTAAAGGCAAAACGCTGACGATCTGCCGGGGCTAGTGGTATGGAAAAGAAGCAGTCTTTTATATCTACCACCAGAAGTTTGTGGTCTTTTGGTATCATATTAAGATTAGGAAAACCAGGCTGTAATGCGCCCATAGGTTGCATCTGGTTGTTTACCATCCTTAAATCCTGAATGAGCCTCCAATGGCCAGAGGTTTTCTTTTTGATGACAAAAATTGGTGTATTCCATGGGGAGGAAGAAGGCTCTATGTGTCCGAGGCGAAGTTGTTCCGAGACAAGCTGGGCCGCCGCTGCAAGTTTGTCTTTAGTCAGAGGCCATTGCTCAACCCAAACAGGCGTGTTTGATGTCCAGGTGAGGGCTAGCGTGGTCCTCGGGTGTGCAGGGGCGGCCCTTAGAATAAATTTGTCTGAATGGAAGAGCCTGAGGCTTCAAGAACATCCCGTCCCCAAAGACAAACAGGAATGTCCAAAATGAGAGGATAAATGGTGACAGAAAGACCCGAAGGGCCTTGAATCATAATTGGGTGAAGGCTTTGACAAGCTGACTTTGACAAGTATGACTTTAGCCACTGGCGTGCCAGATGGGAGATGGCAGGGGCGATCAGCATATAGCGTAATGGTGATTGAATCATAGGGTCCTTGAATGGTTCCAGGCACAGCATATACCCCAACAGTTTGTGCAGAGGCAAGTGGCAAGACAAGACAACGTTGAGAATTGTCTATAGCAAATCCACAGGCTATAACCAAGGCTTTGTGAGGACAAAATGGAACCGGGAATCGTACATCCTGAGTGAGAATAAGTTGTGGCATCAGACATTGTCCCCCTATTGATTTACTGGGGCCCGGGGAGGGCCCGTTTGCCGGTTTCCCTGGTTCTGGGATGATTGTCCTTGGCTAGAGGTTTGATTCTGATTAGCAGGGTTTGAGTGGCATTGATTTGCCCAATGAAAGCCTTTCTTGCAGATAGGACACTTAGAGGGGGGGCGCTTTCCAGACTGACTGCCAGTGGAGCGGCATTGTGCGCGGAAATGGCCAGGCTTATTGCATCCAAAACAAAGTTTGTCTTTCATAGGGTTGGCAGCCTGGGATAAAGCTGCGGCAAGTAGCCGTGCCTTGTGGCTTTCTGAGCCAATGGACTGACAAGCCTTTAGCATGTCGGCTATGTTTATCCCTTGCTGGCTGATCAGAGGGCGAAGTGCCACTCTACAATCCTCACTCGCATTATCAAAGGCAAGTTGTTTCAAGATCACCTCCTGAACTTGAGTGTCTGCTATTTGGCGCTTCAAAGAGTCATATAGGCGATCGATAAAGGCAGCATATGGCTCATTTGGACCTTGGCGAACAGTACCCCAACGGGACGTACTGTCACCCTTCGTGTCAGGCACCTTTTGAAACGCTGTCTGGGCGCAGCGGGTAGCAACTTCCCAATATGCAGCGCCTGCAGCAATCTGTTGGGCGATGGTAAAAAAATTGCCAGTTCCAATAAGACCATGCATAACGTCCTGAGGAGTAAGGACTGGAGGGGGGGGGGAGGTGCTCCTCCTGCGGCAGGTGCTGGAGCTGCAGCCGCTGCTGCTGCTGCTGCATTGTTTAAAGCCATGGCAACATTTGGGGCTTCTTGTTGGCACAGAAATTGCCATTCCTGCATAAATACAATGACTCCAGACGGTGGCAGTATGGTCCTAGCCAACAATTTTATGTCCTCCGGAAGACAGGGTTGCTGAAATATAGTGTTCAACAGACCTAAGGTATAAGGAGCCTGGATGCCATTTTTCTGGACGGAGTCATGCACCTCTTTAATTAGTCTATAGTCAAATTGTTCATGACGAGGTGGCCCTCCCCCTGGTCCAGCAGGTACCAAGACAGGAAAAAGTTCTGTGCCAGATGAAAAACCTAAGAGGGGGGCTGCTTGTTTAATTGCAGTCCCCAGTGGCGTCGGTGGGTGCAATTGAGGATTAATGGGTGGAGCAGACGGTGCCGGTGAAGGCTGAGAATCTGGCGGTCGTGGAGGAGGTGTAAAAGGTGGTGGTAGAGGCGGTGCATCTAACACAGATGCTGTTTTTTGTTTTGGTTGCGACGAAGCCAAGAGAATGTTTTTGGGCGTAAGAGTTGCCATGCAGCCACGGACTTTAGCCCAGGCACTGAGGACGTGAACATTTATGCGGCCATGGCCATGAAAGTGGTTGCCAATCCTATCCCAGGCTGGAATTTCCCACGTCCCCTCCTCAGGGAAGCATGGACAATGTTCATCTATGGCCAGAATCAATGCAATTAGATCACCTTCAGGTACTTGCTGTTTATTTTCCCGAAGGAGGTGCTGCATGTCTTTTAAAAATTGTTTCTGGGGGTTAGAGAGCGCAGAACCCATGATAAAAATAGAAAAATAGCTACTCACCGGGGATCCGAAGATGAGAAGGCGCCTTAGCCACAGCCGGGCGGGTGAGTAGCAGGAAGGACCGTCTTTAACAGCACGCGTCCTGGAAGCCGTTCAGGCAATCACACGAGGCACCATTTGTCGGGAAACCAGCCCACCAGGTGCGGAGGAAAAATGACGAGGAGTCATGGGTGAAGATTTAAGCAAGGAGTGAGCTCTCTCCCCCAGCAGCCTTGCATGTTTATTAGCCTTGCGCACATTACATCATGTTGCATATACACGTGTAGCACTCGGGTGGAAAACAGCTAGGGTTTGCATTTCTTAGAATAACTTCTCTACCAGACAGCATGACAGCCGCGTAAGCTTTGCGGTTAGGCAGCGCGACACTGACCCAGGCGTGTGGGGGAACAAGTCAGCAGATGCTTCCTCTTGCACAATCTTGCACAAGGGTGCTATTTTTCTATTGCATCCCCACATCTGAAGGCAGCCCTATTTCTAACCCAGAAATAGTGCTTCAGGTTAAGAACTTTGCATCAGGATGAGAACAGAAATCGGGCTCCGGTGGCACGGCAGCAGCAGGAGGTCCCATTAGCTAAAGTAGTGCTTCAGGTTAAGAACAGTCTCAGGTTAAGTACCGACCTCTGGAACGAATTGAGTACTTAACATGAGGTACTACTGTGTTTTTAATCTTTTGTTGGAAGCCACCCAGAGTGGCTGGGGAAACAAAGCCAGATGGGCGGGGTATTATATTATTATTATTATTATTATTATTATTATTATTATTATTATCGTCATCATCTCTGCCTGAGGCTCTGGAAGCCATTACCAGTAATAATAGGCACTGTAGCTACTTATGATATGTGCTCATGAATCCTCTTTTAAATAATCCCATTCTTTTTAAAGAAAGAAGACAACATCTGTGTAAATGTTTTCGTGTGGAAATATGTAGGTGAAAATAACATTTGTTGAATATGTTGCTGAACAGATCTTTCTTTACTTGGGATGCAGCTTTCAAAAAATGCACAAGTCATTAATTCTTGGATGGGTAATTGCGTGTTGAGGTCCCCAGGGCCACCCCAATAACTCACACATCACACAGAATTTTTTGTTTAAGATTTTTGGCATAATTTTGGCCACAACTTTATTGAAATACAAATTTGTGAGTGGTTGCTTAGGCATTGGTTGAGACTATCTGCCCCCACCATGGGGGACAGACTGACATTCCGCACGATGTGAAAGTCAGAATAGGGGAATACACTTGGGCGTAACACGGAGCAGGGAACCTGCACTCACCCCAAATGCAAACAGGAGCTCATTGCTATGGCCTAAGCCCCCTTGACAGAGTGGACAAGCAATAGTTAGCCCCCAATTCCTTTAACGGAATCCCTTGCAGCAGCAGCAGCATTAGAGGGGCAGGCACAGCCAATCCATGCCCCTCAACCAACCAAACCATAAACCAATGCCTAACCGCAGCCTTACAAGTTGTGACGATTTGCTACGCAGTAGGCAAAAACCAAATGGCCCCAGCCAATCCGCCATATGGACAAAATTCCTACCGGGCCCCTGCTCCAAGAGCAGATGACCCCATGACAGGCATAGCAAGGTCAAAGTGAACAACCCTAATTCTAGGGAGGGTGGGACGGGCAATCCGATGCACGGTTGAAAAGAGGAAGCCCTAGCCTCGTGCAAGGAGTTTTAGCATTTCTGGCTGTCAATCAACAAATGGCAACATTAACTTCTTCCCAACAACAAGGGAAGCCCCAATCACATCAGTGGCCAACAAACAATTAGCCCGCCCCCAACTTTGGAGTGTCCTGGCGGCCCCCACCGCAACACGTCCTCTCCATGAAGGAGAACACGCTTTCCCACATGACATGGAAAAAGATTTGAATAAACAGAGTAGACCCATTGCAATTAATGGTGTTAAGTTAGTCATATCCATACAGCCTGCCAAGACTGGGGAAATACCTGCACATGTACTCTTGCAGGAATTTGCCATGATCTAGAGTTGGCAATCATGTTCGTCATGGATGCCCCTATGTTACATTAGTTTTTCCCATCAACTGCATGAAGTATAAAGTGTAGATGGATGTACATTCCTCAACATTTAGGGATATCGATAGAGAAGTATGGAAGGATACATTTGGTTCTCCATCCCTGTTCATCACATTCATCACATTTCTGACATTCCTAATAACAAATGTAAATAAATGTTCTTAAATATAGCACATTAATCTTTCCCCTTTTTGTTCCCTTTTTGTTCCTTCTCCACAACTTTGCTAACCAGAGAGAATGTCGACATGGAATCTTCTAACAGGAGTGTGGTAAAGGCATTTGTCATCTTGGGGTTCTCAGCTTCTCCACAGCTTTCTATGCTGTTCTTCACCCTAGCCTTGGCCACCTATGTTCTCACTATTACTGCCAACATCGTCATCATCTCAGTCATTAAGGCAAACCCAAAACTGCAGCGACCCATGTACTACTTCCTAGGCAACTTCTCCTTCATGGAGATCTGGTATACCACCTCCACTGTGCCGAAGATGCTGGAAAGTTTCCTGGCTGGTGGGAGTACAATCACTGTGGCGGGTTGCATTGCCCAGCTCTATCTTTTCTTCGCCTTGGGCTCCATTGAATGCTTCCTCCTGGCTACTATGGCTTATGACCGCTACTTGGCCATCTGCCGTCCTCTTCATTATCCAGCTCTTATGACTCTGCAAGTAACTACATGGCTGGTGACAGCAGCCTGGGTGGGTGGATTTCTAGCTCCTTTGCTCCCCATTGTCCTCATCTCCCAGCTCTCATTCTGTGAGCCTAAGGAGATTCACCATTTCTTTTGTGACGCTGGGCCCCTGTTGAGGCGCTCATGTGGCAATGCCTTTGTCAGCTCTACCCTAGTCACAGTTCTGGCCTCCTTTGTCATCCTCAGCACCTGCTTGCTCACCATGGTATCCTATACCTTTATAATCTCAACCATACTTAGGATCCCCTCAGCCAGTGGGAGACAAAAGGCCTTTTCCACCTGTGGTTCACACCTTACTGTGGTGGTGATTTACTATGCCACAGTTATCTTCATATATACAAGACCCATTTCCCCTTCTCCTTCTAAGCTGGACACAGTGGCATCAGTATTTTATGCAGTAGTCACCCCACTGCTCAATCCAATGATTTATAGTTTAAGGAATAAGGAGGTAAAGGATGCTTTGAAGAAGTTAATGAGTAGGAACTGGGTCTTTGTTAAAAATACTGGAGCTATGATCATGGTTTGCTGGTAGAAAAGACAATATGTGGGCAAAATGCTCATTAGCTCTGATGTGCCAAACAGCGGCGGAGCAAGCCGATTGGGCACCTGGGGTGGCGCACGTGCCCTGTGCCCAGGGGCAGGGCCAGCCACCCGTGGGGATGGGGTGAGCTGGGGCAGGATGCTCCATGGGGTCTCTGAGGAGTTTGCCTGCCTCCTCCCACTTAGCTGCCCTATAGCTGAGGGGGAGGCAGTTGGCAGACCATTTGGGGCAGCGTGTTTGTCACCGCCCTCAGTGGTGACATCCGGGGCAAACCACCACCCCCTTCCTTCACCCCGGTGCCAAAATCTCTCTTTCTCCTCCCTCCTTTATTCTCTTATTCTCCCTTATTCCCCCCCGATTCCCTAAAAGGCTTAAAATCATTCGCTTGCTCCAACCACAGGAAGTGTAGTTCGGTGGTAAGAATTACCACACAATTTTTATCATCCAACTATTTGCAGTTGGATGAATCTGTTAAAATTTGTTTCTCACAATTTCTCCTTTTTCCAGTCATAGTCCAATTCACCCAATTTCTGCCCCCATTTGTCTTTCATTTTTAAATTCTCATGAAAATTCTTACACGTTTTTGCACACTTTTCTCTGCATATGCAAATTTTTGTACAAAGTTTGCCTAGCTTTTTTGCAAGCAGTTTTCATTTCACAGAATACAATTTTGTTCGCTATTTTCACTTCTGTACACTTCTTTTGCCTGCATTTTTTGAATTTTTGTAGGTGTTCTCAGCTGCATCACAAACTTTGTGAAGTGCAACTTTCAAAGAACATCTGTTTCTTGGTTCATGTATTGATTTAGGAAGTGCAAATTTGGTAATGAAAATTAATTTCTCTCCCACATCAGCTCAGAAATCCCAGGATCCCTTATGGAAAGACTTGACAGAGTGATATAAACCCTATATATGCCTATAATGTAACTAAACCTTTCTTCATACACACCTTTTTTGATTGTCACCCATACAGTGCTACCTCAGGTTAAGTACTTAATATGTTCCGGAGGTCCGTACTTAACCTGAAACTGTTCTTAACCTAAAGCACCACTTTAGCTAATGGGGCCTCCTGCTGCTGCCGTGCTGCCGGAGCAGGATTTCTGTTCTCATCCTGAAGCAAAGTGCTTAACCTGAAGCACTATTTCTGGGTTAGCAGAGTCTGTAACCTGAAGCGTATGTAACCTGAGGTACCACTGTATTTAAATATGTGCCTAATTGCTGTGTGTAATGCAATTTATTTTAATCATTAACATTTTTTGTGTGTAATAAGTAAAGTTCTTTGCTTATGTATAATTCTTATTTTAAAAGGAAGTATGTATTTATTTAAAGGTGTTACAATATCTTGGTGGAGTTTACTTTCCCCACACTGTGTTAAATAAAGTTTTTACAAAGTGTTTGTTGTACAACAAATTTGAATCAAGAATAATTATCTACTTCCTAGGATTTCTTGTAAGCTTAGAATGTTTTCAGCCCCAGGTTCATTGAGCATTAGTGAAATTCATAGCTAGAGATACATGGGTCTTCTGAAAGACACTTACATAGGGTTACAGAGCATTCAAATCCTAATGCATTTATACAAAATCACATTGTTATACTTTCAGCACTTTGAGTTTTTAAGGCTAACCACATAGCTCAATGATGTTATGGGATTCAAATATGAGCTGATGTCAGTTTAAGTCCATTGTAAGTTGTCCAAATTCTTGAGACTTTTATCCTGTACCAGGATGCATTCTGAATATTTCTTTGCAATCTAATTCCAGTTGAAAGCTGTTCTGAAGATAAGAACATAAGAGGAGCCATGCTACATCAGAACAAAGGTCTATCTACTGGAGTATCTTGTTCCTACAGTAGTTGACCCATAGGGAACCTGCACAGTTGTTTTTTGTTTTTAATGCTTAATATCCACTGTGTATAAACTATAATAACTAGTGGCAATTCAAAGGACTTTTTATCTATCTATTTAGCAACATAAAAATGGGTTCTATTTGCTGGGGATCATGAGCAAGAAGGTACTGCCACACTCATGCCATGGTGCTCTCCAGATGTTGTGGTCTACAACTTTTCCCCAAACTTTTGATGCAATGTGGGGCAAAAAAATGATATAACATTGGCTCTCCCTGCCATAGGCATTTGGTTAGCCACTGTGAGATGATTGGGCTTGATGACCTATGGTCTGATCCCATTTGGCTGTTATATCCTTTAGAAAGTGTGTTAACATATAAGTGCCAATGTATTTTTAAATTTTACATAGCTCTGGATTAAAATTAATTTTCAAACATTCCATCCACATTCTGACAGAATCCGGATAAAAGTTGTACAGAACAAGTTGGTTCCAGATTTAACCATGCTTAGAGCAGAAACATTGAAATCAATGTGACTTAGGTTGATAAGAACTTATGTCATATTGATTTCAATACAACTATCATATCAATTGATCAAGTATTCATGAAGTACATATTTGCCATAATTTGGAATTTAGATATGTGTGTTAATTAGGCATATATACAATGGTAATAAAAGTTACAAGAAGAAGAAGAAGAAGAGTTTGGATTTGATATCCCGCCTTTCACTCCCTTTAAGGAGTCTCAAAGCGGCTAACATTCTCCTTTCCCTTCCTCCCCCACAACAAACACTCTGTGAGGTGAGTGGGGCTGAGAGACTTCAAAGAAGTGTGACTGGCCCAAGGTCACCCAGCAGCTGCATGTGGAGGAGCGGAGACGCGAACCCGGTTCCCCAGATTAGGAGACTACCGCTCTTAACCACTACACCACACTGGCTACAACATATGGTTGAGCTTGAATGAATAATTTATACCAGAGATAGCCAAGTGGTGTCCTCCACATATTGTTAGACTCCAAAGAACAATAGTCTTAGTTATTGTTAACGTAGCAGGGAAGATGTGAGTTGTAGTCCAGCAACATCTGGAAGAAATTACGTTGCCTACTCTGGTTCAGAGAGACAAAATTCAAAGAAAATCAAATCCTATGATGTGTTTTATTATTTCAATATCCATCACATTTTATTTCTCATTATTTATACAGTCAATTAAAAGAAGAACTTGTTTCTGTGTTTGTATTTTTACATATCTAGTCCTACTTAGATAATTTGGTTTTCTAAGTTCTAAGGGACAACATGCATGTCTGGCCCAGTTTTCCCAAAGCCGCCTTAACCTCCTTGTTCCTTAAACTGTATATGAGGGGATTGATCATTGGTGTAAGGATCGTGTAGAAAGTAGACAGCACTTTGGTTAAGCCTCTCAGTTTGGGGTCATCTGGGAGGACATAAACAATCATTAAGGACCCGTAGAAAATGGTGACTACAATAAGATGAGAGGAGCAAGTGGAAAATGCCTTTTGCCTCCCAGAAATGGTGGAAATCCTCAAAATGGCTGAGATTATGCAAATGTAAGATGTTATGGTCAACATAAATAAAGGGAAAGTGAATAAGGAAGATAACATAAGGGCTATTGCCATAATTAATGAAGTGTCAGTACAGGCCAACTTACTGAGAGGTATAAAATCACAAAAGAAATGGTCAATTCCATTGAAACCACAGTAAGTTAATTGTGTCATCCATATGACTACCACAGAGACAGAGAAACAACCACTTATCCAGGATGCTGCTGCTAAAGAGATACAGACCTTGCTGTTCATATGGAATGAATATTGCAGTGGTTTGCAAATTGCTAAATACCGATCATATGACATCACAGATAAGAGACATGTCTCTGCAGTCACCAGAAAACCAAATAAATATAATTGTATAAAGCAGCCAGAAAAAGAAATGGTTCTATTCTCTGTTAGGAAACTGACTAGCATTCTGGGCAGAATAGTTGAGGTATAGAAAATCTCCAAACAGGACAAGTTCCCTAGGAAGAAATACATGGGCGTATGAAGATGTCTATCATTCACAACTAACACAACAATGAGAAGGTTCCCCATTAAGGTTAGAATGTAGATGCTCAGAAATATCAAGAAGAACAGAATCTGTAGTTCAGGATGATGTCCAAATCCCAGGAGGATGAATTCTGTGATGGCAGTTTGATTTATTGAGGTGGCTACCTAAGAGGAAAATAGCAATGGAAATACCATCATGGCAGCTATAGTATTCTTAAGAGGAAAATGTAATAATGACACACACTTTATAAACAAATTAACAATCTGCTTAACATTTATATTGTTCAGAGCTCTTCACACATTTTATTTCAGTATGAATTGATAAGATAAATGCAGCTAGACAAAATGGTAGCTATCGTTTGGCATGCATGAACCAAGGCAATTTCTGAATGCAGTGATTGGTCCATGAATCACAAATAGGGATAGGTTCAAGGACAAAATCAGTTTTGGGCCTAGTTCACCACCAAATAAGACTGAAGTCTTTTCCATCCCATTTCTGTGCAGGTTTTAAGGATCAGTTCACATATATCCATACGCCAAATTTCCTCTTTTTTGGTCTTCAAAATATGGCAACCCTTCATAAAAATCTGCACCTTTTATGTAAGAATTCCAAGGGTGGCAAAACACGAGGTGATCCAAGCTGAGTTGTATTTTAAAAAATGCTTCCGGTTGCTTAATAGCAACTAGGTAGTGTGCAGTTTCCTTTTCACAATGCACATCGAACTTAGCTCATCTTTCCCCACCCATCCCATAAATCTTTGTTTTAAATTTAAATACCAGAATAATGTGAAAATAAATGTTGGGATGGATTGAGGCACATTTGTATATTCCTACTAATCACATGTCATTATTCTTATGTGCAATTTTATGTACGTATTTTATGTACAATTTACATGCTTTGACATATAGTTTATTCTTAGAGTCTTGGGAGTAATTGAACATAAAATACATAAAATGTACATATGATACATAAAAATTCCATGTGAGATTGATAACACGTCATCAGTACTCATTGCTCCCCATGGGACTTGCTGCACTGATTTCAAAATGTGCAGAGGCAGGAGCTCTGTGAGTGACTAACTGCGCTTATGCAAATGAAATTACATTTTTTAAAGAAGACAGTCAACCTTCAGACCAGCTCATGTGCAAATGCATAATAAAGTTCTAATCCAACCTGATCCCTGCATATGTCTGGACATATTTTTTTCTGCTGGATGCACTCTGGAGTTAAAATTGCATAGTGTTATCTAGGCAGTGAGAGATTTTACTTTCTTGGGCTCCATGATCACTGTAGATGGTGACAGCAGCCACGTAATTAAAAGATGCCTGCTTCTTGGAAGAAAAGCAATGGCAAACCTAGACAGCATCTTAAAAAGTAGAGACATCACCTTGCCAACAAAGGTCTGTATAGTTAAAGCTATGGTTTTCCCAGTAGTGATGTATGGAAGTGAGAGCTGGACCATGAAGAAGGCTGATCGCTGAAGAATTGATGCTTTTGAATTATGATGTTGGAGGAGACTCTTGAGAGTCCCATGGACTGCAAGAAGATCAAACCTATCCATTCTTAAGGAAATCAGCCCTGAGTGATCACTGGAAGGACAGATCCTGAAGCTGAGGCTCCAATACTTTGGCCACCTCATGAGAAGAGAAGACTCCATGGAAAAGAGCCTGATGTTGGGAAAGATGGAGGGCACAAGGAGAAGGGGACGACAGAGAACGAGATGGTTGGATAGTGTTCTCGAAGCTACCAGCATGAGTTTGACCAAACTGCGGGAGGCAGTGGAAGACAGAAGTGCCTGGCGTGCTCTGGTCCATGGGGTCACGAAGAGTCGGACATGACTAAATGACTAAACAACAACAAAATCTAGGTATGGAACACTGCATTGCAACAGGGCATTGGACTCAATAGCCTAGCCTACTACATACAGTACCCATGGTATAACAATCACTTACACATGGTTACTCATTTATATTTATGTCTCAAATGAAACTGAATTAAAATGATTAAAAATCCTGTGGGAATAACTGATTTTGGTAGAAGATTGAGAAGATCTAGTAGATAATCAGATGCAAGGGCTACCAACTGCAGTTCCTCTGCATAACTGCAAACAATGATCTAACAATCTGAAAAGGATTTGACCATTGGTGTAAGATATGTATTCCAATGACTATAGCCTGGGATATTGTGTCCTACGTTTCTGTATACTTACCGCATCCACTGACACCATAATCCACTATGTCTCTCAGCAACATGACAATGCTCTGAAATAAAGAAAACTACATCTAACAACTTCATAAGGGTTTTATTTTCTACAAGGTGGCACTTTCTCTCAAGAGATTATTATTATTTTGTTCTCTTGGGCATTCCTTATGATATGACCTGGGGAATCAGCAGAGCTCTTATTATCTGGCGCTTCCCTACCATGATATGAAGGGAGCATATGGCCCCATTTAATGAAAGCAAGAGTTAGTGATGAGTAGGACCAAAGATCAGACACTTGCCCAATAATTTACCCTGTTGCTATTGGAAGTTCAGGGAAGTTTTTAATGTGTGACATTTTAATGTATTTTTAATCTTTGTTGGAAGCTGCCCAGAGTGGCTGGGGAAACCCAGTCAGATGGGCGGGGTACAAATAAATTATTATTATTATTATTATTATTATTATTATTATTATTATTATCAACAGATGCCAGAGCAGAGAACACCAGTGAGAAAACTTTATAACTGCCTGGAGTGGTTTGAATGATGGCACATGACCTTTTTAAAAGCTTCTGAGTCAGGTTTGCTTTCTGGTCTGATGTTGTCAATTGCCAAATTGTCAAGTTGAAGCCATTTCACCTGAGCAGTCATCTTTTCAATTGCACAATCAGCTCTTAACAACAACAACAACAACAACAACAACAACCCTACCCCTATGGCCTATCAGTTAAACTGATGCTCTTTAATAGTCTATGAACCATCAAGTTTCCCCCCAAAACAACCCACAAATATTTGAGTCCCAACAACTAGGGGCTGGGGGAGAGAAAGTCCGCTTACCCTTTATGGTGGGCAGCGTTGCAGCTGGGCATCAGGTCCCGCAGTGATCCAGCTGGGGGTGTAGACCGACACCCTCCTCGTAGCCATCTGGTTGTGTTGTTGGCACTGGGCGGGGCCCTGCCCATGGGCAGCCCTGCTGTCCAATCATCGCTGGTGGGAGGAATGGCCGCAGCAAACTTAAAACATGACATGGCCAGGGGACTGTCCTCTCATGCCCTTCGCCAAATCATACTAATGAAAAATCCCTCAGTAACAATAGCTTGAGCTGTACAAATCAAGAAGTGTACAGTAGTTCCTCGGGTTACATACGCTTCAGGTTACATACGCTTCAGGTTACACACTCTGCTAACCTAGAAATAGTGCTTCAGGTTAAGAACTTTGTTTCAGGATAAGAACAGAAATCAGGCTCCGGCGGTGCGGCGGCAGCAGGAGGCCCCATTAGCTAAAGTGGTTCTTCAGGTTAAGAACAGTTTCAGGTTAAGTACGTGTGGGAGTCATAGCCATGGTAAAGGCTTGTAATATTGCAGGGTGCCTTGCTGACCTCGGCTGACCAGCACTCTGAGCTTTACAATGTATTGGAATGCATGACCTCATATGGAGTTATGTCCCCCCCCCTCTGGGCAGTGTAACCCTATATGGTTTGTGGGTGGGTTAAAGCTTGACCGGATGAGGTAACGTGAGACATTGGAATGCAGCCATGCGGCTGGAGAGAACAAAGGATAATAAAATCGGAGGAGAGAGAGGAAGGAGCTTTTTACCCTCCGTCCATGGAAATATTTGCCTTTGTGTGTGTTTTTCTTTGCCTTGCACCCCAAAATGACGGCTGGTTTCCGTCAATTGGTTACCACAAGTGGTGCCCCGTGTGAGGCAGAATAAAAGGATACAGCCAATGGGAACTTTACAACCTGGCATGCCTAATCCAAATATGCTCCCACGAGAATATCAGTTGGCTGTACTTGATTTAAAGGACTGTTTTTTTTCTATCCCACTGGATCCAGCAGACAGGGAACGGTTTGCTTTTACATTGCCAGTATATAACAATTCTCAACCCACCCAGAGATATCAGTGGGTTGTCCTGCCTCAAGGCATGCGGAACTCCCCTACACTTTGTCAACATTTTGTGAGTGAAGCATTGAAGCCTTTCCGCAGGCGTCACCCAGAGCTTTTGTGCTATCATTTCATGGATGACATTTTAATCGCTGCTAAGGAACTCCCGCCTGGCATTTTTCAAGAACTTTCTGCCACATTAGCGGAAGCGGGACTCTGTATAGCGCCGGAAAAAATTCAATTGACGTTGCCTGCCACCTACTTGGGACATAAAGTCTCTGCACAAGCAGCGCTGCCTATTGTTCCCCAACTGACTATCCCTTCAAACATGAAGCTTGTGCAATTACAACAACTTCTTGGGCATTTGAATTGGGCTCGCTCTTTCCTTGCATTACCTACCAGCACATTATCACCATTGTTTTCAGCGCTCGCAGGACACAAGGATCCAGCAGATGTAATCCAGGTCACTTCGGCAATGATCACTGCATTACAAACTGTTAATCAGCACCTGCGATCTGTTCTCGTGGACAGGATCACAGAGGCCTCTGCACACGAGCTGCACCTGGCCGTATTTGCTACACCATTGTTGCCAACAGGAATTTTATATGCTCAGACGGACAAGAAGAAGACTATCTGCATTATAGAATGGTTACATTTACCTCATACCCCTCCGAAGAACATTTATTCAGTAATTGAATCCACATCAGACATTGTTATCAAAGGACGTTCACGAGCAATAGCTTTGAGTGGTTTTGATGTTGCATCGATTTATTTGCCTTTTTCACAGACTGAACAGCAGCATTTATTGATCACAAATGCTGCCGTGCAAATTGCTTTGGCTGATTTTATAGGTGTCATCATTTTTAATCCTCCAAAGGATGACCGTTTGACATTTCTGGCACAGGTCACCTATGTTTTGGCTACCCCCTTGTCTCTCACACCTCTCCCCTCTGCACTAACCCTCTTCACGGATGGAACGAAAAGTAGGGGGGTGGTGACATGGGAGGAGGGAGGAAAATGGAAATGCTTATTTACCCCTCCACAGTCTTCCGCTCAGCGAGCTGAGCTAGCAGCTGTGATTCTTGCCTTTCAATCCTTTTCTACTCAACCTTTCAATCTTATTGTGGATACTCAGTATGTATATCGCCTTTTTACTATTTTACCAATATCTTATATAACTCCTTCCTTGGATTCTGACTTGTTTTCCTTGTTTCTTTCCCTGCAAGCTTACTTCAGCACAGAGAGTTCCTTTATTATGTTGCACATCTTCGCTCCCACACATCGCACCCAGGGTATTTAGCAGAGGCAATGCAAGAGCAGATGCGGCTTTGAGGGACATTTCTGCCTTTTCTCTCTTTTCTGATCCTATACTAGGTCATAACACCTTTCACCTTCCTGCGAAAGCATTGGCAAAGCAGTTTTCTATTCCCTTGGCCCAAGCAAGGGATATAGTTTCCCAATGTGCTTCTCAGCTGGCCATTCCTTTTGATGCTGTCAATCCTAGGGGCACGTCTGCATTGGCGTGTTGGCAGATGGATGTCACACACACACCTGTGTTGGCTCCACTCTCCAAGGTTCACCTCACGGTGGACACCCACTCTGGATTCATATGGGCTACGCCCATGAGGGGGGGAAACAGCTCGGCATGTCATTCAGCACACTATCCGCTGTTTCTCAGTCATGGGTAAACCTGCGCGTATCAAAACTGATAATGGTCCAGCATATATTTCTAAAACATTTTCAGAATTTTGTATGTTGTGGAATGTGAAATTAACTCATGGCATACCCTTTAACTCCACAGGTGGAAAGAGCACACCTGACGTTCAAAACACTATTGCTTAAACAGCTTGGCGGCCGAAGCATACCAACAGCGGATATCCCTTCGGCTGTTCACCAAGTTCTTTTTGTACTTAACCATATTTTTATGTCCACATCTTAGGACCCATACCCCCGCTTAATTGCATTTTAGGAAGGAGGAGGCACTCCCCTGCCCCTTGGTGGTGTACCGACGCTTGCCCGATCCCACATGGCATGGACCTGTCCCGCTGATCACGTGGGGACGAGGGTAAGCGGCAGTGGACGTCGAGGACAAGCCTTTGTGGGTTCCAGCTCGATGCGTGCGGCCATGGCGAGTCTTTAACCGTGGATGCGCCTTCCTAACCATTTGCCTTGCCATCTTTTGCTGCATCATTATACAAGGAAGAGAAGCAGACGACACAATCCAGTTGCAGCCACCATATTTCACCTTATCGGCTGGCAAGCAGCTGTCGCCTGAATCCTACTCTGGCTGGCAGCATCCACGGCTCAGCCACTCTCGAACTATAAGAACAGCATTGTTGAATAAGACTTTTAGGGTAGAAAATTATCATAAGATATGGAGGAATAATATTTTTGTACAAGATATGATTATGTTTACCAGTTTATTGCATGCTTCTAAATGTTGGTTATGTATGCACATGCCGCCCTTTGCCAGTCATTCAGGCATAATGCTTCATGATGTGCCTGTCAATGGATCTTTTCAATTTACAAATATTATATCCCCTAAGCAATCTTTTTGGCCCCCAGTACAATTGACCCTCCATGAGCCTGCCCCCATTTGTTTTCAAATTAAAGAGGGGAAAGAATCATGGGGCATATATCCAAACTGTCAATATACATTGAAATTCATGTTTAATAGCTCTTGTTCTCTTACAGGAACATACAGTGACCAATCTCAGTGCTTTAGAAGCGATACCAGTGCATGGCTAAAAACTAGGAAAGAAACCTACCATGCAAATTGGCGTCTGAATTCTTCTATCCCTGGCTTAGCAAATACCACAGATGAGCAATTTCATATCAGTTCCTTATTTACTGCAGCCTTTAATTGGTCCCAACAGAGTAGTAATATCAGCTATTTACTCCAAAGAGAGTTATGGTTGCTTTGTGGCGAAAAAGCATACAAAGCCATTCCTCGAAACCTCACAGGCACATGTACATTGGGTCTCGTGGTTCCATTGTTGTATAAGGTTGATAAGTTACCATCTTCTCTTAGACTGCGAAATCGTCGGGAGGTAAATTCACCCATAAATCAATATATCGGTACCCAGGTCTCTCGAGCCTTGCTGCCCTCAGTGGGTGCAGCAATGAACTATAGGGACCTCCATCGGCTAGCAAATTGGACTGAAGGATTATTCAATGATACCATAAAAGCTTTGAAGGAACTCAACCAGGAGGTGTCTGCAATGAGAGAAGTGGTTTTACAGAATCGTTATACTTTGGATGTGATTTTAGCTTCAAAAGGAGGAGTTTGTGCGCTTGTTCATTCTCACTGCTGCATGTTTATTCCTGATAATAATGTCAGCATATCTGCGACAATCGACCATATGGAAACCATGGTAGCCCACAATCCGTTTGCCCCCCCTCCTTCCGTTGATCCATGGGCATGGTTATATTCTTGGCTTCCAGATGGAAGTTGGCTTCGACATTTATTGATTTTAGTGATCATTATAGTAGTTATTTGCATTATTTTGTGTTGCTGTATACAATGTATTCCTTCTTTAATTTCTGTATGTACTGCATGGTTCTCCAGTCCGCGGCCCGCTTCCGGTCTCACAAGAGTCGCCTATCGCGCTCGATATAACCGTATTGGTACTGACATATATGACTCTGATTAAATAAATAAAGAAAGAGGGCATGTGGGAGTCATAGCCATGGTAAAGGCTTGTAATATTGCAGGGTGCCTTGCTGACCTCGGCTGACCAGCACTCTGAGCTTTACAATGTATTGGAATGCATGACCTCATATGGAGTTATGTCCCCCCCCCTCTGGGCAGTGTAACCCTATATGGTTTGTGGGTGGGTTAAAGCTTGACCGGATGAGGTAACGTGAGACATTGGAATGCAGCCATGCGGCTGGAGAGAACAAAGGATAATAAAATCGGAGGAGAGAGAGGAAGGAGCTTTTTACCCTCCGTCCATGGAAATATTTGCCTTTGTGTGTGTTTTTCTTTGCCTTGCACCCCAAAATGACGGCTGGTTTCCGTCAATTGGTTACCACAAGTACGGACCTCCGGAGCGAATTAAGTACTTAACCTGAGGTACCACTGTACACTCTTTCACACAAACACTTGTACTTGGGTAGAGACAGTTTATAGTTGTGTGCATTGTAACATGTCATCATCTTAGTATTTATTTAGATGAGATTTAGGTAGGTGTTCACAGTCGATTTCCACACTGTGCTTGAATCTAGTATAGTGGTACCTTGGTTTACGAACAGCTTAGTTTATGAACAACTTGGATTAAGTACGCTGCAAACCCAGAAGTAGGTGCTTTGGTTTGTGAACTTTACCTTGGAATAAGAACATGTTTCACTTCCTGTTGAGTGTGCTCCATTTGTAAATTGAGTCCCCCGCTGCTATGGGAAAGCACACCTTGGTTTAAGAATGCTTTGGTTTAAGAACGGACTTCTGGAACGGATTAAGTTCATAAACAAAGGTACTACTGTATTATAAAACTAAGTCTCCCAGGAAACTTCCAGACTGTCCTTGACCATATTACATAAATCATACACCAAGTTCCATATCTATCTCGGATCCTGAGGTAGGGGCAGTGATCTTTTATGATGTTTGGATGTCAGCTGCCAGTTTGAATCAAAATGGAGGCCCAAAACTTCACTTTGGCATGACTTCACCATTTTTGAAGTAATGGTTTGGCCACCTATCTATATAATGCTTCCAAACTCAGCACGAGGGGTTTCCAGGTGGGAGTGCCGGCCTTCATCAATGTTTGGATGTCAGGTGCCATTTTGAATCAAGACTGTGCACCAAATATGACGTTTCTGCCTGGTTCCCTGTAGCTTTACTTCTTTCAGCTAGAAAGCCCTTGGTGCTGGAACTCAATGTCTGGGCTGAATGATGGGGTGGAGATTTTCCTACAGATATACAGGGCTGAGGTCGTTTAGGGCTTTAAAGGTTAGCACCAACACTTGCAATTGTGCTCAGAAACATACTGGGAACCAGTGTAGATCCTTTAGGACCAGAGTTATATGGCCCTGGCAGCTGCTCCCAGTCACCAGTCTAGCTGCTGCATTCTGGATTAGTTGTAGTTTTTGATTCACATTCAAAGGTAGCTCCATATAGAGAGCATTGCAGTAGTCCAAGCAGGAGATATCTAGAGCATGTACCACTCTGCTGAGACAGTGAGCAGACAGGTAAGATCTCAGCCAGTATACCAGATGGAGTTGGTAGGCAGCTGCCCTGGACACAGTTGACCTGCACCTCCATGGACAGCTGTGAGTCCAAAAGGACTCCCAGGTTGCACACCTGCTCCTTTAGGGACACAGGTGTCAGTATCTTCATCAGCTCACAGGCAGAGGTACCTGGCCTCCCCCGAGGCAATTGAGCGAGATACTGTTGTTTACCGTCCGTCTGCGACTCCCGGCAGGCTAGGTAAACAAACCCCGGCGATCCTCCTCAAACGTGAGCAGGACACACCCTCCTCCTTCCTCCCTCCCTGCATTCTCCCAGGGAGGGGAAATGAGACAGACAGGAGTCCTCTCTACATGTTTTATTCCTGTCATTCAACAGTACATAGAAATGTGACTGTTCCCTTCAGACTCCATCAGAAGAGTCACACACTCCTCCCCTGTACTTCCAGTACAGGTCATATGACACACTGAGCTAACATCTGGTGCTCAGTACAGAGAATAGGCTCCACCTTTTCTCCAACAGTACATCTGCACTGTTTTGCATTCCAGCCATCTGGAGCTGGCTTTTGCCTTGGTGCTTTTTCCTGACATCCTCCCCCAAAAGCATCAATTGGCAAAACATGATCCAGAGAAGAGAACAAACAGTTGTTATACATATAACAGTCCCCTGTTGTTTCAGTTCCACCCTTGGAACTCCCCACCACTGGTTTCACCAGTGTACCTCTCTGGTTGTCTGGCTTCCAAGGAATGAGTGCTTCTGCATTACCTTGGCTAGCTACCCTCTGTTGTGTCTTTGTCTCTGACTTAGACACTGCTTCAACCTGCTTTGAGTTTTTAACAATAGCAACACATGCAACAGCTAAGTTAGCAAACTCTTTTGAGTACCTCTTTGGTGGTACACCCTTTGTAACTCTCTCAGACCTGCGTATGAGGTTCTGATCCTCTGTGCTCACTGGTTCAACCTTTGGACTCTGTTGAGAACCAGTAGCAATCAGTGGTGCTTCCTTCACCTGTGAAGGTCTATCCATTGTGTGAGATTTTCTCTCAATGACTGTTACAACTGAACTCTCTGAGCTCTCACTGTCATCATCATCAGTACCACTGTAATCTGTGACATCAGAAAAATCATCATCATCATCTGAATTGCCACCTGTGGGAAATGTGTGTTCTACAACCCGCTCTTGCTCTGGAGCATTCTCTAGAAACTTTGTGAGAATCACCTGACCAGATTCAGACAAAATTACTCTGTAGAGACCTTTTTCATAACCCACAAAAATGCCTCTGGCATTCTTCACTCCACCTGGAGCTTCTGTTCTCACATGAGACCCGAAAACCTTAAAATAGGCAACAGAAGGTTTTCTATTGAACAGCTTCTCAAAAGGAGAACATCCCAACTCTGTTGAGACTTTTCTCAGCCACACATGAAGATAGGACGCTAGCGATTCGGCCCAATATTCATGTGGCAAATGTGAACTCAGCAATTGCGCATTCATCCCCTTTTGCAATTCTTTGTTCACCCTCACACAGACCCCCCTGTTCCACGTTTCGGTCGAAACAGAAACTTTGTGGTCTATCCCTTTTCCACCCAGGAACTTCTGAAACTTCTGTAACAGAAAAACTTGCTTCTCATCTGTGAAAAGACAATCAATGTTAGCATCATGCATATTTTTAACCTTGTCACAAAACTCCTGAAACTTTTCTAAAGTTTCTTGCGGTTTCTCCATCATATAAACCCAAGAATAATTAGTGAAACAATCCACACACAAAAGGTAATATTTTGCACTGCCCCTAGATGGTTCTAGAGGACCAATCACATCAGCATACACCCGCTGAAATGCTCTGTCGACCTTCTTCGTCACCTTCCTGGTGCTCACACTGGTCACGCCTGCAAGAGAGATTTCGTTAGAAACAGAAGAATTACATTTCATGTAATCACTTTGATCAAAAGTCAACAAATACAGTCCATCTTTCTCTTTGGCAGTAAGAAACAGTTCTCCATCTTTGTAGATCTTGCAGCTTTTAGCATCATAGGACAGTTTCAGTCCTTTCTTTGCAATCTGCGACACGCTCAGCAGATTAAATCTCAGTTCTGGAACCAGGTAAACATCACTTATAGTCAAGTTCAGACTCTCAAGATACACAGTCCCAATTCCAGTCGCTTCCAACTCCTGACCGTTGGGCTGTTTCACAGTGAAGCTTTGCTTCCTCAACGTCGAAAATAGTCCTCTGTGCGGGCACATATGAACCGTTGAGCCCGTGTCAATTATGAAGGAGTTCCCAACATCTGGTGTGGTTCCTTTCGCCATCATAGCCTTTGCAGGTTTCACCTGGCACTTGGAACGGCTTTTGCCTGACGCCTCAGGCTTCGTAGAGCTGCTCTTTGCTCCTCTTGACTGGCGCGGCTTCTTACAGTTTCGCTGTAGATGCCCAGTCTGTCCACAATTGTAGCATCGGACAGCACTCAATGCTACTCCATGCTTCCCAGTAGCATCATCAGTGGGGAGATTTGAACTCTGTTCTTCCCTCCCCCTGTCAGCAACACCCATTGCACCTTGTTCAGGAACACCAACAGTTCCAACAGCCACAGTTCCTGCACTCTCCCCTCTGGGGTCAAAGCTCTCCTCAGCTTTCGTTGAGCTCTTAGGAACTTGGCCAGCATCATCTTGGCTCACCCCTTCTGGGGTAGTTATCCATCCAGACCCTGATGAATAACTGTCTCTGGTCAGGGGAGATGAGTTAGGCAAGTCTCCCCCCTTTCTGGCATCCATTTTGAAGCCAAGCCTCTCTCACTTTCAAACAAGCTGTAAAATCCAACAGTTGTTTTTTCCTTTCTCACGCAGCAAACTGCAAATTGTTTACGCTTTTTGCACCTGGCAGCTAAACTCAGGCTGCTATTGAAAGTCCCTTCCAAGGGCACGTAAACTTGTAGCCGAAACATTCTCTGATTTTGTTTCGCTTTTCTCAAGCTTCATAATCACAGTCTAGCCCCTCTGCCAGTAACTTTCCAACTTTCCGTTACCTAGCAACAATGCATTTCAATAGGACATCTTATCAACCACAAGAATTTGTGGAATGCAGGCTGAGCTTCCAAGCTGCAGGCCTCTTCTCCCGGAGCTGTATTTTTCCAAAACGCAGCTCCCCGTGAACCAGTGAATTAATCAGACTGCGTTCACACTTTTAGCCCGAAATGCAGCATACCTTGAGCTCCGTTGCTTGGAAAACACCTCTTCTTTCCACCAGCTGTCTGTGGAGCCTCTGGCTTCTTTCAGACGCTTCTCTTCCTCCTTGGAGCAGAGGAGGACAATCCACCAGCCTCTCATGCAGATGTCTGATGAATCGCAACCATCCTCTGCTACCATATGTCAGTATCTTCATCAGCTCACAGGCAGAGGTACCTGGCCTCCCCCGAGGCAATTGAGCGAGATACTGTTGTTTACCGTCCGTCTGTGACTCCCGGCAGGCTAGGTAAACAAACCCCGGCGATCCTCCTCAAACGTGAGCAGGACACACCCTCCTCCTTCCTCCCTCCCTGCATTCTCCCAGGGAGGGGAAATGAGACAGACAGGAGTCCTCTCTACATGTTTTATTCCTGTCATTCAACAGTACATAGAAATGTGACTGTTCCCTTCAGACTCCATCAGAAGAGTCACACACTCCTCCCCTGTACTTCCAGTACAGGTCATATGACACACTGAGCTAACATCCGGTGCTCAGTACAGAGAATAGGCTCCACCTTTTCTCCAACAGTACATCTGCACTGTTTTGCATTCCAGCCATCTGGAGCTGGCTTTTGCCTTGGTGCTTTTTCCTGACAACAGGCACCCCATTCAGGACCAGGGAATCCCCCAAACCTGCCCTCACCCTGTCCTCCAGAAACAATACTTCTGTCTTGTCGAGATTCAACCTCAATCCATTAGCTGCCATCCATCCTCCAACTGCCTCCAGACACTCACATAAGATATTCACTGCCTTCCCTGCCTTCCCTGGTTCTGATTTAAATGAGAGGTAGAGCTTTAAAAGTGCTTTTAAAGTACCGTAAGTACAGACTCTCAAGTCATAGATCTAAATCTATTAAACTATTTATGAACATTTATGAAAATTAGAACTCTACACTTAGGCAAATACAGAAGTGTAGCATATTCACTCTATTGATAATATTAAATGCTCTGAACAAGGGTTAACCTTTATGCCATCATTACTGACTTAAATTAGACTAAACTGGATAAATTAATACCAAGGGAATACTTTAGAGCAAAACCAAGGCAGAAGTTCATTTAAGACTTTATTGTATCCTTTATCCCCTTTATACACACCTACACCTACACCCACACCCACACACCAGCTAATTGTGTCAGGTTGGAGAGACTGTCTGCTAACTAATTACACATTAGTAGATGCACTCATTGGTGTGTCTTCAGAAAGCCAGGGGACTTTATTTAAAGGAAAGACATCTACAGTATCTAGCCACTGGAAAAAAAAAATATGACAAGCAAGCTGACTGTTACAATTGGGCCATAGACAAAATGAAATAAATGCATTATTAGATTTATTCACAGAGCAAAAATATTGAAGCCACAACATAGGTACCTATGAAACTATTATGCTTGATTCTGGAACGATTTAAAGCAAATGTGAGTAGAAAACTATCAGACCTTGTGTGTTCGGTGACACACAAATACCAAATGCAATAATGGCCTTATTTATCTAATCAGTCTTGTTGATAAATTGTTTGTTTTTGTGCTTTTTATTTATTGGGGGAACATTAATGGGACTTATTCATTTCAATTTAAAGTATAGGAAACAGATTTAACTTTATTGCTTATTTCTTTGATTTTCTCTCCCTTATCCCCATTCAACTGGAAAATTGTACAAATCAAGTTGTAGTTGTCAGACAGGAGCTCCTGAATTAGAACTTCCATCATCCTTAGCTAGCAAGACTAGTGGTCAGGGATGATAGGAACTGTAGTCCAAAATCAGCTGGAGTCCCAAGGTTGGGAAACACTTCTGTAGAGGGAAGTAAGGGGATTTCTTCAGGAGAATAAAGGCTAAGCTAAGGAGTAAACCCTACACAAATCTGGAGTGGAGTGCCTAAGACAGTTGGATGGCACCTTGTTGCTGCCTTCTGGCAACTCCTGCAGCCAAGCTGGTGTCAAATGTATTGCTCTGCTTTCCTTTGGACTACATCAGTGAGGCTGAGAGAGGCTCTTGTCATCTGCATAGCCCAGGACTTCTAGACATACTGCCTAGGTTTGCTCTCTGTTGGGGTTAGGGATTCTACCTTTGCTTGGTCAGGCCACTCCATATATACATCACCTATATGACCCCTCACCAACAAAAAGCTTTTCCCCTTGCAATATTTCACATCATGCCACCTGTAATTCTGCACAGAAGATTCTCAAAAATTCCATATTCAGAAAGGCATTATTCTTGCAATATAAAACAGGTCAAAACCATTGCACATGTTTTATTTTACTGCCCATTTTACATTTAAAATCTGTGATAAATATTTAAACTCCATGCTGAAAGGAAGGTTAAATTGCCCTGACCTTTCCAGGACCTTTTCTGAGAGATGTCACGAAACTATAAGACTTGAGAGGCACTTTTAACCTTCTTATTAGTTTTACTTCAAAGAACAGTGGTACCTCAGGTTAAGAACTTAATTTGTTCTGGAGGTCTGTTCTTAACCTGAAACTGTTCTTAACTTGAGGTACCACTTTAGCTAATGGGGCCTCCCGCTGCCGTCACGCTGCCGGAGCACAATTTCTGTTCTCAACCTGAAGCAAAGTTCTTAAACCAAGGTACTATTTCTGGGTTAGCAGAGTCTGTAACCTGAAGCATCTGTAACCTGAAGCATCTGTAACCCGAGGTACCACTGTATGCCCTTTTCTGAACAGATGCCAATTTTATGCTTTGGCTTGTATACTTTAGTATGTCAATAAAGGTGATTGTTATAATGCATGCTGGTATTTCACTGCTGAAGCTTAGGTATTAAGTTATTACTGAAATGTTTGTGCTTAACTCTTTCTCTGAGAGCAGTCCTACAGCTCCTCTGCCCACAATGTTGATGACTGAAGGGGGTACTTTGGTGGTGCAGGGGTGCCTCTCCTCTAGTAGAGCAGGAAACTGCTGGTGGAGAACTCGACCATGGTAGGAGCCACTGCGATGCCAAAAGCTACAGCCTCTGCTGGTGGTAGCAAGTGGGAAATCCTGGTATTGGACATTTCAGACTTGGGCAATGGTGGCATTAGATCTGCTTTATCCAAAGCTTGGGGTTACCCTAAGGGACCTGATCCTTGGGCTCCTCAGCTGCATTGACCTGTAGCTGGCACAGAGTAATTGGAGAAAGAACTATTCCATCACCTTTAGGTAAGCTGACAAGGCTTGGGATGCAGTGGTGAATCTGTCATTCCACTCTTCCCTGGTCCCACTTAGGATTGCTCTGTTAATGTAATCAGTGAGAATTCAAAATGCTTAGTTGGCTGTAATGTGCCCTATGTGACTAATACTACTAAAATTAATAATTCTTTCTGTTGTATATTTTACTTTACTAAATATCATGATTTGCCATTTTATTCTTTAGGTTTGCATTATTACAGATATATTTGGAGATGAAGAACCAAACTATCATTTCTGAATTCATCCTCCTGGGGTTTCCTGCTGAGCTGGAGATCCAGAGTTTTCTTTTTGTGGTCTTCTTCATCACTTATATACTAACAGTCACGGAGAACCTCATTATTATCTCTGTAGTAAAAGGTAACCGGAACCTTCACAAGCCCATGTATTTCTTCCTGGGAATCTTGTCTTTCTTAGAAATCTGGTATATAACTGTCACACTTCCAAAACTGCTCTTAGACTTCTGGTCACAGACCAAAGTAATCTCCTTCGAGAGTTGCATGGCACAACTCTACTTCTTTATCTCCCTTATGTGCACTGAGTGTGTCCTCCTAGCAGTCATGGCATATGATCGCTATGTAGCCATATGCAACCCACTTCGTTATCCAGTTATCATGACCCATAGATTATGTTTCCAACTGGGTGTGTTCTCCTGGGTGTGTGGTTTTTCCATCTCCTTGGTCAAGGTCACCTTCATCTCTAGATTGAGTTTTTGTGGGCCTGGGGTCATTAATCACTTTTTTTGTGACATCTCCCCTGTACTCAACCTCTCCTGCACTGACATGTCAGTGGCTGAGTTGGTCGATTTCATTTTAGCTTTGGTCATCCTCCTAATCCCATTGTCTGTTACCATTCTGTCCTACCTTTTTATCATCAATTCAATCTTCCGTATCCCCACAACCCAAGGGAAGAAAAAAGCCTTCTCAACTTGTGCTTCACACCTCACTGTGGTCATCATCTTTTTTTCAACAACAGTCTTCATGTACGCTCGACCTAGAAAAATTCATCCCTTTAATCTCAACAAAATAGTGTCCATTTTCTATGCTGTGGTCACGCCAGCTCTCAACCCTCTCATCTATTGTCTGAGAAATAAAGAAGTAAAAGAGACATTGAAGAAAAATTTGGGCAGAAAATGCTGGCTCGGCTCAGAATAATGCTGCCCTTCCAAATCAAGATAGGTGGGATTCTCTAAACCAAGAAGATATAAGTCTGAAGAATTCCATTGTCCAAGGTCAGGAGTCTCTGCCAGTGGGATGGGAAGTAAGTGAAAAGCAACCCAGCCCAATAACCTGGCCATTCCTTTTCTCCTTATTATATGACTACCATTATGGTAAGAATGATGTTGGAAGGAGCTAGTTAGGATGGCCAGAAGAAGGCCTCCAGGATTTTACATTTATTATCTTGGTAATCCCCATTTCTTGTTGTTCAGAGAAAATAAATAGAAAAAAACAAACCATGTCTAGTTGTTTTATAAATTTTATAGAGATCACCAGAAAGAGTTGATTCAGTAACTCTCTTGCGTAACCCCACACTACAGATAAAAAGCAGTTTGCAAAAATATTGGCTTGTCTAAAGTCATCTATTAGCGTTGCCATATTATGAAGAGAAAAAAGAGGACACATTTGTCGACTTCTACTTTTAACTATGAATCGCTATGACGACTCTCATTTTACAAACCCACGAAAAAGAGGATGTGTTCTGGAAAAAGAAGACATATGGCAGCCCTGAGTCCTGAGCCAAAGCTGAGTCCTGAGCCAAATTGGGCATACACAGAAGGTGAGGCCTCAGGGGTGAGGCCTTGTCATGGGGTAAGGCACCAGGTAGGAAAGAGAGTCAGGCATCAGGTGGGAAAACCATGACCTCTGGTTGCATCTTCTGGGGAAAGAAAGAGCTTGCAGTCAGAGGTAATGGGAGGTCTCAGCCTTTCCATTGAGTTTTCCCATCTGATGCCTGACTCTTCTTCCTGCCCGAGGCCTGCCCCTCAAGGCCTGGTGCTCCATGAAAGTTCAGTGCTGCCCTCAAAGGAGATATTGATGTTGCATGATTCAAGGTGATCCTTTGTAAGCGGCGTCCCAGGAGAGAAGCTGCTTGCAAAGGAGCACAGAATTAACATCTCCCCTGAACAGGGAGGTGCTCATCCTGCATAGTGCAGTGTGATCATTTGCCTGCTGCTTCCCAGAGGTTGGTAACTGGGTCTGGCTGGTGGACCAGATCCTTAACTTTACTATAGTCTATATGGGTCAGCTTTGAAGGTGGGCACAAGCCCTGGTTTGCACCCCCATTGAGTGTTTTTGTCCAGCTGGAATGCATCATTGAACTCTAATAAAGCTCGTTGTTATATGGCTGTACACTGGGCAGAACTAGCTGCAAAAATGGGCAGGGGAATGGCTATGACTCTTTGTATTGCAGCCTACATTCCAGCCACGCAAATGCTAAAGGTTTGCACACGCACCACAAATCTCCTTGCTCCTTCTAGGTGAGCAAGAAGTTATATCACAGTTTAAGGGCACATTGCAGCCAGAAAAAGCATGCATGTAAGGGACTTGGACCTGTGGGAAGTCCCCCCAGGCCTGATGTTCTCTAGTCCTTCATAACTTACATGGAACCTAAGATGTCATGGGCCACCAGTTTCTCTGTGGACCTACCAATAGGTTTAGGTCAACTATTATGGTCAACAATTAAGGCCCTGGTCTGTGTTCCCTCATCTCTGAGGTGCAGGGGATGATGAAACACACAAATAATTTCTCAGTAGCAGGGTGCCAACTTGACTAAAGTATTGAGGGGGACAGGCAAGCCCTGCCCCACATAATCAATCAAATGACACAGAGCGCGCGCGCGCGCGCACACACACACACACACACTGTGCCATTTGAATGGCAAGCTATGAAACATCTTGCTTCTTCTCTATTAGCTTAAGGATCATCTAAATATCGTTTTATTTCTGATGGTGTTTGAGATGTAACAAGATATGGTTCTCTTTTAATTGTCCATGATTTGTGCTTTGTGATTGTCACTTTATAAATACTCTTTGTTTTGCACTGGCATTGTCAATGTTGCTATCTTTTTTCAAGCAGCTTTGTCTACCTGTACAGAATGGGGGGGGGGGAGAAAATAATATAATATAAAATTAATACAGACAAAGCACTTTTTTTTCCTTTTAGCAAAAGCAGCTATATGCATGTAAAGTGTGAGTAGGGTGAGATGTGATTTTCTTCTTCTGCCTTTTTAGCATTATTCTACTGTATTGACTTACATGACTTGTTCTTCTGAACCATCAAGCCCAAATGTCTAACTTAATCCCTAAAGGATTCTTGGCCCCAGTGATTTTGCTTTCAAGTTCCAAGTGAAAGACACTGAAATGACCAAATTGCTCTCTGGTCCCAAAAGTGAAGCTTTAATAGTTTATGAAAAGGACAATGTTGATTTTCAATATAATTCAATTACAGGCTTTGATTATGTATACAGGACACATATCGAGTTGATGCTTAAGTCTAAAATAGTAACTGGAGGGAGTATCAATTGACAAAGTTAGGATTAATAATAAAGAAAACACAAAAGAGTTAACCACAGAATACCCAGGGGTTCAGAGGAGTCAAGTTAGAATAATAAGGCCTTAGTGTATCCACAGAATTTGCAGAGCTTTCTTTGTTCAACAATTAGAAGCAAGCTGTTAATATATCCCTGTAGGAGACTGAATTTGTAGTGTGCTGAAATACAACAAAAGTAAAACACCAAACACACAAGGAAAGCAAGAAAGTGAGCATTAATGAAACTGCTAATATATATGGCCCAGCTTGACCCTTATTAAAAATATGTGACCAAACATCAATGAGAAATACATTAAGGGAGAAAATGTTGGACAGAGAGTGGATATCGAAACTTTTAATTCTTCGTTTGCAAGCAATGTATAACATTGAACTAAAACATGAAAGATAAAGAAAAATATTCAGCACTACTGTTGTGTGGGAATTCTAAAAAAAAACTAAGAAATTCTGAGATGTATAAATGAATAGTGGTCTCTATAAGAATGCACAGAGTAGGGGAAACAAGCAAGATGAAATTGTGCTCTAAATAAAGGATAGCAGATATGACCTAATGGGCATTACTGAAACCTGCTGGTATGAGACATTATGATTAGAATATAGAAATTGAGTGTAAACTTCTTTTTCTTTTTCTTTTTCTTTTTTGAAGACCAAACAGAAAGGGAGGAGGAGTAGCTGGGGCTTATCTTACTCCAACATCTGGGCCTCTGTGTTCATTCACAGCTTGTTCAGAGGCAGATTTCAGGGGGTGCAACTGGTTCCACTGCATTGGGCACCGACACTAGAGGGTACTGTAGGTCTTTGCAATTATAACATCACAAATTGAGCAGAATAGAAGGCAAATTTTTGGCCTTACACAGAGTGCCGCTGAAAATTTAAAAACCAAAGTCCACCACTGATTTGTTCCTTCTGGTTTTACTGTGAATGGGCCTGGGTAGAACGGTCAATATTCTCCTAGTGATTCTTTTATGCTATTAACATGCAGGAAAAGAAAAGGAAAAAGAAAAAAGAAAACCTATACCAGAATATTACAGATCAGTTAGTTTTGACATAAAGGAGTGCAGATTTTAGAAACTGGAATTGACAACCTCAGAATTTCAGAAAAAACTATTTCCTTTAAATTCCACATGGAAAATCATCAAAATTATCAGTTATATGCCTGTCCATGGAGTTTTCTTGGCAGGGATACTGGAGTGGCACAAAGTGAGGAGGAATTAAAGAACCTTTTAATGAAGGTGAAAGAGGAGAACGCAAAATATGGTCTGAAGCTCAACTTCAAAAAACCGAAGATCATGGCCACTGGGCCCATCACCTCCTGGCAAATAGAAGGGGAAGAAATAGAGGGAGGGAGAGATTTTACTTTCTTGGGCACCATGATCACTGCAGATGGTGACAGCAGTCACGAAATTAAAAGACGCCTGCTTCTTGGGAGAAAAGCAATGAATAACCTAGACAGCATCTTAAAAAGCAGAGATATTACCTTGCCAACAAAGGTCCGTATAGTTAAAGCTATGGTTTTCCCAGGAGTGATGTGTGGAAGTGAGAGCTGGACCATAAAGAAGGCTGATTGCCAAAGAATTGATACTTTTGAATTATGGTGCTGGAGGAGACTCTTGAGAGTCCCATGGACTGCAAGAAGATCAAACCTATCCATTCTTAAGGAAATCAGACCTGAGTGCTCACTGGAAGGACAGATCGTGAAGCTGAGGCTCCAATACTTTGGCCACCTCATGAGAAGAGAAGACTCCCTGGAAAAGACCCTGATGTTGGGAAGGATTGAGGGCACAAGGAGAGGGGGACAACAGAGAACGAGATGGTTGGACAGTGTTCTCGAAGCTACCAGCATGAGTTTGACCAAACTGCAGGAGGCAGTGGAAGACAGGAGTGCTTGGCGTGCTCTGGTCCATGGGGTCACGAAGAGTCGGACACGACTAATCGACTAAACAACAACAACATCAGTTATATGACATGAAAGTACATATTGCCATTTTCCACACTATGTGATTTCTGCTGTGATAATAGTGTCTAGAGCAATCATGTTCTCCATTTAAGAGTATGGAGCCTGGCCCTGGCAAAATCATCATAGGAAGAAATTACTTTGCCAGTCCTCTTCACAATTTCTCTTTCCTGAGAGTATGGCACAAATGCAGGACCTCCCAAACCACTACACATATTGATTGGGACATAGAATGTGTACATAAATGATAGAGGGATGGCCTTCAGATGCAGAAGTATGCAAGAGCCAAAATTTGTGGGTTCATATGAGGAGGGGACTTTAACATTTGCATCTACTATAGTGTCAATGCAGATTAGGACCCAGGAAGTAGCCAATTGCTCACAATGAGTGCCCAAGCCATTAAGACTTATCCTGGTCACATATCAAGAGTTTAGGAGCTCTGTTGGTTATTGCTGAGGAGCACTCCCCTCAACCCATATGTAGCCAGATAGGGTGGATGCAGGCAGTCATCTCAAGGGAGACACATTATTAGTACCCAAGAGCATTCATGTTTTCATCTGTGATATTTTGGAAGGGATGTAATGATTACATAGTTAGAAAACACACTTGGATTAATGATTTGTGCATTTACTTTTACCCATGTGTGCAGTCAAACTGGTCCAGCCCATGTTTGTGAATAGGATTTGAGGATATATTAAAGGCCAAGTAATAACAGACTGCTGCTCTTTCATATCAGGAGTGGTGAACCAAAAATAAATTTTGGTGCTTTTTTGTGGGGGTGCACCGACTTTGAAATAAACTCAACAAGATCATTAAGAAACTCTGCAGCACTGCCATGTAAGTGCATCATAAACAACACTGGGGTAGACCTCAAGTGGAAACCATGACTGCAACTAAAGTAAGTGGGGGATATGAATTAATATTGACAATGCAGTCAGGTATTTGCATGATGCATAGTATATTTCTACCACTTACAGTAAAAGAAATCTATTATTTTTAAAATGATATTTATTAAAGTTTCAAAGAAAAGATTACATAAATAAAAAGAGGAAAAAAAAGAAAAAGAAATAGAAAAGAAAAAAATAGAAAATACAGAAAAAAGATAAAAAACACTTAAAAAACACATCAATCTTTCCATGCCTTACATTTCATTTCCTTGCTTCCCTGACCTCCTCACACCTCCCTTTTTTGTATTCCAGTTCTATTAGTTAATTCAGCAATTCCTTTCCCACTTTGTTTTTATCTTAATCCTTTAATTTAATATATTTTAACTTTGGATTTTCACCTGTTAACAGTCCATTTTTACATACACCTTTATAACATTGCTGCTAAAACCACTTAACTTCATTCTGACATCATTCTAACATTCATTAATTTTACAGTAAAAGAAATCTAAAAGAATTTGAAAAGATTAAAAAAAAATGTTAAAGCAATTTACAGTGTAGACTAGACTCATTGAAATAAATGAATCTAAATTAGTTGTGTCCATTAATTTCATTGTGTCTGTTCTGAGTAGAACTAACTTTGGATAAAGAGAGACCAAGCCACAGATTATAGGGTGCAATGGTATGTTTCTGAGGCTTGGTTATTGTGTGGCAATACGGACACAGAATTTTAGTTTAAGGTTATTGGCAAAATTTTAGGCCACAACTTTATTGAATTACAGAAATGTGAGTGGTATTGGCTTAGGCATTGGCTTAGACTATATCAGACTCCTGCCCCCTTTGCAGGAAGTCAATAAGGGTAAACCTTACAAAGCCCTAGCTCCTCAAGCGGACTTCGGACAGGATCCAGGCCCTGGATTCCTTTAACGGAATACTATAGTGGATCAAGGAGACAGGAATAAAAGTAAACAGCCAAAGTTATCAATACTTGCATGAGGTACCCTCCCCTCCATTTTCTTTACCTACTAAGAAGGAGGAAATGGAGATGAATGACTCACAAAATACATAACGGTAATCATAAATTGTGAATCGCATGATGCCAGTCGAATTCTACACCACACTTAATCTAATTATTATTTGCTTTGCAGTTCTTTGAAACTCTTGTTTGTGATCATTTACTCCAAACTAATTGGCTGAGGAGCTATGGTATTGCATGCTCCTCCCAGAGGCTTGATGAATGTCCAAGGCTACGATCCTATATATGCTCAGCTGTGGGATTTTTCCAGTTGAACTCAGTGGAGGTTAATTTCTTAGTAGAGATGTGCAGGAATGAACTGTGGTTGAATCAGCTTAACGGTCTTCCTTCTTTGCAGTACCTCAGAGGAGAAGACTTCTAACATTGCCAGGTGCTTTTCTTTCTTAAAAAGAAACAAATCTGATTGTCAAACCTTTCCAGTTAAAATTAATTCTCTCAGTATGATCCAAAGGATATGCAGGAATGGAAGGTAACAATCAAACTTCTGTGACAGAATTCATCTTACTGGGCTTCTCTGGCTTCTCTCAAGCACAATTTCCCCTCTTTGTGGCCTTTGTATCTGCCTATGCAGGAGCTCTGGTGGGCAACATTTCTATCATCACATTGATCAGGGTCTGTCACACACTTCACACTCCTATGTACTTTTTCCTGGTCAACCTCTCCCTCCTGGACATTTGCACCATCACTGCAATCATTCCCCAGATGCTGTTGAATTTAATGGATGAGAAAAAGACCATCTCCTTCCAATGCTGCTTAACACAGGCTTATTTCTTTGTCATCTTCCTGGCCACTGAACTGCTGTTGTTAGCTGTGATGGCTTTTGACCGCTATGTAGCCATCTGCCAACCTTTGCGCTACACCATCATCATGAGCCAGAAAGTCTGCAGTTACTTAGTGATTGGGACATGGGTGCTTGGTATCCTACTTGCCAATGTTCATGTTCTCTCTGTCCTCCGCTTGTCCTTCTGTGGACCCAGTACTATCAACCACTTCTTTTGCGAGCTACCACCACTGCTTCAGCTCTCCTGCACAGACACAACCTTCAACCAGTATCTAATGTTGGTGACAGACCTCTTTTTGGGCTTTGGTTGCTTTCTGATGACTCTAGTCTCTTACATCTACATTGTTTCCTCTATCCTGAAGATCCAATCAGCGCAAGGGAAGAAAAAGGCTTTCTCCACATGCTCCTCTCATTTGATGGTGGTGACACTTTTCTACAGTTCAGTCATTTACACTTATGTTAGACCTCCATCCATGTACCTTGACATGGACAAAATTGTAGCAGTATTGTACACAGTGATCACCCCTATTCTCAACCCCCTTATCTATAGTCTAAGGAACAAGGAGGTCAAAGAGGCATTCAAGAAGTTTGTGAGGCTAGACAGAAACTAAGGTAATCCTCAACTCAGAATTGAAGAATTAAAACAGATTTCTTCTAGCCTGATATCAGAAATACTAGGGGTATTCTACATAGTGCCACACCATCACTCTTAATGTAAATCTCTCATTGCCTTAGAGCTAAACAACACACATTTTCTATATATGTCTTTTGGGTAACTGTATCCCCACACTGAAATTCTCATTAAAGCCTGTTTAATATGAGAAATTTCACTAGTAAAAGCATGCTAAATAATGTTGCAACGAACACTGGAGCTGCTGGGGGTGGGAGGCAGATCAGATTTGTCAAGAGGAATGGTTAAACAGCCAAGACTGTGCATCACAATGAATTATCACAGTTAATTTAACACGATTTCCTTTTATTATTAAAACATATGTGGCAAATTGGTGGATATGTGAAAATTCATCTTAACCACATGCTAAAACTAGAAAGCCTTCAGATGCCTTTCTTTTTAATTAGAAATGCTTCAGTTTCATTTTCTTTTTAATTAGGATGATTCTATACCATGTAGCAAACTCCCTCAGTAAAGATGGGAACAAGAGAATGTGACTAGGTCTGGGTGATTTAAACTTAGACAAGTCAGATATGTCAGAGACTATGAATTCAGAGGTTCTCTGTATCTGGCAGTGTTTACTATAATCCAACAGCAACTACTCTTGTTGCAGGGGTCTTATGACCACTTATTTCTTGAATTGGGAACACCTTAAAGGTGAGACACAATGGATACAAAACTGAAACTTTATTAACAAGTATTCTATGAAGAATAGATCTTAATGGTTTCACTTATATCCAGGCCTACCTACAAAGTGGTCAATGGCAGGTAGGTTGGGAGGTGGGGCTGACTCAGGAGGTGGACCAAATGGAGCATGAAGTCTTCCTTTGAGTCTGCTGTTGGGGCATTTAAAGCAGCCTGCTCTGGCTCTAGTGCTCAGTTCTTCATTGGATCACCCACCCTCCCATTGTGAAAAGGTTTGTCTTGGGTAATTAGACCTTGCTATGGACTCTGTTGGCTGCCATATTCAGGGCCAGGCAGGAATTTGTCCACCAGGCCAATTGGCTCCTGTCTGTTGGTTTTGCCTACCAAATAGAAATGATCACAAATTAGGTGACTTTGGCATTGGGTAAACCTTAGTCTTGGATGGAGAGGAGGTTGTAGTCTCTGCCTACCCCTTCAAGTGAAAAGGTATCCTGCTAAAGGGATCTGAGATGAGTTGCTTCTGTACATGGGGAGTTCATATGCCCAAGGGGTGGAGGGGTGGGGGTTGGGCCACATCACTCCTCAAGATGATGATCCCCACAGGGGCCCTCCTATTTTATATAAGTCCTAGGACGCTGCACTGTCAGGTTAACCAAGAGCTTCACTTCTGGTAGGCAGGCCAGAAGTTGGGGTTTATGCCCAATACCTATGCCAGACTTCTTACATCTTTAACCAATAAAGTTGTAGCCTTATTTGACCCATAAACCGTACTATGTCTGGTTCTTCCTAAATAGTTGAGGGGCAGTGGGTGGGTGAAATCTTGACATGACTTTGTTCATTATTTCCCTAGTGGGATAGGGATAAAAAATGTCATACAAGTAAAGTCATGGATCATGATGATGTTCAGCAACATAAACTCAATCTGTGCTTTTTGTACATGCACTTCAAGGTGTATTTTTATCACATTTTCCAAGAGTTGTCATGCAAAATGATTGAATCCAGAGATAAATGTTATCACCGGTGCTATTTTTCTAGAAAAATAGGTGCTGAAATTCACCATGAACACCTCCCTTGTTCTCTTAGAATGGCAATGGAATTCATCTGAGAGGTGCCGGAACTGAGTTCCAGTGAGTTCCAGCTGAGAAAAAGACCTGGTTATCATGTTTTAAAAGCTGCAAATCAAGCAGCTGCTGGAAAAATCAGAGACAATGTATTAGCAGGAAAGAGAAAGTGCAGGAAGAATGCCCCCAAACACCAGCGGAGGAAATGGTGTGTGGTGTGTGCGGCCTGCTCCGGGTGTCATCCCTGAGAGGGAGTGACATTGCTGCCCCGCCCCCTGAGGGGCTTGCTGCTCACCGTGGGCAGCGCCCCCCTGGGACTCTCGCCCTGCCCTGTTAAAAAAACCGCGGGCCAGGGTGAAGGCCTCTTGTATACCTGCTGCGAATGAAAAGGCATCTTACCCTCACCTGAATCTCATAACTCTCCTAACAGGTGATTTGGTCTGCAGCCACAGTGTGGCAATAAAGGATGAGATTGCCCACCAGATACCAGGCTCTCTACTATTCAAATTAAGCCCCAGTGTTTACACCAGCGTAATAGAGTTGGCTAGGATGCCAGAAGGGATACAATTAAGAACTTTCTTCATTATCTGCACAGCAAGGGGTGTACAGTAAACAGTGCAAAGGCTGAACTGACTCGTTCCCTGCTGGTCACCTGCTTTCAGCAATAGGGGTCGCTGTTTGGTAGTACCCAGTTGGTTAGCTGTCAGATTCTAGAGCTCCCTATAGGTGGCTCTTAGGTAATTCACAATATACAGAGTCCATTCATAAAACGCAGTGTTCATTCATAAAGCAGTAACATAAATCTCCATTGCTACATATTGGGTGTATATTCCAGTAGTTGAACATATCGGTTTATGGCCATGCTGTAGTGTGGTGCTTATGTGACTGTGAATAAAAGGTGGCTGGGCTCATTGTCTTGGGGTTTGGTGGGGAGACGTGACAAAACTGATTTCCAATAAGTGCCCCCCCTTTATTTCCATAACAAGTCCTTCATTCTGTACCCTGAATAGTGACACCAGGGATCTAGAAGGGACAGGGCTTGTCAGTCCAAGCCCTGCACAGTCTCATCAGGGCTGCCCTTAAGGCAATTGGAGCAATTGGGTCAAATTGGGCCCCACGTGCTGCTCCTAAGGGGCCCCACACACCAGGGCAATCTAGATGGATTTTATCTATAAGTTTTTGCAGACTTTGGCCCTACCAAAAAACAAACAAACACACACACACACACACACACACACACACACACAACAAGTTGCACTCCACTGCTTCAAATTGGGTGCCACTGGCTAGCCCCGAGTGTCATAGTTGCTGAGACTAAGTTGTCCTGCCCTCACATGAAGACTTGGGTTTGCAATTTTGGGAGAGGGGAGACTGCAGCACTGGGAAGAGGGCAGGCTGGCAAGGCCCGCTAGATTGAGAGGCCCTAGGCTTCAGCCTACTTAACCTATACATAAATCCAGCACTGCCTCTAATCATTTCCATTCAGTGAAAAGTGAAAATCTTCCCAGAATCTTCACCAAGGCAGCTTTGACTTCCTGGTTCCTCAGAGTATAAATAAGTGGGTTCAAAACTGGTGTGACTGCACTGTATATTAGGGTCACCATCATGTCCCTTTGAGAAGCATTACCAACAGAGGGGAGCATGTAGTTAAACAAAACAGGCACATAGAGCAAACCAACCACCATCAAATGGGATCCACAGGTGGAGAAGGCTTTCTGTTTGCTACTTTTGGATTTTACTTTGAAGAGAAGAAAAGTGATAATGTAGAAGTAGGAGAGGAGTGTTGCTATAAAAGGACCCATTGCAATGCAGCTGGTTACAGTATTGAGGAGCATGAGATTGAGGTGTGTGCTGCCGCAGGCCAGTTTCAGCAAAGGTTTGATGTCACAAAAAAAATGCTCAATGTGATTTTGCCCACAGAAGGGCAGACGGGCAGTTGCCACTGCATGCATCAGGGCATGAAAAAAGCCAGTGGACCACGTGGCTACTGCCAAGAGTTGGCAGACGTGCTTGCGCATGATGATGGAGTAACGCAAAGGGTTGCATATTGCAACATATCGGTCAAATGCCATTATTCCCAGAAGAATGACTTCACTGCTGCCCAAGAAATGGAAAAAGTGGAGCTGGGCCATGCAGCCACCAAAGGAAATGGTTTGGACTGGCAACAGAAAACCAGCTAGCATCTTTGGAACAGTGACTGTGGAAAAGAAGATGTCAAGGCAGGAAAGGTTTCCAAGAAAAAAGTACATGGGAGTGTGAAGTTTTGGCTCAGCTATTGCGACAACCACAATAGCTGCATTTCCCACAATGCTGGCCAGATACATCAAGAGGAAGATAGCAAATAGTGTGTGCTGAAGCTCCCAAAGATTGGTCAGTCCCATCAAGATGAACTCTCTTACATCTGTTTGGTTCTCCATTGCTAAAAGACAAAGGGAGCAATAAGAGGAGGTGAGGGCATTGCAGAATGCTCATAAAATCATTTACCCGTATCAGAAAATTTTATAGTCAGTAGGCTCTGAAACTGCAGTGGGAATAGAAGGGAATAGAAGGTGGACGAAACAGGTTAATAACATGCACACAAATGATGGAAGGTGACTTAGAACTTCCCAGCCTAATTGTAAATGCATCTCTCATTGAGTTTGGAGACATCAGTTAATACATTCATCTTCATATTATCTCTTATCTCATGGGGGGGGGGGGGAATGACTATTTGAACCTGCACTGTAGCATCAGAGTCCATCATGACCAAGAGAATCCATACTTTCAGTCAACAAACTCAAAAACATTCATCCAACATTCATACTTCTTTGTATTTTGCAATGCAGTCTTCCAATTAAGTAATGTGTACAGAAAAATCACATGCTGAGATGAAGAGTGAATGAATATGCATCTGCTAGTGAGGAAGACATTCACCAATGAATTATATTATATAAAATTTGTTTTGCAAACATGAGTATATTTAGAGAAATGCATGCAAACACCCAGTGAATCTTCATGCAGATAGTGAAATTTAAAAAACCAAATTTAAGTTTGAAAATAATGAGATACTGAGAAAAACTAAACAGAGATATTTGGCCATCCCTACCACAGATACAGATACTAGGTGAATTTTGTAGCTGGTGCACAGTCTTACACTCTAGCTAGAATCTGGATTTCCTGCCTTGAAATACAAATGGGGGAAAGAATCAAAACAATGACAGATATATTTGGAAGCATACAAGTCATGAACTTAGGTTAGACTGCCTTTTTTTGGGGGGGGAAGTGTGCCTATTTGTGTGGCAGAGATAGGAAGGAGGCCTAATTTCGGTCAGTGTTTGGCCACTTGGGAATAGCTGGTGGACACCAGTGTTTGGGGTCAGGATGAAAATTAAGAATGAAGTAGCTTATGGAATCTGCTGTAAGCTTTTGAAGGAAAAATGGGTTACAAATATGCAAATGCCCTTCACCACATTTTACCGTTGGTGAAAATAGCATTCAGAATTTCAAAATTATAATGAATGCAAAATGTTCATAAAGAGTTCTAATGAGACTATGAAACTTAGTCTTTTCTGCAGTTCAGGTGAGATGCTAATTGTATGTTAAAGATGGTAGACTTTGCTGAAATATTTTCACCTTGCTTAGAAACACATCTGAAGACCAGCAAAGGGTATTCTGCCTCAAACCACAATAATGCAAGGGGCATTGCCTCCAAACAGTAATGATAACTCAGTTTTAGAATTAAACACTTAATGCAACAATGGCGGTGTTGTGTCCATGCCCGTGTTACCCATGGAAACATACACATAGGCACACAGGAATAGGCGCTCATATTTTAATACCAAATTCCATAAATAACTAAAGCAAGATTGTTATTGCTTTCTCTTTCCAGTATGCCTCATTGGGGATCTTCTGACATGTTGTCTAGGATCAAAGAATGGAAACAGATAGCATTGTTTAGGATCAATGTGTGCTAATCAATTATTTGAGTTGTAGGCCACCAATTCTATTCAATTTAGACCAGCCTTTCTCAACCTTGGGTCCCCAGATGTTGTTGAACTACAACACCCATCACCCCTAGCTAGCAAGGCCAGAGCTCAGGGATGTTGGGAGTTGTAGTCCAACAACATATTGGGACCCACAGGTTGAGAACCGCTGATTTAGACCCACTGAAAATAAAGAACCTAACTATGTAATCTTCAATAATTTCAGAGGATGCTATCTGTGTAGGACTAGCATTGGACACAATATTTGTATTTTATCATCATGAACATTTTCATTTTCTATTGTGTTCTTTACCAAGGTTTATTAGCTGTAGCTTTCTGCAAAACAGACTGTAACCTCAAACATGTACATTGCAACTTTCGTAAGAAAAAATGGGACAAACTTAAATTGCTTCATTAACATCCTGTTATATATTGTGTCCTGTAAAGCTGCAGACAGCTCCTACCTTGATGAATCCGCTTGTCCATAACATAAGACTAGAAGTTAATTGAAGCTGAGAATACGATACAAGGTAGGAAGTCATATGACTTTTAATAGAAAAAAACAGTGTCACTGATTGCTGTGTGAACCACACATAAATATATGTGCCTAAACCCTGGTATGCAACATGTGACCCATTTGGGGAAAGAACTACCAGCATTAAGTTAGAGACTTTTGATTGTTCATGTGGGAATTGAATATAGAAGCCTATCTATTTTGAGAAAATAAACTAGTTGCACTTTTGAGAATACAGATAGTGCTTTTGAGAATAGAAACAATTTGCGCAATCAATGCATGCTGGCAAGTTGCATTCAATGATCAAGCTTTTTTCTTCTCTTTTCTTTTAAAGTAGCATTATGAATTTTGTTTATTTCAGTAATATCTAAAAGGACTAGATTTCAGACTAGCAAGACACACATAAGAACTCATTCTTATGTGTGGCAAAGGGGGCAAAGAAAGGTCAATGAGGGGTGTGGCCTTTTAGTCTCAAAGCCAGACAGAGAGAACAAGGTGGTAGTGCTGTGGTTCCCCACCCATAACTTACTGTTACACCCAAACCTGGGGTGGTCATTCCCCCCCCTCCAAACAAACCACAGTGTCATGGACAAGCTGGATTCAGAAGAGTGATGGGAGGTACCAGCTGAGGAACCCTCTAGGGAACCCCCAGAGGAAGAAGGCTCAGAGCCGAGGAATTTGTGGTAAGATGACAATGAGTGGTCAGAGGGAGAAGGAGCAGACTGAGAGAAGGAGGTGTCAGAAGCAGAAGAGCAGTCTCTCCAAGTGTCCCTATTTTCCAGGGATGTCCCTGATTTAGAGAAGCCATCCCGGTTTCTGATTTGATCCCAGAATGTCCCACTTTTCCTTTGGACGTCCCTATTTTCATTGGAGAAATGTTGGAGGATATGGAGTTATCTGACCTCCAAGCCATCTGAAAGCAATCTTGTTTAGGGAGGTTATTTTTTTTAAAAAAAGTTTAATGCTTTATTATGTTTTTATATATGTTGGAAGCTGCCCTGAGTGGCTGGGGCAAGCCAGTAAGATGTGTGGTGTATAAATAGTAAAAATATCATTATGGAATGGGACGTCCCTATTTTCACTGGATAAATGTTGGAGGATATGGAAGAGGTGACAGGATTTAGGGAACAGGAAGAGGCCAAGGCAGAGCACAGTTCAAACTCTGAGGCAGAAGAGGGGGCTGTAGAGGGGTGGAGCCAAGAGATAGAGAGGCAGGCTGCTGAAGAAGTCAGCGGGTCTCCCCCTCCTGCTGCAACCAGCTACCCTTTCCCTGGTCTCCTAGAACATGCTGAGAAATGAAAGGTGCAGAGCAGAGGGTGGTTGTGTGCAGACACAGCCTGAGACTGCAGGGGAAAGACCCTGGAGAGGAGGAGTTCTAGGCAGCACTGGGAAGGTGAGAATCTTCAGACCTTGCAACTACTTCATCGGGGCAATACCTCGTAGAACGAGTTGCTGAGACCACTGGGCCGGATCTGTGATTTGTTTCCTTGAATAAAAGAGTTAACTTCACTGACTGAGACCACTGGGCCGGATCTGTGGTTTGTTTCCTTGAATAAAAGAGTTAACTTCACTGACCTCGGGTGATTTATTGTTTCGTTGCTGACCTACTACTGACTCCAGTCCTGACACACAAGTTGCAATCAATGTTTGTCATTGGTTTACTGGTTTGGGTTTATTGAGACCCAGGTTCATATGGAATCTGAAGCAAGGAAATGTATGTGCTCCTGGCAGCAGCACAATCAGGAAAAAATGAAGCATCCACACAAAAAATACACAAAAACAAACCAAAAACCCCTCCCTGACCCGCTGCCCCAGCACATTTTGACCTGGTGCCAAAAGGTGTGTAATGAAGGCACTAGCAAAACCTCCTTGAGCAGACCATTCCATAAATGGGGAGCCATTGTAGAAAAGACCAGTTCACATATCGCCACCCTCCAGACCTCTTATGGAACAGGCACATGAAGAAGGGCCTCAGATTATAATCTCAGTGTCCAGGCAGATTTAACTATGTTTCACAGCAAGGAGGTTCCATTCTGGTCTGCAAGGCAATTTCCTGAAACCGCATCCACCTATCAATCAGCTGATGTAAGTGATGTCAACTGATGGGAGGATAGAATTTAGTTCTTTATTGCATGTGCATCCCTGTTCCCTGCTTGGAACACATGTGTTCAGCCAAGACAAATCTCTGAATCATCATCATCATCATCATCATCATCATCATCATTATTATTATTATTTTGCAGGCATCAGTTGTGATTGGGTCCTGTGTCCCATGCAGCCAATGTTTGTAAAATGCAGGAGAAAGGATGCTTTCCTCACCCTATCCTCAGATTTCCCCAAAGCATCAAGCTTGTTACTGCCGTCCCCAAGCATCCTACCACAAAGTGCCAGGAGCTAAAGAACCCTGTGCAAGAGATGTTTACAAGACAACCCAGTCATCTTTTATGTGATATCATAATGCTGTAATATGATCAACAGGAGGATTTCCCTCCCTCCCTTAAAATTGGCACTTGTGCTCAAGAAAAAAAGGGAGAGTTCATCCCTGATATATGAATGAGGCCACAGCAATTTATTTTCGGGTCCTTTGATAAATAGAGTGCTTATTGATTACATAAGATGTAGAATGTAAAGCATATTTGGAGATTTTACTGAGAAAACACATCAGAAGTCCTTTAGAAGCAAGCTGAAGAACCACGACACCCATAAAATTTCTCAGGAGTTGTGGCTTACAAATTTAAACAAAAAAATTCATCCACTATCAGAGGCCTGTAATGATTTACCACAAAGTAAAACCCAATTGTCTTTCTCTTGCAGTTCTGTTACAGTGTGAGTTCCTGTTCTGTTGGTTACATGTCTAAGAGTACTACCATTGGAAAAAACCCGTCTTTGATCATTTCCTTTCAGTGAAAAATGAAATATTTTTTCCCCAGAATCTTTAGCAAGGCAGCTTTGACTTCCTGGTTCCTCAGAGTATAAATAAGTGGGTTTAAAAGTGGGGTGAGTGCACTGTATATGAGGGTCACCATCATGTCCCTTTGAGAAGCATTACCCACAGAGGGGAGCATGTAGTTAAACAGGACAGGCACGTAGAGCAAACTAACCACCGTCAGATGGGATCCACAGGTGGAGAAGGCTTTCTGTCGACCACTTTGGGACTGCACTTTGAAGAGAAGAAAAGTGATAATGTAGAAGTAAGAGAGGAGTATGGCAATAAAAGGACCCATAGCAACACAACTGGTTACTGTGTTGAGGAGCATCAGGCTGAGGTAGGTGCTACCGCAGGCCAGTTTCAGCAAAGGTTTGATATCACATAAAAAGTGTTCAATGCGGTTTGGCCCACAGAAGGGGAGACGGGCAGTTGCCATTGTATGCATCAGGGCATGAAAAAAGCCAGTGGACCATGTGGCTGCTGCCATGAGTTGGGAGACCTGCTTGCGCATGATGATGGTGTAACGCAAGGGGTTGCATATTGCAACATAGCAATCAAATGCCATGACACCGAGAAGAATGCCTTCACTGCTGCCCAGGAAATAGAAGAAGTGGAGCTGAGCCATACAGCCACCAAAGGAAATTTTTTGTGTCTCTGATAGAAAACCAGCCAGCATCTTTGGAACTGTGGTGGTGGAATAGAAAATGTCAAGGCAGGAAAGGTTTCCAAGAAAAAAGTACATGGGAGTGTGAAGCTTTGGTTCAGCTATTGTGACGAGCAAGATAGCTGCATTCCCCACTAGGCTGGCCAAATACATTATCAGGAAGATGGCAAAGAGTATACACTGAAGCTCCCAGACATTGGTCAGGCCCATTAAGATGAATTCTGTCACCTCTGTTTGATTCTCCATCACTAAGTCAGCAGAGAATAATAAGGTGAGAGGAGGTCACTGTAGAGTGCAAGTAATATCCATTACCTACAGTATATAAGAAAATTGTTCAGAAAGAAGTGTATAAAATTGCTCAGTGGAATTGTAAGAATGGTGAAAGACTGTTAACATGTACATAAATGATAAAGATGACAAAGAACATTTCTATTTAACTCTAAACCCACCTTCATTCTGTTTAGGTATTTTTTAATAATAATAAAAATATTATAACTACTTATGAGAGTAGTACCGTTCTCAAGTAGCCTATTACTTGTTCTTGGCCACATCAAAAGCTGAACCTGAGTGCACTCTATCCACCTGCAATTTCTAGAAAATGGACACACTGCCTCTGACAGGGGAGGTAGAAAATGGCCATCGTGACTAGTGCCCACTCATACTGTAGCTTTGTAGATTTCAAAACAGTTGATTACATCATCAATGTGGAAATTGGTTAGAGAAGCTATCTGCAACCAACATGGATTCAAGACACTAACAAAAATGTTCTTCTCTTGATATTGGAATATGTTTGTTAAAAATAGTATGCCTGTATCCAGTGGTGATGCAGCTTTTTGACCCTTTTGTTTTCTATTCCTTAAAAGTATGAAGGTTTTCATACGTGCATCAGGTGGCAACAGAGTACAACTCCCAGCAGCTGACATGGTGTGTGTGCCTAACAAATACCAGGAACCTGCCTTGTAGCATCAGAGTCTATCAACAGAATTCATACTTTCAAAAACAACATGGGGAGCAAACACAAGCTTCTTCCAAAATTAACCCTTATCTGAATGGTGCAACTATAGCCTTGTAATTTGTACAAAGATTGATATATGGTACATGCACATGCAGGCATAGTGTGTATATACATTCATCTATTTGTGAGCATCAACATACCAAAATGTATCCTATTAGAAAAAATGGGAGAAATTTGTGTTAAAATGATGCTGAATTTTCATGAGGACTTTTCTTTTTTTAAAAAATCACAAACTTGATGTGGAAATGTGAATAACCAAATTTAAGACTGAAAAGATGAGAAACTGAGTGTATGGGATAATTATTCTAGAATAATTATTGTGATTTTGAGATTGGTGATCTGGCATGGTCAACTCTTCCTGTCTCTGATTATCCCTTCCTGGCTCTGGTTATCTGTGTTTTATTGTTTTCTCTATCCTGGTCAGTAAAAGCCTTTGATGTATGGCCTGGCTTTTTGTCTCGTAGCTGAGCCTGTATAAGCCCTAACGGGCCACAGGTCTATAAAATATCTAGTTTTGGGGCATAGAAGTCAGAAGTTTGGCACAGTCTATTGGCCACAGAGCTGTGCATCAAAGGCTACCTGGGGGTCACTTCGCCACTTCTTCAGGGCTTCTCAGTGGCAGATTGAAGTGCTTTCTTGGTAATGTATATTTTGCTCGCTGTTTGGAATAAACTCTGTAATCTTCTCACCCACTTGGATTTGTATTGCTTCTGAATCTAATTTTAAAAGAACCATCTTGCATTTAGCAAGACACTGAGAGGTTAAAAAAATTGAGATATTTGCTCATCCCTGACAATGACACAGATACAATGTGAATCTTGTGGCCTATGTATGCTTCGCAGCATTAGATACAATGAATTATTGTAGCTAGTGCACACCCATGAAATCCAGACATTCTAGATAAGCCACCTTATTTGCATTGCAAAAGGGATTGGAGGGCCAAAACAATGACAAAAATATTTGGAAAATAGGTTGCAACCTTGCTTGACAATCATTGTGCTAAATATTCTGTTTGATCATGCTGCAGGCAGCTCCTACCTTGATGAGCCCTTTAGATAAGACTAGAGGTAAATTGAAGTTTTGAATGCTGTAAGAGGTATGAAGGGAGCCATATGTATTTAAAGGTGACAGGAAAAAATACACTCTGGTGGCTGTTTGAACCCCACATGGCTTTATAAGCCTAAACCCTAATATGGAACATGTACCCAGCCAATTAAAGATTTTTGCTGTCATTGGGGAAAACAACTACAATAATCAAGTTAGGGACTCTTGATTGTTCAGATGGGAACTGAATGCAAAAGCATATTGGTTTTAAGAAAATAAACCATTGCTGCTTCTGATTGTGCAGTTTATGCTTTTGAGAATAAAATAATAGGTGACATCGGTTAATTGTAACAAGTTTTATTTAATGGCTTTTTTTTTACTGCTGTAGCATCATTATATATGGTTGTTTCAATAATTTTTAAAAGACTCACATTTCAGAGTAAAGGGTCTGTTATAAAGCACCATTATTTCCACTCCTTGAAGACTGATACACAGTGCAGATTTTTTCATTCCCTCTCATTTCACTCATGCACAAATCTCTACCAACCTCTTCTGTAATAAGTTTGAGTTCAATGTATTGAGAAAATGGTTGGCATGGTGGTATTAAGTAACACTTAGAACAAGCAATAATTTTCTATTGGAGCCCTTTCAGCCAACTAGGATCATTTCATTTTTGTTCCATTTATTATATTTCTATGCTGCTTTTCACTCACATGAGTGAACACCAACAAATCACCAATTGATAGGTAGAGCTGTGTAAAGGTAAACTTGAAAGGCTTTTTTAACGCTATCCAGAATATTGTTGGAAATTGATTTCATTAAAACATATGATCATTCTATTATGCTGTTTTAACTGAGGTAAGGTGCTTGGATGAGAAATCGTTGACTGTAATATGGATTTTATTATCAAGATCCTGGAACCTGGGGAGGGGGGGGAAATGGGGGGGAAATAAGGATGATATGTTTTTGGATAATATGTTTTGTTTTAATTTTGAATAAAATGTTTTTTTAAAAAAAGATCCTGGAACCAAAATCAGTTTTGGACATCTAGTGCCATTGGGCCCAGGTTCTGATGAAACCAGGAAATGGCTTAGCTCTTAGCAACAACACAAACAGGAAGGAGTGAAGTATCCACAATTTCAGCTATGTTGTAATGTAGGGAACCTCCACCACACAGGCCAATCGTGGTCCGCCGGGGGTTCAAATTTGGTCCGTATGCCATTTCTGCAAATCATGCTTACCTATCAATCAGCTGATGTCACAAGTGATGTCAGCTGGTGGGTTGGCGCCTCTAGTAAAATACTAACTTGCATGCCTGTTTCGTACTGGGAATAACCCAGGAAATCAGCCCCAACTTTTTGCAGGCATTGCCTGTGGCAGGGATTCTTGGTAAAATACTGGTTAATTTCTCCACTCCACTCTCAATCACTTGTTTGGTAATAGGTAATGGAAGTGTATAAACTATGCCTTAAAGCAAGGATGTCCAATTTGGCAGATGCCGTGATTTCCCCAAACCACATCCACGTATCAATCAGATGATGTCACAAGTGACATCAGCTTGTGAGTGGGAGGGTAGAGATCAATTCTGGCTTAGCTGTGGATGCAAGTGTCCCCCTTTTATGCTGGCATCAACAGTGAGAGGGGCTTCTCCTGCATGCAACCAATCCTTCAAAGTACAGCCTTATTTCTCCTCTCTCCATCACCTGATGGAGAGGGGATAATCAAGGCTTTACCAGTCAGATACTTAGAACTCCCAAAAGCACCAAGCAAAGGACAGGAAACATCTCTCACACTGTGATTCCCAAGTGAGTGAAAGCTTGGGAACCCTGCAGAAGGGATTTTTAGTGGTGGGAAGAGTAAAGCACCCATCCATCATGTGATTGATGAGCAGATTTCCCACCCACCTGTCAATCTTGGGCTCCAGAACCCAATAGGTTCTCCACCCAGGTTTAAATTGACATGAATGAGGACACAGCATCTATTTTTTTAAGTGCTTTGATAAGTTAATGGTCCATTGCCTTTCACAACAAGAGATAAAAGTACATTTGGAGATTTCACTTAGGAAACACATCAACAGAACTTTCAAAGAAAGCTAAGAAACCATGATGTTCATATGGTTTCTTAGGAGTGGTGGCTTATATTATCTATGTTTAAACAAAAGATTTTAGCTGATATCAGAGACCTGCAATGATGTCCTGCATTGTAAAACCCATTTTTTTTTTTTTTGTTATTCTTCTTGTATTACCGTAGCATTTTGAGTTTCCATTTTAGTGTATGCTTGTCCTACTGTAGTATTATTCACAAAGTCTTTTTTGATTTTTTCCTTTCAGTGGAAACTGAAATATTCTGCCGAAAATCTTTAACACAGCAGTTTTGACTTCCTGGTTCCTCAGTGTATAAATAAGTGGGTTCAAAACTGGGGTAACTGCACTGTATATGAGGGTCACCATCATTTCTCTTTGAGAAGCATTCTCCACAGAGGGCAGCATGTAGTTAAACAACACTGGCACGTACATCAATCCAACCACCATCAAATGGGATCCGCAGGTGGAGAAGGCTTTCTGTCGACCACTTCGGGATTGCACTTTGAATAGAAGAAATATGATAATATAGAAATAGGAGAGGAGTGTGGCAATGAAAGGTCCCATGGCAACGGAACTAGCTACAGTGTTGAGGAGCATGAGGTTGAGGTGGGTGCTGCCACAGGCCAGTTTCAGCAAAGGTTTGATGTCACATAAAAAGTGTTCAATGTGGTTTGGCCCACAGAAGGGCAGACGGGCAGTTGCCACTGCATGCATTAGGGCATGAAAAAAGCCAGCGAACCAAGTGGCTGCTGCCAAGATTTGACAAACCTGCCTGCGCATGATGATGGTGTAACGCAAGGGGTTGCATATTGCTACATAGCGATCAAATGCCATTACTCCAAGAAGAATGGCTTCACTGCTGCCCAAGAAATGGAAAAAGTGGAGCTGGGCCATGCAGCCACCAAAGGAAATGGTTTGGACCGGCATCAGAAAACCAGCTAGCATCTTTGGAACAGTGACTGTGGAAAAGAAGATGTCAAGGCAGGAAAGGTTTCCAAGAAAAAAGTACATGGGAGTGTGCAGCTTTGGTTCAACTATTGCAACAAGCACAATAGCTGCATTCCCCAGTAGGCTGGCCAAATACATCATCAGGAAGATGGCAAAGAGTGTACACTGAAGCTGCCAGAGATTGGTCAGGCCCATCAAGATGAATTCTCTCACCTCTGTTTGGTTCTTTGTCACTAAAAGGGAGGAAGAAAGGTAGGTGAGATCACTGTAGTGTATTATTCACGTCCATCACCCGTATCAGAAATCCATACAGACATAAGCAGATAAAACTCAGTCTAATTCTAAACCCCCTTAGAGAAGTGATTTTCTTTTCCTTCAACCATTTTCATTCCTTTTGAGATTCCTAGTCATATCATACGGATGAATGACTTGTAAAATCTACAGACTTTTTAAATGTGCAGAGAAGCTCATGGGACACTCTTCCTGAGCCTTTACTCACGAGAACATTTATCCCAGCATCCTGTTCTCACAGTGGTAGGTCAGATGTCTATTTCCAGGTCACAAGCAGAACCTCAGTGCAGCTCCACTTTTTCCACCTACAATTCCCAGAAAATGGGGTGGAGGAAAACAGTGAACAAAAACCATAGCCAAAATGGTTAAGTCTCTTAAAAATAGAATCTAGCCAGACTCTGTATGAGAGAAAACCAGCAGGAAGCTGTTAATGAAAAATGCTGTAAGCTTTCTAAAGAATACAACTATCCAAAACATCATTAACTTGCATTAACAATACATTTTTGAGTTTGTGTAAATAACATCTAGAACTTCTACATGGTAATTACAGAAATGCAAAATGTTTGGAGAGTGCTCTAATGTATAGGGAAGTTTTTAATGTTTAATGTTTTATTGTGTTTTTAAGATTTTGTTGGAACATGCCCAGAGTGACTGGGGCAACCCAGTCATATGGGTGGCATAATAATAATAATAATAATAATAATAATAATAATAATAATAAATAATGTCTCTTTTGCAGCTCAAGTAAGGTATTAACTGTATGTTATACATGCAGGCTTTGCTGCAAAATTCTCAATGAGTCTCTGCTTAAAAAGCACATCTGAAGCACAGCAGAAGGTATTCTGCCTCTAGCAACATTAATACTGGGAAATTAACTCCAGACATTGATTATAACTCAGTTTCAGTATTAAAGACTTCATAATCCAACAAAAGCATTGTTTTGTCCTTGTTTCTGTTACCCACAGAAACAGACACTGAGATATGAATATTTCATTGTCCATCACACAGGAATAGCATTGCAGGGATTATATTAGATGATCCTCAGAGTCTCTTCCAAGTCTTTGATTCTATAAGACACTAACATTTTAGTATCTGATTCCATAAATAACTACAGCAGTGGTGAAATGAAGGGGTTTAGCCAGGAATTTTGCCCTGGGAGAAGACTCTAGAGCAGTGGTTCCCAACTTTTTTTGGTTATGATCCACCTAAGCCACCTAAGCCTCTCGAAAATCCTGATTCCCCACCCCCCACCCCGGTGACATATAATTCTTATTATTCAAAAAGTGAACTCCTATTAACTTGGTCTAATTCATTCTCAAATTGCCACCCTTAAAAATCACCCTTGTGGGGCATGTGCCCCATGTTGAGAACCGTGGCTCTAGAGCCATTGAAGCTCTGAGCCTCCAAGCAGTAAGCCTGGTCTGCCCAGTCACACAGACCCCACTCCATAGCAGTTTTGCTTTGCCTTTGTTGGCTCCCTCGTGTGACTCTGTGCCTCAGTGGAGTTGGAAAGCAATGAAGATTTTTCTTTTCTGTTGCAACAGAGTTCTCTCCCTCCTTGCAAGGAAGACCCAGAAGAAAGGTGTGTAACAACTTTTAAAGACTTTAGAAATACATACAGAATTCCTTTAACTAATGTCTAAAATATAACTACTAATTTCCCAGTCACCCTACATATGTAACAGAACCTTAGGAAAACGTCAGGCATGCAGTGGAAGGGCACTTCCTCCTTGAAAATAGATTCACAAAAAGAATTAATGCAACTTATATGGAACCTAAAGTGACTACAAAGTATAATTTCCTGAAATGAGTAACCTGGATAAAACCCTTTCCTCTGTGTTATCATAATTAAAATTTCATTTTTCTATTGTGTGCTTTAGTCAGGTTTATCAGCTGTAGATTTCCACAAATGCAGACTGTCAGCACAAACTTGTATACTTTCATCCTTGGAGTAAAGAATGGGATGAGCATACATTTCTTGATTAACAGATAGCTATATAGTGCATTCTTTCAAGCTGCAGACAGCACCTACTTTGATAAGTCCGCTTGTCCATTGAACTTGAGACTGCATTAAGTGGTATGAAGGAAGTACAGTATTTAAAGGAGACAAAGCAACAACAACAACACTCTGATTGCTGTGTGAGCCCACACAATTTTAGTATGCAACATGTGCCCAGCTTGTTAAGATTGTTGGCCGCTGTTGGGTAAATTAGCTACATTCATTAATTTAGTGCCTCTTGATTGCTCATGTGGGAATTGAGTCCACAATGCTCTTTATTTTGAGAAAATAAACAATTTGTGCTTTCGATAATACAAAGTGTGCTTTTGAGAATACAAAAATTATGCAATCCATATATTCTGCTACATTGTTTTTAATGACCAAGATTATTTTTAACATCATCAATGTTTGCTCGTTCAACAATTTTTTAAAAGGCTCACATTTTTTAGTAGATAGTCCATCTTAACACCATTCTCTCCTCTCTTTAGAAGTTGTGTGCCCTGGCCTCACCACATGCAATGATTCCTGATTTAGGAAAAGAACCAGTCAAGACACAACATTTACATTTTGGGGTCAAAAAAGTCCACAACTTTTATTCATTGCAAATGTAATAGGTTTGGCGTAGCATTGGGTATAACCATTAACATCCAGCCTTGCTGCTGGAAGTATTTCCAAAGGGGTTTGCCCCTGAGACCAGGAGGACCCATAACATACATCAAAATGGGTCACCCCCACAAGAGAACCACCTTAAGGGGGGCAATGACCATAGCCCCCTCCTAGGCATCCTCCTGGATCCCTTTAATGGGATACCTCTTTCCTTTGGTGGAACAAGCAGAGGATTACAGCCTGCCCTCCACCAAGACTAAGGCCAAGCAAATGCCTAAACTGCCACATGAGCCAAGCACTTTTGGCTTGTCATCAAACCAATCACATTTTCAACCAGGCCTTTAAGCCTCCAGGCATTATTCCCTGCAGCTGACAGGTGGACACCGTCATGTCTAAACAAGACCTATGATTTGTGTAAACCTGTTTGGGGACACCACAGCATTGCCTCCTTTCTGACAGTTCATTAGAAACTGTTTTGTGGGTAAGTTACATGGCATGACTCAAAGTTCAAAAGTATGGCTCAGGCTACCATCTCTGATTTATTCCTCAGCATCTCCAGGTAGGACTAGGAGAGGACCCTGTCTTACACCCCGGAGAGCCATCATCAGTTAGTCAAATAGATCAATGATCCAATTCTGTATAAGCCAGCTTCCTATGTTTGAAATATAATTTTTCTGCATAATATTTTCCTCAGAGCAGATTTTACCTCTTGATTCCTCAAAGTGTAGATCAAGGGGTTTAAAACAGGTGTGACCACACTGTACAACAGAGTGATGCTCATTTCCCTTTCAGAAGATTCACCAGTAGAGGCAAGCATGTAGTTGAAAATAACTGGAACATACAAAAGTGCTACCACCGTTAGGTGAGAAGCACAGGTTGAGAAGGCCTTCCAACGGCTCTGCCATGACTGGACTTTGAAGAAGAGGAAGGAGATGATATAGAGATAAGAAAGGAGAGTGAGAAAGAAGGAACCTAGAGCAATGCAACTTGTGACAACGTTGAGGAGGGTCATGTTGAGGGCCGTGCTACTGCAAGCCAATTCTAGCAGGGGCTTGATGTCACAGAAAAAGTGCTGGATAAGATTGGGGCCACAGAACCACAGCCGGGAAGTGACTACTGTGTGCATTAGGGCATGAAAGAAGCCTGCGGCCCAGGTAGCCACAGCTAGTGCAAAGCAAGCCCATTTATTCATGATGATGGTGTAACGCAGAGGGTTGCATATGGCCACATAGCGGTCATATGCCATGACTCCCAGAAGCATGCCTTCACTGCTGCCCAGGAAGTGGAAGAAGTGCAGTTGAGTCAGGCAACCAATAAAGGAGATAGTGTTGTGCCTCTTTAGGAAGCCATTCAGCATTTTGGGTACAGTAACTGTGGAGCAACATATATCAAGGCAAGAGAGATTTCCAAGGAAAAAATACATGGGGGTGTGAAGGCGTTGCTCAACCAGGACTACTGCCAAAATGGCCCCATTTCCTAGCAAGCAGGCCACATAGAGCAGCAGGAAGACTGTAAAAAGCATGTGTTGCTGTCTGTGGTCATTTGCTATACCCAAGAGAATGAACTCGTAGACCTCTGTCTGGTTCCCCATCTCTGTGCAGATAAAAAAAATAAAAATGGGGGGAAATAGGCCAGTGGTTTTAGAATGGAATTAGAAGAGAATGTACTGTAGTGATGAATGAATTGAAAGACAATGGATTGTGGTGTTGGGACTGAAGCCATGAAGGCAATTTGACAAGGCTTCTTTCCCTGGTCAGTTTTTAAATCAATTTTAAGGAAAACAATATGAGATAGAAAGGCATGAAGATTATTTTCAAAGTATGTAGTATTTCAGCAGAAGTCCAGAGTGTTGGATTAAATAATCTCCATCATTTCTTCCATCTTCATGATGCTAAGTAGAGTGCTGAATGCAGGGTGGAATACATCTGATACAATATTTATCTCACTCTGTCATTCCTGAAAGAGTGATGAATTTTCATTAGCGCAGGGATAGTCAAAGTGGTGCCCTCAAGATGTTGTTGGACTCCAACTGCCACTAGCTCTAGCCAGTTTGTTCAGGAATTGAGTGAGCAATAGCATCTTCTGGAGGGTACTGCATTGGCCGCCCCTGAATTAGAGAAACACAGTTAGTGACATATTGAATAATCAGATCACATTTTGTATGAAATGAGTTTCTTAGAGTCTCTTCTATCCTACTCACACTCTCTTTCTCTCTCTTGCTATTCCCAGGTAGAACACCATTCCCGCTGTGGGAGAAGTGCAAAGCAAAAAAAAATTAGTGGTTGCACCTTCTCTCCATCACCTGTTAACACTTCACTGTCTTGTCCAAGCAATAAACGTATCCCTCACTTCTTTTTCTTGCTCTGAACATAACCAAGGAACCACTTTGCATTGCTTTGTCATTGTTTTAGCAACCTTTGTAAACCTGCCTTACATCACACTTACAGGCTTGGGCTATCCATTGCATTGGTCTGTGGTTATATGCCCCTCCTTCCATTTCATATGCACATCCTTTAAAAGACTCAACTCACCATAGTGCTCACCAAACAACCAAACTGGCTTCTTCAGATGTGTCCCATGTTTCTTTTTGTTCCCCCTTCCTTTCATTTGTTAAATGTGTAGAAAATAACAAAAACAACAAGTGTTGCATAAGCTACAAAAAGGTTTGTTCTTGTTGATTCAGACTGGCAACTTTAACTGGCCCCTGTAGCTGTGTCATTATGGGAAGTATGATGTCACTTTCCTCCCGAGAAAAAAGACATTGAGTTAAACATTATTAGCTGCAAAGTTGCTCAACATCAAACTGCACTTAAAGTTACAGTACAATGGGACAGCTGCAAACATGGGAAACTCATTGCCCCAGTTGCATGCAAAGGAACAAAGAAAATGAAAGATAGTGAAATTTATGGAAGATCCATATTATACACCTAAAGCATGTTCAGCACACATTTGAAACACATTATTCACCCCAAAAATTGTAGGAACTATAGTAAGGTTACCAGATTTTTTTCAAAGAATCCAGGGACACTTTTTTTTTTTTTTTGAAAAGAGAAAAAGGTTATTTCAAAAAGTTATTATTATTATTTTAAAGAAGTAATATGTCCTCTTCTGTGGTCTCCTCTGTCACATGGCCTTCCTCTAGGCCCCGACCTGCTCTCTTGGAGTGCTAGCCGCTGTGGAGTAGGCTCGGCTTGGGCCTGGGCTTGGCCATGTGTCCTTGCCCTCCCAGTGCTCTCCTACTTCTCCTCTTCAGCAGCCGCAGTGGCGCAGCAAGGTCGGGGCTCACCTCTTTTTTCTCCTTCCTCTTTCTCTCCCTTCCTTCTCCTTCTCCTCTCCTCCTTCTCTCTGCATCAGCTCTGGGGTTTTCCTGGCCCCAGAGCACCACTGGGCAGTCGGCCGGGCGACCAGGTGCTCTCGCTCCAGGCTCGATTTGGGTTGGAGGTGTCAGCGGTTTCCCCAGTTGATGCGCCAGGCGTCTCCAGTTCCCCCTTGGCAGTTGCTGTGGCAGTGACAGTCTCAGCAGCCCGGAGCCAACCTGGTAGCCCAGTTGGCTCTGGCTGGCTTCAGGAGCTGCCTGCTGCCATGGTGCCCGCCATTTTGCCTTGCCGGAGGTCCCCATATGATGTGTCTTGTGCCGTTGAACCAATCACACAACTTTCATTCCCTGCTAATAAATCTACAACATCTAAAATATAAATCTGGGGACATTAAATGAAATCTGGGGACATTCCGGGGACGGATTTTGTCCGTGGACAGATTTGTAAATCCGGGGACTGTCCCCAGGAAACAGGGACTTCTGGCAGCCATAAACAGAGCTACTCCATCTCAGAGCTACCATTTCTAGCACTCCTAAGAACTTACACTTCCCAGGGTTGTTTGGGAGAAGTCCTGTGCTTTAAATGTGCACCACTTGTGCTTTAGATGTATAGTGCGGATCTGCCCATAGCTATGTATACTCATTCTATATTGGTGCAGCTCCATCAAGTTGCATCTCCAACTGATTACCCACTAGTTATTAGGCAACATTTAATCAGATAAAGATTTTTACTTGGCATGGAGACAAGTGTTTAAAACTGTTAATTGCTGAAGATCAATTGTTAATTGCTGAAGTAATTGTTAATATTAAAAACTAGCACAACAGTATTACTACAAGACAGAAAACGAGACATGATTTACATGTGCAGACTGTAAAAATCATGCTTTGTATCATTTCCCACATCTATTCCACTTTTTCCACTGTGTGAACTGTACTCCTAATTTTTAACTCATTTATTCCTTTATTTCTGTAATGCAACCCATAGGGGAGAATAAGGTATGAAGGTATCTGAAATTTGCTAAGTAGATGGGATGTGGGTAGTGCTGTGGGTTAAACCACAGAGCCTAGGGCTTGCCGATCAGAAGATTGGCGGTTCGAATCCCCACGACGGGGTGAGCACCCATTACTCGGCCCCTGCTCCTGCCAACCTAGCAGTTTGAAAGCACGTCAAAGTGCAAGTAGATAAATAGGTATTGCTCCAGCAGGAAGGTAAACGGCATTTCCATGCACTGCTCTGGTTTGCCGAAGTGGCTTAGTCATGCTGACCACATGACCGGAAGCTGTACGCCAGCTCCCTTGGCCAATAAAGCGAGATGAGCGCCGCAAACCCAGAGTCGGTCATGACTGGACATAATGGTATGGGGTCCCTTTACCTTTACCTTATTTCTGGATTTTCCTGGGATTTCATTACCAGGATTTCAAAGGTGGAATTGATGTCCCAGGGTCATTTCCAACAGGCTCTTTATATTGGATCTTAGACAAGTTGACCGAAAATTGTGAGTTTTTTGCGTTTTTGTAAAAAAAGAAAGAAAAAAAGCTCAATAATCTTGGAGTTTGTTTAAAAACAGCTCAACTTTTTGAAATATGGCAACCCTGTAGTTAAGGGATCCACATACTGAATGCATTTTTGTTATCTTTTTTGAAAAAGTTGCTTGCTGCTGCAGCTCTTACCTTAACAAACTATATACTTCTTTCAGTCTAGATATTCAACTTGTAAATAGATTAAAAACCACAGAACCAGAGTAAGATGTTATCATCAGTTTGCCCACACTCATATTAAAGCAGAGGAGAGATATAGCTTCTTTGTATACTTTTGAGAGTGCTCATTTTATCACATCTACCCTCCTTTGGAAAAGAAAAACCAACCTCCCTTTAGGAGAAAAAACCAAAACCTTTAGAGATTTTTCATGTCATATGAGAATTCCTTTGTTTTTGAAAACATAAATGATTAACAAGGTCTTTTGAGATGGTATGTTAATTGTTTGTTTTATATGATATTGTCTAGAATGAGAGAGAAAATTTTGAGCTTGTTTAAGCAAACTTGCTGATGAATTCCAGCTATGAAATTTCATGCTGGAGTCCATCTTTGAAATTATTTTGTAGTTCTTCTCAGGCCAGTAACAGTGAATCCTTCTTCTTTTTTACCCATTGGTTTCTTCATGTTGCCTTTTTTATATATCAGATCTGTATCCATTTATTAGTTTGGGAAAGGCTCATCAGTTTGTTCTTTGTAGGCAGCAAATGGGTATTGTTGACAACTAAAGGAATATATCATATTGGTTGATTTTATCATGTCTCATAATACTTTTGCAAATAGGGAGATTTCACCTCAACTTTCATTTCCTTTTTGCCTTCCCATCCACATAATTTTGGTGAGCTCAGTATGAAACTTCAATACTTGATTGAAAACCACCAAATAAGTTGTGGTGGAGTTATTAAGTTATAGTGGACTTGTGTTGAGTTAAACTGGAAATGTGTTTATAATGTTATCAAGACTATTTTTGGGAACATGCTTTTGTTAAATACTACGATTGTTCTGTTAGGCTCTTAAAAGTGATGTAAGGTTCAGACAAAGTTCCTCAGTTTATTTATTTGCATTTATTTATTAAATTTTATACCCACCCTTCATTTGCATACCCTCCAAAATTTCTCCAATGAAAATAGGGACATCCCATTCCATAATGATAATTTTACTATTTATACCCCACACATCTTACTGGGTTGCCTCTGGGCAGCTCCCAACATACCGTAATTTTCACTCCATAACACACAATTTTTTCCTCCTAGAAAATAAGGGGAAATGGCTGTGCGTGTTATGGAGCGAATGCCTACGGATAGCGGGGAAATCTGCTGCAGTCGTGAGCAGTCCGTGGCTTGCTTTGAAACAGCAAAGCCGGTGTAAGCGGCTCCTGACAGCGAGCCCAGCCGGGGAGGAGGGAGAGAAGCAGAGCGGGAGGGGACAGGAGCCGCTTACACGAGTGTAAGTGGCTCCTGTCCAGTTGGCTGCTTTAAAACAACCCCGTGCTCTCTGTCCCTGCCTGCAGTTTTTTGCTGTCCGATTTTGGATTAGCCACTGTAGGGGCTGTGTGTGTGCTTGAGCTATCGTTCTCCTCCTCCTGCCTCCCGTTCACTCTCCAAGCGCCCCTGCGCTCTCCCAGCGCCCCTGCGACTTTAGGATTGATACTCTGTATGTCTGTGTGTGTGTGACGGATCGTTCTCCTTCACTTGCTTCCCGTTCACTCTCCCAGCGCCCCTGCGCTCTCCCAGTGCCCCTGCGACTTTAGGATTGATACTCTGTGTGTGAGAGAGAGATCGTTCTCCTTCTCTTGCTTCCCGTTCACTCTCCCAGCGCCCCTGCGCTCTCCCAGTGCCCCTGCGACTTTAGGATTGATACTCTGTGTGTGTGTGAGGGATCGTTCTCCTTCTCTTGCTTCCCGTTCACTCCCCCAGTGCCCCTGCGACTTCCAGCGCCCCTGCGACTTTAGGGCCGGTTCTCTGCGTGTGTGTGTGTGTTTTGACCTCACTGGGCTTGTTGGGGGAGAGTGTTGGTCGCAATTTTTCTTGATTTGTCTCAGAGTGGTTACTATCGTGGTTTCCTTTGTTTGTCTTAGCGCGTTGCTTTTAATTATCTTTAAGTGTGAGTGTGAGCGTTTCGGCAGCTGCCGAGCCGGGGAGGAGGGAGAGAAGCAGAGCCTGCTTGTTTTAAAGGAGCAAAGTGGGAGAGGAGAGGAGCCTCTCCTGCATTATTAGCAGCATCCTTCTCCACACACCCCACACGTGCTCCTTGTCCCTTGAATGCTTTTCCTTCCCTCCCCACTTAAAACGTGGTTACAAAGCACGGATCCACATGGATCCTCAGGATTTTTGCACTGGGTCACCCCAAATTCACCATCAGATCACATAGCATGTCCATGGCTACAGCCTGCACCAAAAAACACACACGCACCCACTGTTTCATGGGGCCGCAATGGCGCAAAAACGTGGTTACAAAGCATGGATCCACATGGATCCTCAGGATTTTTGCATTGGGCTACCCCAAACTCACCGTCAGAACACATGTCTGTGGCCACAGCATGAACCACAAAAATCATACATCCACTGTTTCGTTTAGAATATTTTTTTCTTGTTTTCCTTCTCTAAAAACTACGTGCGTGTTATGGTCAGGTGCGTGTTGTAGAGAGAAAAATATGGTACATAAAATCATAATAAAACATTTTAAAAAAACCTTTCCTAAACAGATTTCCTTCACATGGCTCAGGGGTCAGATACCCTCCAATATTTCTCCAATGAAAATAGGGACGTCTTAAGGAAAAGTGGGAGATTCTGGGATCTTATCAGAAACCAGGATGGCTTCTCTAAATCAGGGATGTCCCTGGAAATTAGGGACACGTGGAGGGTCTGCATTTGTAGATCTCAGGGTGATTCTCAACATAAAAATACACCAAAGAACCACAAAAATATAATAAGAACAAGAACAAACCAATAAAGCCTCTTTTGATCATTTCCTTTCAGTGAAATGTCAAAAACCTTCTTCCCAGAATCTTCAACAAGGCAGTTTTGACTTCCTGGTTCCTCAATGTATAGATAAGTGGGTTCAAAACTGGTGTAACAGCACTGTATATGAGGGTCACCATCATATCCCTTTGAGAAGCATTACCCACAGAAGGAAGCATGTAGTTAAACAACACTGGCACGTACATCAATCCAACCACCATCAGATGGGATCCACAGGTGGAGAAAGCTTTCTGCCGACCAGTTTGGGATTGTACTTTGAAGAGAAGAAAAATGATAATGTAGAAGTAGGAGAGGAGTGTGGCAATGAAAGGTCCCATGACAATGCAACTGGTTACAATATTAAGAAGTAAGAGATTCAGGTGAGTACTACCACAGGCCAGTTTCAGCAAAGGCTTGATTTCACAAAAAAAGTGTTCAATGTGATTGGGCCCACAGAAGGGCAAACGGGCAGTTGCCACTGCATGCATCAGGGCATGAAAAAAGGCAGTAGACCATGTGGCTGTTGCCAAGATTTGGCAGACCTGCTTGCGCATGATGATGGAGTAACGCAAAGGGTTGCATATTGCTACATAGCGATCAAATGCCATTACTCCCAGAAGAATGGCTTCACTGCTGCCCAAGAAATGGAAAAAGTGGAGTTGTGCCATGCAACCACCAAAGGAAATGGTTTGGACTGGCAACAGAAAACCAGCTAGCATCTTTGGAACTGTGGTTGTGGTAAAGAAGATGTCAAGGCAGGAAAGGTTTCCAAGAAAAAAGTACATGGGAGTGTGCAGCTTTGGTTCAACTATTGCAACAAGCACAATAGATGCATTCCCCAATAGGCTGGCTAAATATAGCATCAGGAAGGTGACAAAGAGTGTACACTGAAGCTGCCAGAGATTGGTCAGGCCCGTCAAGATGAATTCTCTCACCTCTGTTTGGTTCTTCATCTCTAAAAGACAGCAGGGAGAAAGAAAGGTAGGTTAGTACCATTCAAGCCATTTACCTATACAGTGGTTCCTCTACTTATAAACATGATCCCTTCTGGGGTGCCGTTCGCACCCTGAAAAGTCCGTAAGTAGAACACCACTTCTGCTTGTGCGTGTGATGTGATAGAGCACTTCTGCACATGTGCGAACCGGCAAACCCAGAAGTGTTCATAACCTGGAAAAAAGGCAATGTGAAGCAAACGCAACTCGAGGTATGACTGTGTTTGAAATCTCTACAAACATAGCCAGATAAAACCCCAGACTAATTCTAAACCCACTTACATTCTTTATAGGGAAATGATTTTATTTTTTCTACAACCATAATCATTACTTGCGTGCCCAGGTGTCGCACAACCCTCAAACCTGTCTGATGAATAACAGTCAAGAAACAGTATTTTTGGTCAAATCAGGGACAATTTTATCGCCATCCCAGTCGCAGAGCCATCCCCTCCTACCCCCAGAAATAGACACTCACATCTTAGCATATCATTACATAAATAACTACAGCAAAATTGTACCTGTGTTCTCCTTCCAGTATGACTCTTTCAGGATCATCTGAAATCCACATTTGGACAAAGAATAGTTACAGATAGCATTGGTCAAGATTAATGTTTACCAATTAATTAATGTTTGCCAATCCAGTTATTCGAGTTGCAGCAAACACCCATTTAAATTATTGAACCCAAGTTATGTTCATTAACTTCAAATGGTCTTATCTTACTAGCACTAGCACCAGTTTCAACCCTTTGCTTTACTTTATCATCATGAGCATTTCATTTTTCTATTGTGTTCTTTACTCAGATTTATCAGCTGTAGTTTTCACAAAAGCAGGCTGTAACATGCATAATTTCACCTGGGAGTAAAGAATTGGATGAACATAAATTGCTATATTAACATCCAGCTATATAGTGTGTTCTTTCAAGCTGCAGACGGCGCCTACCTTGATGAGTTCACTTTTCCCTTAGATGATTGAACATGAGACTGATGTTAAGTGGTATGAAGGAAGTATTTAAAGGAGACAAAAGAAATACACTCTGATTGCTGTGTGACCCCACGTGAATGTGTAAGCCTAAGACTTAGTATGCAACATGTGCCCAGCTTGTTAAAGATTGTTGGCTGTCATTGGGGAAATCAGCTACATTCATTAATTTAGTACCTCTTCATGTGGGAATAGAGTCTATAAATCTCTTGGTTTTGAGAAAATAAACCCTGTGTGCCTTTGAAAATATAAAGTGTGCTTTTGAGAACACAATTTGTAGAATCAATAAATTCTGCCAAGCTGTTTTTAATGACCAATTTTATTTTTAGAATATTATTTTATAAGGCCCACATTCTTGAGTACAGAATCCATCATAATGTAATTGTATTTGCGCCTTGGAAGCTGCGTACAGATTTTCTCCTCATGTGCCCAGGCACCACCACTACCCTGATGTCCCCTGATTTAGGAAAAGAACCAATCAATACACAATAATAATTCTGGGGGTCAAATAAGGCCACAACTTTTATTATTTACAGGTGTAATAGGTTTGGCAAACACCCTGGGTATAACCATTAACACCCAGCCCAGTTGCTGGAAGTATTTCCAAAGGGGGTTGCTCCTGAGACGAGGAGGACCTGTAACATACAGTACATCCAAATGGGTCAAACCACAGGAGAACTGTCTTAAGGAGTGCTATGGCCCTAGCCCATGCCTGGGTGTCTGAAGAGTAGCACCTCCTCCCAGATCCCTTCAATGGGATACCCATTTCCTTTGGAGGCTCAGGCAGAAGCTTTACAACCCCCTAAAACAAGAGTAGTAACCTAAACTGTCATCTGAGCAACTACCATTATGTCTAAACACGGCCTTTTGTCAGGTTTCAGTGAATTCTGATCCTTTCCCCTCTCACAGTAGACAGTCAAGGAAGTAGACAAGGAAGCTCTTACTGAGTCTTTATTCAATATTCATGGCAAGAGGCCTCTGTACACTGCCTCTTAATTTAATGGTGTTGCTTCAACTGAGCTCCTCCTCCCTCCCTTCCTAGCAACAGCACTTCACCTTACAGTGGCCGCCAGGGTCTAATTGTCTCTGAGTCCTTTGCTCTTCCACTTTCAATGCATGCCAGATTCTGGGAGAAGGAGGGGGCGTCAGAAATGCTGTTCTGTGAGAATGTGTCTCTGTCTCGCCCTTCTCTTCTCCCAACACCTCCCAACTCTTCTGTTCACCTGTCTCTGAGCTGTGACCTTTCTCAAACCACAGCTTCAGGAGAAAGGGGGGCAGTATCCACCATTCCTCCTCAGTCTCATCCCCCTCAGTCCAGTCCCTGACACCTCTTTATCAAAGGTGGTGTTGGGGTGCCAAATCAAGAATCCACCCAATAACTCAACTTTGCATTTCACTGCACAGTTCACCTTCTTTCTTGCTTGAATTATACAAATTGGGTGTGGAACACCACACCATTGCCTCCTTTCCAACAGTTCAGACCCATTTGTGGGTAATTTCTCATTAAAAAGCAAATTAATTCATACTTTGTGAAGCAATCAGCAAAACAAAACACAGCCATGCTTTAAAATGGTAACTTCTTTGAATTTAGCAATGTCACCCAAGTAATGTGTACAAAAATGCATACACCAGTGTAAAGTGACATATTTGTGGAAGTAGCACACAAAATTCTATTATAGTAGGGGGAAATGGTATATCAGGAGAAATCCCATACAAACATGTGGCAATCAGGAGAAATTCACACTGAAATTGGAGAATTTTCATGAGGACTTTAAATAATACAAACTGATGTGGAAATGTGGAAAGTGAAAATAAGTTGGAAGAATGAGAAACTGAGGGAAAATGTAGTTGACAGATTTGCTCATCTTAGCCTAGACAAACTATGTTCTGTAACCAAGGTGTCACAGGAGCCCCTCATTTTCCCAAGAGATTGCTTTTTCAGTTGAATGTTGCTTTTATTTGTTTATACCTGCTTACAATGATACCCTCTTTCCATCAGATCTGTGCTTTGGATCAGCTCCTAGCTTCTTGGTTTTATTCTCAAATGTCATCTCAGTTGCCAGGGTAGAATTCCAACTGCTGCATCACATCTGAACTGGATATGATCTGCATATGCACATGCTTCTTTTGATAAACTGAAAATAGAGTAGTGAGAGCATTTTGGCCCTTGCTGCCAGTACAATGAACTTTGGACCTGCCAGCATGATATCTCTTCAGCAACACAGATTGCTGTTTCCCAAAAACTAACCATTTACACATACTTCAATGTAAGGAAGCAATGCAAGTACAGTCACATTCCTTCCTCCCTTTCTTTTTGATGAAATTACAGAGGCATATCAGTTCCCTTTATCCCACAATGAAATAATTTTTGTTTTCAACATTGAATAAGGACCATGCCTTCCATCAATCAAGATCTACCCCAAAGATCTTACCTGCATTACATTGCAGCAGAGAGTTTGGTCATAGAGTATACACTTGCCTATGATCTACAGACAAGCCCTACAGGCATGCTCACATGGTATTCATGTTTTAAAGGCATTTTGGCTTTTTCTGTGTGTTACATACATTTTTAGGCGTGTACAGGAAAGGGGAATCACCATAACGATTCATTATAAAAGTCTGTAGACCAAGGATGGGAAGCATTAGCTCTCCATTTGTTCTTGGACCACAACTCTCATATTCTTTGGTTATTGGCAATGATGTCTGGGATTATTGGAGGTACAGTCCAACAGCATCTGGATTGTTCTATATCCCTATTGTAGACCTTTTGTGAGGTTGAACCAGTTTCAGAGACCAGATCTATCCAACAGATTGTTACTTACTGTAGCTTGGAAAGACACAATATAAAAGACAGTGGATTTGATCTGATAAAAAGATTTAGAAAACTCATGCCCGTTGCATGAAAATATCCCACCCACCAATAAAGAATCCAGATATAGCTGTCCCCTCCCTTAGTTCAACACAGGAAAGCCTAAAAGTGGTTATGAGGATCTTTTGACATTCTCTGTGCCTAGCTGCATCTTATGACCTTCCATGGCCAATATCAGTTCTCTGAAACAAGGGCAATAACAAACTATTAAGTCCATATTTAAGCTCTGCACTTTTGATTTATTAATTTTTTAATAGCAGTTTTCACTTCTTGATTCCTTAGAGTGTAAATCAGAGGATTCAGAACTGGAGTGACAACAGTGTACATGAGAGTGACCATGATTTCTTGCTTTAGGGATTCTCCTGAGGAGGGGGGAACGTAAGTCAAGATAGCCCCTGCATAGAAAAGAGTCACAACTGTGATATGTGAGGCACATGTGGAGAAGGCTTTTGCTCTGCTTTCCTTAGACTTTACCTTTAAGAAGAGAAAGGAGAGGATGTAGGTGTATGAAAGAAATGTTAGGAGGAAAGGGAGCACAACAATTAGGCCTGTAACTATGTTGAGGAGCTGGAGGTTAAGAATGGTGCTACAGCACGCCAATCTCAAAAGGGGTTTAATGTCACAGAAGAAGTGCTGGACTATGTTGGGGCCACAGAAATGGACCCGAGATGTCATTATGGTGTGCATGAGAGCATGGAGGAATCCAGTGGTCCAGGTAGCCATGGCCAAGAAAAGGCAAGTCTTCTTGTTCATGATGACAGTGTAACGCAGTGGATTACATATTGCTACATAGCGGTCATAGGCCATGACACCCAGCAGTAAAGCCTCACTGCTACCCAGGAAGTGGAAAAAATGAAGCTGTGTCATGCATCCAATAAAAGAGATTTTCTGGTATCCAAAGAGGAAGCCTGTCAACATCTTTGGTACAGTGACGGTGGAGTAGCATATGTCAAGGCAAGAGAGGTTCCCAAGAAAGAAGTACATAGGGATGTGCAGGCGTGGCTCAATCAGTGCTATGAGTAAAATGATGGCATTCCCTACCATGATAACAAAGTAGACAAACAAGAAGCTGATGAAGAAGAAGGTTTTCCGCCCAGGGACATTAGTCAGACCCATGAGGATAAAATTATTCACATTTGTCTGGTTCTCCATCACTGAAAATAAAGGCAGAAATATTGCAAGGAAGCATTATTATGACAGGCTGTTTCAGTTGTAAATGAGCAAAGATGAAGCCAAAGAAAGAAGTAAATCAGGTGGATGGGGGAAAGGATAAGTAAGTCTAGAACATCAAAAATAGAAATTGGTTTCATAGGCCACAGTAAATCACAGCTAGGATCCTCTGCCAAATCTAAATTCCTGACTATGCTAAAGGGTATGCATAAGATTTGGGGTGGGTGAGTAGAGAAGAGCTGATCTCTTCATCTTTGCTGACTCCTCAGTCCCCAATCTTCTCATATTAGCAAATTGCTCTAAAGATCAGCCTACAATGATGTGCTGGGCTTGTTGGCTCTTAAATGAAGAGTAAGAACTTGCATACACATAACAAAGACACTGGGTGCCACAAAGGCAAGCCCACCAACCAGTTTCCCAAGTAAAAATATGCTTCTGATGCTTCATGCCCATATCCATCACTGTCCTAATCAGCTTTGTACTACCTGTACATAACAGGAGCTGGGAATCACAAGTTGGGAGAAGAATATTGCTCTCAGATTCTGCTTGTATGCTTCCCATAGGTGTCTGGTTGCCCCTGTGAGAGCAGGCTACTCTACTATGTTGGCCCTTTGGCCTGACTAAGTGGGACACTTCTTGTGTTCTTATGTGACATTGGTGTGTATATCAAGTGCAGTTTTTTCTCACTCTAAAATCCTTGCACCTCTTTAGAAGAAGTTTATGTCTGCAAATTTTCATCCACTTCCTCTCCCCAAGTTATAAATGTTTGTTTCCCCGTTATAGGATACAGGGCAAGCACCTGAAGCTTGGGAAAACAAGGCAAGCCACTCTCTAAAAGAGCTGTCAAAGTGGTTCCAAAGCAATTATTTCCCCCTACTTCTTTGATGCTCCAGTGGTAGTAATGACAAAAAATAGTAGTAATGCTCCCCTTCCACCCTGCTACTGCCCTGCTATTATGAGACTGATAGATTTGGACTTGGCAGATCTTCTTCCATGACCACTCCTTTCTTTGACCAGATAGAATTATTATTGAATTACAGAGCACCTTCATTGTTGGCAAAGACCTAAGGAAGAAGAAGTCATGCTGGAATTAAGGAAGGATGTTTTCTGAAGAAGTTGTAGGACTTCAGCTCCCATTATCCCTGATCGTTGGCCATGCTAGCTGGGGCAGATGGGAAATGGAATCCAAGAACATATGAAGTTGAAATTGTTGTTATTAAATTGTTATTATGTTATTGTTTTGCTCTGTTATGATGAAATTGTTTTTGTAGTGTTTGAAATGCATCCTGGTTTCTTTGTTGTAAGCTATTTTGAGCATGACTTTTGTGTGTGGAAAAGTGGCATAAAAATAGAATGAATGAATGAATGAATGAATGAATATGGACAGCCATGGGTTCCCTATCCCTATATTCGGTCCAGAAGCAATTTCAGACCATCTTCTGCTATTCTAACCTTTCTCCAATTTCCGTCCTATATCCCACTCCCTTTACAACTATTTTACCCACTGTAAATAGATGTTGTAAATCAGGAGTTGACTAGACTCAAGCACAGGAATGTGTGGACATAGCTCATATTTCAATAGTATTTACCCAAACATAATTGCTCAGCACTGGAGTGTTTCCTTTTAGAAGACTGGAGGAAGGAAAGTAGAAATTAAGAATACAAAGAGTACCCTTTATACTTGCATCTTTTTTTAGAGACCAAGCATTAACTTTTCCAGCTATTCTTCTCAGTCAATGGTGTTCAGTGGAAAGCAGTATTCCAGAAAAACTGATGATGTTGTGGTTGTATGGTGCCGTTCCTACCTAATAGCAGTCCTTGTTTATGCAGTCCCTTTGTATAAAATCAATACACTGGGGGTGCAGTGAGTGGAGGGACAAGAGATCTGTTAATTACTCTCAAGGGGAGAAAATGTGTAAATAAATGAGGTAATTTACTCAGGGTTAATACAAGCAAAGTACAACCCAACCCATATCATACTCCAAGGAGTGCAAGGTGGCACGTATGAATGTCACCCTCCTTTTTTATCATCGCAACAACTCTGTCAGGCTAAGAGATGATAACTTATCTGAGATCACTTACTGTGCTTCACGGCTGAGTGGGGATTTGAACCCTTAGTCCCCCAATCCTGGTACAACACCCATATCATTCATATCAATGTGCTCCCACTGGAATAAAACACAAGACTGTATTTTGATGCAAGGAGCACATTTTTATCAACCATTTGCATATGCAACAAGCAACTTCTAATTAACATTATCTCAGGTCTGCTGACTTGGAGGGGTGTGTGCTGTCAAAAGGCAGGAGGGCTGGGTTGTCAGGGTACAGTGGGGGGTGGGTGGAGAAAGAGAGGAAGGCAGATTCTGCAGGGCCTGCCCTGCTGGTGCTTCCATGTGGTAGCACATGGAACATGCTGCTAAAGCTTTATCCACCAGGATTGAACACTGAGCCCTGCTGCCCTTCCTGGCTGCACATTGAATTAGGGTTCACTTTTCTGTTTATGTATTTATGTGATTTTTTCTCTGAGGATGGTGACCCTGAAAAAGTTAAGATGATGATGATGATGATGATGATATACCCCGTCAATCAACTGAGCGTCTGCTCAGCCACTCTGGGTGGCTCCAAACAGAATATTAAAAACACAATAAAACATCAAACCTAAACAGGGGTGCCTTCAGAACAATGTTTTAGCTATATATTGATCAATGTCAGAATCTTTTTAACAGCTCTTCCTTTATTTTAGATATGGATGCCTGTGTGAAATGTCCAGAAGATGAGTATCCCACCCATGACCAAACCCAATGCATTCCCAAGGTCCCAAGCTACCTCTCTTATAAAGAAGATTTAGGACTCGTCTTAGTTATCTTGACCATTATCTTCTCTCTGATCACATTATTCGTGCTTGGGACTTTTATGAAGCACAATAATACTCCCATTGTCAAAGCCAACAATCGGACTCTCACCTACATCCTCCTCATCTCCCTCCTGCTTTGTTTCCTCTGCTCCTTTCTCTTCATTGGACAGCCTGGAAAGGTGACCTGCCTTCTCCGACAAATCACTTTTAGCATCATCTTTTCTGTGGCCCTTTCCAGTGTTTTGGCAAAAACCATTACTGTGCTTCTGGCATTCATGGCAACCAAACCAGGATCCAGGATGAGGAAATGGATAGGGAAAAGGCTGGCAAATTCTATTGTCCTTTTCTGCTCCTTTATTCAGGCTTCCCTTGGTACTCTTTGGTTAAGTACATCCCCTCCATTCCCAGATACCGATATGCACTCACTGCATGGGGAAATCATACTTGAATGTAATGAGGGTTCAGTGGCCATGTTTTATGGTGTCTTAGTCTATATGGGTTTGCTGGCCATTGTCAGCTTCATCTTGGCTTTCCTTGCCAGGAAGTTACCTGATAGTTTCAATGAGGCCAAATTTATCACTTTCAGCTTGCTGGTGTTTTGTAGTGTTTGGTTGTCCTTTGTTCCCACCTATCTGAGCACCAAAGGAAAATATATGGTAGCTGTGGAGATCTTTTCCATCTTGTCGTCTGGTGCTGGATTACTGGGTTGCATCTTTTCCCCTAAATGCTACATTATTATATTCAGACCTGAGTTGAACACCAGGGAACAACTAATCAGCAGAAAAAAGTAAAAGAACATGAGTGCATATGTTTCTTTCTGCTTGTGTATGTAGTTCATTGGAAATGCTGGTGAGAGGGATGTCTTAAGAATTCAGCTATGGGTACTTGCTTAAGCAAATGTCTGTCCTTCAATTCTTGTAATAATAATAATAATAATAATAATTTATTATTTATACCCCGCCCATCTGGCTGGGTTTCCCCAGCCACTCTGGGCGGCTTCCAAAAGAATATTAAAATACTATGTTACATCAAACATTAAAAGCTTCCCTAAACAGGGCTGCCTTCAGATGTCTGTATGCAGAGTTTGGCCAGAAACATTTCATTTTAATTTGGTTCTCACTTTAGATTGCTAACATCTCCTGCATTTGAATGGAGCCTTTCCTACTTAACTGTTCAGGGTAATGCTAACTCAAATGAAGACACAATTATAACTCATATGATTCCTTGTTTTGAGGGTCATCAAAAATTAATTGGCTTGGAAATAATTTCTCCATATGTGTGTTTTTGGTTGCATATATATCGCCATCAGTGACTCAAACAACTTCTAAGTGGTTTACAAGTACCAAACCAATTATAAGATATAGCCACATAAAATGAAAATACAAGTTCAATTAATTTCATCTGAACACCAATGATTGACATATACCATAGCAATCAATATGGTTAAAATAGCAATTTATACTGAAGGACCTGGGCCAAGCCAAACATAGTAACTTTCAAAGATTCCTGAGTCATGTGTTTTCTTGCTTCTGCATTTTCTTAGCATCATAGTAACAACTTCATATCCAGCCTATTCCCAGATACATACAGTACACAACATTTAGAGTATCAGCTTCTTTGGCCAGGAAACATTCCCAACCCATTCTTATGTAAACATCACGAACATTTTAAGTACTGTACTGCATTGATAAAGATTCTTACTAATTAAATTAACTATCAGTAAAAATAAATGGGGAAAACAATATTTGGGAAAGATCTTCTAGCGGTTTTGTTATGCATGACAGAACTTCAGAAGTCAGCAATACACTGGGGAATGATAATCATATCTGTCAAAATTGCTAGTTTATGCAATTGACATTCAGCACATGTTAGCAAGTGTCTGAAGTAAAGCTATAAAACACTTGTATTCTTCAGTATTAGATCTAGGTAGAGGCAGGGCTCTGTCATTCTTCCGTTAGATTATCTCTCTTTATATTAGGATATATTTTCAGAAGTTAATTATTCTTCCAAAAAACAAAAACAAAAAACCCACACACAGACATACAAATAAAGTGTGGAGATTTAGACTTGAATGTAGACTTTATGAGTCCCATTGATATTAGCAGGAGTCACATTCCACTAACTTATTATTGATCCAGTTCAAAGAGAGAAACAGATGAACAATATGAACTAAAACAGTTCTCCTGCCATGGACCACATAAAACTTGTTGAGGTTCTTTGCAGACCACTTAATGGTCTTCCTTTTGCAGCAATTTTAAGATGTTGAGGTTGCATAATTTTAAGAGTACGTTATTGCTTTTTCATTTTGAATCTTGTATTTTATTGTATAAAATTCAAATTATAAATGTTCTTCACAAACATGCTGTTGGACAGCCTGAACGGAGCATGTAGACCACTGATGGTCCACAAACAATAATTTGAGAACCCCTGAACTAGAAAACAAAGGAACTGGCATATTCATTCTATAGCAGGCAAAGGTGAAAATCAATGCAGCCATAGTATTATCTACTATTTGATTGAGGTCGTACCTACTGAACCTTTAAAAACCACAAGTAATGCTGTAGAGGGTACCATGGGAATTGAAATTTGGAATGGATTTTTTGTCAACAGGATCATGATGGTGATAGTTTTGCTGCTTATGCTGCTGTGCCATACTGTATGCAAGTCACATTTCATTAATTGCAGCATACGTGATGATCCGCTCCCTATTCCTCATGAATTTTACCAGCCAGGGGATCTTGTTATTGGTGGGATGGTTTCTCAAGTCCTCTTTCTCTATAATGTACCTTCTCTAATTGAACCACCTACACAGATTGTGACTGATGAACCTATGTAAGACATCATCACCTTGCTCTTCCTTCTCTCTCACACACATTTTTTTTGTAATATGTAAAGACCATATTTACCAGGAACACATATTTAAGGATACTGCATTTATTTATTGTGGTTGTGAAAAAGCAGCATGTTGGCAATGCTTGGAGTTGTTAATAACTATTTTGCCTTCTATCTTGTGCTGGGCACAAGATAATAATAAACTTTCCCTTACAACTGCCAAAGAATTGAATGGACCTGTTTGCTTTATCTTTTCTTCTGCACAATGGAGGAATATTGCTCATGGAGGAACATTGCTCAAGGAGGAATATGACATTGTATTATAGTGTGTTTCACATTTAAGATCGGTAAAAAAACCTTTTGATTTAAACATGCTGTCCCTTACATGCTCTTCCGCATTTATACATATAAAATTGCAATATATATATAGCTACGAATCCACAAAATGCATAATTTAAACTAATGTGAAATCCTATATGCATATGGTGAAAATACATTAAGGGAGATAATGATTTACAGCAGACAGCAGTTTGTTAACAAAAAGTATGATCCCAAAACAATTTGAGCATTTAGTTGCTCAACTGAGATACTTTATTTTCATTTCATTTTGAGTTTGTTTCCTTTTAGCTTCACAGCAGTCTTGAATGGATGTGTATGAGGGATGAAGAATACAAATGTGTTTTTCATTGCTTCTGTCACTGTTGTTTTATTAAAAAGCTGTAACTTACATTGCAGTTCGGTGCCTAAGGACTACCAGCACATCCTGGCCTTAGCCTTTGCTGTAAAAGAGATAAATGAGAACCCCAATATCTTACCAAACATTTCTCTGGGATTCCACATTCTTAATAGCTACACTGCTAGCATGACCTATAAGGCCACCCTGAGCTTGCTTTCTAAACAACAAAGATTTTCTCCTAACTTCAAATGTCAAAATCAGAACAAACTGGTCGCTGTTGTTGGAGGATGTGTCTCTGAAATCTCTGCCAATGTGGCCATCATTTCAGCAATCCACAAGACACCACAGGTAACCTGTGTGCATAGTTTTATGAAAATGAGATACTTGTGAGCTTTGCGATATGGCTGTAAACACCACCATGATTTGAGAAAAAAGTGTTGATGATCTTTTGGATCATGGGCAGCTGATGGGCAGGTACATTTTTTCACTTAAAGAGATATTTGCAGGGGTGAATGCTAGGGGTGTAAGTACAGAGATGAAAGTGGGCATTGAACAGGAGATCTGACTTTTACCTATGGACATTCCATTATATTCCAGACACACAAAACCAAGCAGTTTTTACACCCACAGAACACACCAGTATTTTCACCACTAGAAGGCAAGAGGCATTATCACAGCATAAACTCACTTGAACAGAGTCAGTGTGGGATGTTGCCTGCATAGAGACATTGTGTCCTGTGTAGCTAGAGGGAATTACTTTTAAGATTATATTATATGGGTCATGGATCAAGAAAATTTAGTCTGCACTTCTAGTTTTGACAGTTGAGGGAGCTGAAGAGTTCAGTGTGATAAATAAGGGTAGAGAGTAATTGCGGGGAAAGTTGAGGCCTGTATGTTAATACCCAGTGTGTTATTAAAATCCGTTGGTGCGGATCAGGAGTAGGAAGCCAGCGGCTGAGTTGATCTGAGAAGCTGCCCAGGGTAAAAACTTGCTTGTATTTGAGTATCTGAAATTGATTAAACTGTCCAAGCAAGCAGAAATACAATCAGAGGAGCTCTTAGTAAAAGGGCAGATTGTCCCCAATAGCTGGACTGGGCTGTGGATGTATTTGCCTGGAAGTGAAATCAGGGAATTTGACCTGAGGTAAAAGCCACTTAGAAGCTAGTGTCAGGAATGGTGTCTCCTGAGTCTTCAGAAACCCTCAAAAAGTACCACAAGATAATATTTAGCTTAAAGTTCATTCTGTCTCCAGCATTGGTGTCTATCTTATTCCTAAGCCTACTATACATACTAGTAATAGGATGTTTTGAAAGCATTTGAGTGACCTGGTTGCAGCAGGAAAAAGTTACCTAAATTGGTGTTTATACAGCCTGAGGCTGAGGGAACTAGTATCACTGAGAGGCAAAACTGCAGAACACCGAAATAAAATCACAATGATGTTATTGCAATGAAAAACTTGGAGAAAAAATGAAATCAAAGGAGACAAATCAAATGTTTAGGCAAACAACAACACCCATTTGCACACCCATAGGATGCAGGAAACATGGCTTGGCACTAGGCTGGGGGTGGAAAGAGCTGTCCATTTTGATTTGCTCAGATTCCCATTTTCCCAATCTTAAATGCAGTTCTGCACATTTCTGCAGCAAACTGCATTTCTTTAGACAAAATCCTCACATTTTAATGTTTTTAATGTGTTAATTTCTCCTAATAAACACACTTTTGTATGCAGCCGTGACTAATGTGCATTTTTGCAAGCAATTTCTCCTAATATAATGCAGTTTTTATACTGTTTGCATCATATAAGGAAAGGTTGAAATAAATTGGTATGTTCAGGCTCTTGAAAATGAGTTTGAGGCAGAATAGACTGAAACTGTTGCCACATAGAAGAGGTCAAAGATTCATTCTGTACTGCTGCAAAAGTAGTACTTGCTTAAGGTCCAACACTGGGAGTAAAAATACTTTAATAATAGGGCAAACGAAACAGCCATTGATTGCAGAAACTGTGATTCTGGTTTTCAAAAGGATGTTGAACTACATTTACTATTCTCTTGTAATCTGTTTGAGAAATATTCATGGGTTTCATTACAGCTCACTTATGGATCATTTTTACCTTTACAAAGTGCAGAAATTCTATTCCCATTCTTGTACCAGATGGTCCCCAATGAAGCCCACCAGCACAAGGGAATTGTGCAGTTACTTCAGCATTTCAGATGGACCTGGGTTGGGCTTTGTGCCGTGGATGATGACAAAGGGAATAGGTTTTTACAGACAATAGTGCCAATGCTTACCCAGAATGGCATCTGTTATGACTTCATAGTAAACATTCCAAAATGGAGTTATATGGATGAGATGCTAGACTGGTTTTTTAAGCACATGGATGCTTATATCATTGTCTTTGAAAGAAAGGCCAATGTATTTTTTGTATATGGGGAACCTCCATCCTTCCAAGTTATAAGAATGATGTTGTTTCTAGCACCCTTGGTGGACTTGCCACCTCTGGGTAAACTGTGGATTATTACATCCCACTGGGATTTTGCATCACACTCTATTCAGAAGATTTGGGATTTACAAACCTTCCATGGTTCCATATCCTTCACGGTTCATTCAAATCAACCATTGGGATTCCAAAATTTCCTTCAGATGCTAAGACCTTCATGGGCCCAAGGAGATGGTTTTATCCAGGACTTTTGGGAACAGGCATTCAACTGTTCATTACAAATGGCTAATGGGCATCATCAGGAAAGGAAATACTGCTCTGGAGGAGAGAAGGTGGAGAGTCTTCCTGGGACCCTGTTTGAAATGCAAATGACTGGCCACAGCTACAATGTCTACAATGCTGTCTATGCTGTGGCACATGCTTTGGAAGCCATTTACAAATCCAGTTCCAAAGGTAGAAAGTTGGGAGAACAACAGAAACTGTTTTTTCAGAATGTGCAAACATGGCAGGTAATTACAATTGAACATTTTTAAAAGTCTATGTTTTCATCCAGAAAAATAGGGAATTTTATATCTGTATGAGACAATTCCTGTGCCTCTATTGGTTTTCATTGCCTTTCATGTTTTTCTTCTCCTTTTGGAAATCCATTATGATAAGTATCGATGATCCCATGATAAAATATTGTTATTTCAATTCAAAATCACACACCAACCTGGAGATAAAGGAAAGTAATGATAATTAGAAATATCAAATAATCATATAACATTTCCAATTCAAGAAAAAACATGATCACCCAATGGATGAAGTCACCACATACATTATTGAAGAATTTTGAAACAGTCTTCACTTTGCTGATACTGTCTTTCTATCTAGGTCCATCATTTTCTAAGGTCCATTTTGTTCAACAATAGTGCTGGGGATTCAGTGTGTTTTGATGATAATGGAGAGTTAGTTACAGGTTTTGATGTAACAAACTGGATTATTTCCCCAAATGGTTCGTTGTTTAGGGTCAAAGTTGGAAGACTGGATCCTCAGGCACCTTTAGGAAAAGAATTAAGCATAAATGATGATCAAATTGTGTGGCATAAAGTTTTTAATCAGGTGAGACACAGCTCTAAGGCATTTGATTTTTTGACTCAAAATTTTCAAAGGCTTTGAATGCATCTAACTACCTTTCAACTTTAGTTTTCATAAAATCCCATAAGATGTTTTATTTTTCATGCATCTTTTCAAAAACATTATTATATTCCTGATCTAACTTGGTTGAATTCCTATTACAGTGGTACCCCTGGTTACGTACTTAATTTGTTCCGGAGGTCTGTTCTTAACCTGAAACTGGGTTAGCGGAGTCTGTATCATGAAGCGTATGTAACCTGAAGAGTATGTAACCCAAGGTACCACTGTATATGTTTTATTTTTCCTGTTCCCCAATAAATAAATAACTTATTTCATAAACTGATTTCAGGAAAGGGGGCTACGTATTATCTTTAAGGGACTCTTTTCATTTGGATAGATATTTCCTTTTTTATCACATTAAGAGAACTATATCCACCTATTTAAAAACTATAACTTTCTACATATACTACCAAATAAACATCTCTCTGAATAGACCATGCTGAGGCATTATGAGAGTTTAAGAACACATTCTAGCCAGGGGAAAGCACTTGAGCAATGTGACCTGGGGAGGGTTGCCTGCTAGTGAGCCAGAGGTTCTTTGCTCCAATGCAAAATGTACATTTATGTGAGTAGAACAAAATCTAATGCCCAACCTCTCAGTTCCTCAGCAACTGAAACAATCTCCTTTTCTCCCTTTTATTAATACAACATACCCCTCAACACGCTGTAAAACTAGGGTGCCACCTTCCAGGGCCATGCTCCCATGTGAGTCACATGATTCGCGTGAGATCATGGCCCTGAAAAAGCACTTTTTAAAGGGTGAGATAACAATGCCTAAAATGGCCACTGTGCTCGTGTGTGACAAAACGGGATTTCCTGGTTTTCCCACGGCAGCTGAGGGATATAAAACAATACAATAAAGAACCTAACCTAAATGAAAGCAAAAGTGTGTGTGAGAGAGAAGCAGAAAAAGTCCTCTTCCACAAGTAAATCTTAACTTGACAAGACAGAGAAAAGTGAACTCTCCCAGCTCTAACCTGGAGCTTCTGTTTCTTCTCCCAACCTCCTTTTTTCAATGATCTCTTACCCTTTCTTTATTGTTTCTGTACAGGTGCTACCCATTTCTGTGTGCAATGACGGCTGCTATCCTGGCTACAGCAAGAAAAAGAAGGAGGGAGAGAAATTTTGCTGCTATGATTGTGCTCCATGTCCAGAAGGAATGGTCTCTAAGTATAAAGGTGGGAGGAATAAGGGACACAACTATCTTATTTGCATTTCCATAACAAAACATAAAGTGTAACACTCTGAATGCTTATGACGGTAGTTTGCAATGAAAAAATGTAAACAAAAAATAAAAATCCCTAACTATTATATTTTAAGAGTTTTAAAGAGTATGGGACTGGCTGAATTTGTGTCCATTACACTATCTGTCAGTCAAAGCAACCTGACAGGGTGGATATGAAGACCCCTTGTCAAGTAGCTCCACAGTTAATGAAAAAGACTTTCCTAGATCTTTCCAACCTTGAAATGTGAAGTTTCAATATGGTATCCAGAAGACCCTTTTCCTTCTTGACCATCTGGCATTTCAAGAATATAGTTTATTTTTAGTTACATTTAGTTACATTTTTTTAAAAAATTAGAATCTTATGACAACATGTTTTTTTACTTTTAAATTAGATTAATAATGAAGACCAGAGAAAAAAATAATTTAAATAAATACATAATAAAGGACATTTCTACTTTCTGCATATTCAGTATCAGATGTGATAACTCATTGTGAAACATTCATTCCTCAAGAACACTCAAAAGCCTGCACTAATTGAATCCCAGCCTTCGAGTTTATATTACACAACATGGTGATAATATCACCAACATTTCAGGATACATTCACCATCATTGTTTCTCCCCTTTGATAATCTTGCAATACAGTTTCTGTCATCATTAATTTAGGAATAATATTTCAAACAACGGGCAAAATAAATTGTCAGTATAACAGAGCAACCCAATGTTTTACAGCTGCATGAAATAACATGAAACATTGTAGACGGTTTTTAGATTCTGTCTATGTGAAAAAAGGGAATTTTGAAAGCAATTATATAAATTGAACACAAAATTTGCTGTTTATGTCTTTATGTGGATATTTTTATGAGGAGATTATATAAAAGTTCTGTGATGCGCCGCCCAAAAAGTTAAGAACCAATGCTTTAGCTGTACATTGGTCAATATCTGAAATATTTAAACAGCTCCTCTTTTATTTCAGATATGGCTGCCTGTGTGAAATGTCCAGAAGATGAGTATCCCAACCATGACCAAACCCAATGCATTCCCAAGGTCCCAAGCTACCTCTCTTATGAAGAAGATTTAGGGCTTATCATAGTTATCTTGACTATTTCTTTCTCTCTGGTCACAACATTCATCCTTGGGACTTTTATGAAGCACAATAATACTCCCATAGTCAAAGCCAACAATCGGACTCTCACCTACATCCTCCTCATCTCCCTCCTGCTTTGTTTCCTCTGCTCCTTTCTCTTCATTGGACAGCCTGGAAAGGTGACCTGCCTTCTCCGACAAATCACTTTTAGCATCATCTTTTCTGTGGCCCTTTCCAGTGTTTTGGCAAAAACCATTACTGTGCTTCTGGCATTCATGGCAACCAAACCAGGATCCAGGATGAGGAAATGGATAGGGAAAAGGCTGGCAAATTCTATTGTCCTTTCCTGCTCCTTTATTCAGGTTTCCCTTGGCACTCTTTGGTTAAGTACATCCCCTCCATTCCCAGATACCGATATGCACTCACTGCATGGGGAAATCATACTTGACTGTAATGAGGGTTCAGTGGCCATGTTTTATGGTGTCTTAGTCTATATGGGTTTGCTGGCCATTGTCAGCTTCATCTTGGCTTTTCTTGCCAGGAAGTTACCTGACAGTTTCAATGAGGCCAAATTTATCACTTTCAGCTTGGTGGTGTTTTGTAGTGTTTGGTTGTCCTTTGTTCCCACCTATCTGAGCACCAAAGGAAAATACATGGTAGCTGTGGAGATCTTTTCCATCTTGTCTTCTGGTGCTGGATTACTGGCTTGCATCTTTTCCCCAAAATGCTACATTATTATATTCAGACCTGAGCTTAACACCAGGGAAATACTAATCAGCAGAAAAAAGTAACATGAACATGAATGCATCTGTTTTTTGTTTGTTTGTGTATGTAGTTCATTGGAAATGCTGGTGGGAGGGATGTCATAAGAATTCGGTCATGGGTCCTTGCTTAAGCAAACATCTGTCCTTAAATTCTTGTATGCAGAGTTTGGCCAGAAACATTGCATTTATATTTGCTTCTCACTTAAGTTTGCTAGCATTCCTTGCATTTGAATCCTAGATGGAATGTGTATGTAATTTTCAAACTCGTATGATTCATTTTTGTGCTGGTCCCAAACATTTAAATTACTAGGAACAAATCTCTCTCTCTCTCTCTCGCTCTGCCTCTGTGCAATGTTTAGGGGTACTCTCATTTTTCTACTCATAGTGAAATACTGCCCCTCAATGAGGCCAGGCTTAGATTCACAAAATGTTTAGGGAGATGCGTCCCCCCAGAGGAAACTACTGTGTCTCTCTGTGTGTGTTCACATACATATGATCAGTGGCTCAAATGACTTTTAAGTGATTTAAAAGTACAAAATCAATTAAAAAGCTCTGGGAAGAGCTCTGGGAAGCCCACAACCCATAGTGAATTTACAAATAATAACAATCATGAAATGGATTGTTTATCTTTTAGTAAAATAACCATTAATCGCTTCAATTGACATCAAAATTCAGTGACAGTTCCTATAATATGAGCTGTACTCAAAATCTTCTTTGGCGTATCCAGAGCACAATCACATTTGCCCTTTACATATTGCCATATGAGGTGGAAGAACTTTCTTTAAGTAGAGTTCTGGGGATTTTTCTCAGGAGAAGTAATTCAGAGAGGAAAGAAACCCCAAAGACTGCAAAGGATGTAGGGGCCGGACGTTATTTCAGTTGGAATGATTCACCTTCCTCCTCCTCCCTGCCATGTGAAGGGGTAGAGCAGCCATGATAGGTGCAAGGCATTGATAGAGAAGAGGAACGCACAACTCCCCCCCTGCTTTAAGTTAACATCACGAACATTTTAAGTGCTGCATTAATAAAGAATCTTATTAATTAAATTAAATACCAGTAAAAGGAAATGGGTCAAACAATAGTTAGAAATGATCTGTTAAGAGAACTGTATCTATCAGCACAACAAATTGTGACTCTCACTTTCCCCAGACCAGGCTTTCCAGTTATCTCAAATATGAATGACCCATGGATGAAGCTGACCTTGGTCCTGGTCAGATCTGGATCTACCAGCTATACAAGACTAGCTACTTATTTTCCGTCAAAGGGAAAAAATAATCTGTGTATGATTCAGAGAAAAAGAAGGGAGGGAATCTTCTAACAGTTTTGTTATGCATGATAGAACTTCAAAAGTCAACAACACACTGGGGAATGATAATCACACCTGTCAAAATTGCTGGTTTATGCAATTGACATTCAGCACATGTTAGCAAGTGTCTGAAGAAAAGCTATAAAACACTTGTATTCTTCAGAATTAGATCTAGGTAGAGGCAGGGCTCTGTCACTCTTCTGTTAAAAAATCTCTCACTTATATGTTAGGATATATTTCCACAAGCAGATATGTTTTTTCTTAAAAAAACAAAAAAACCCACCACCATCAAAGTAAAGGGAGGAGACTAGGATCTAGATTGCATGAGACCCACCAATATCAGTGGGAGTCACATTCCACTAACTTATTCTTGACCCACCTCAAAGCGAAAAAACAGAGAAACAATATAACTAGGACAGTAGACCCCCCCCCCCAAGCATGGGCCACTTCTTTTATTTTGAAATCTCTATTTTATTGTATTCCAGCTTGAATTCTATAGAATTCAGATAATAATTATTCGTTACAGACATGCTGTGGACAGCCTGAACGAAGCATGCACACCACTGGTGGTCTGCAAACAGCAATTTTAGAAACCCTGAACTAGAAAAAATTGGTACTGGCACCCACATCCATAACAGACAAAGTTGTAAATCTCTGCAGCCAGAGTATTATCCACCCTTCAGTTGTGGCTGTAGCCATGGAGACTTTCAAAACCAACATTTGAATGGGTGGTTTTGCCAACAGGAACATGACGGTGGTGGTGTTGCTGCTTATACTGCTGTGTCATGCTGTATGCAAGTCACATGTTATTAACTGCAGCATTCGTGATGATCTGCTCTCTATTCCTCATGAATTTTTCCAGCCAGGGGACTTTGTGATTGGTGGGATTGTTTCTCAAGTCTTCTATCTCTATGATTTACTTTCTCTCTTGGAGCAGCCTACACATATTGTGACTCATGAACCTATGTAAGACACCATCTCCCTCCTCCTCTCCCCTCACTTTTTTGTAATATGTTCAGACCCTAATTACAAGGAACACATATTTGAGGAATATTGCATTTATTTATGGTGGGTGTTTTAAAAAATGATATTTTGTCAATGCTGGGAGTTGTTAATAAATATTTTACCTTCCTGATAACATTGCTAAGCACAAGGCATTAATAAGCTTTCCCTCCCAAGTGACAGTGAAATGAATGGATCTAGGGCATTTCTCTTTTCCTCTGCAGAGTTACCTCATCAAGAAATATGCTGTTATGCATTTTTTGGGCAGACTAATTCTTATTTTTCAAGACATTTTGCTCCCTCATCCTTCACCTCCATCTTTACCCCACACATGATATTTCATTTTCATTTTCATTTTCATTTTCATTTTCATTTTCATTTTCATTTTACTTTTACTTTGAGTTTGAGTTTGTTTTCTTCTAAGGGTAGCAGTTTCACTGCAGACTTGAACACAAACAGATGACAAATGAAGAATACAAATGTGTTTTTATTGCTTTTGTCACTGTTGTTTTATTAAATAGCTGTAACCTACATTACAGTTCAGTGCCCAAGAACTACCAGCACATCCTGGCCTTAGCCTTTGCTGTAAAAGAGATAAATGAGAACCCCAACATCTTACCAAACATTTCTCTGGGATTCCACATTCTCAATAGCTACTACTCTGCTAGGATGACCTATAAGGCCACTCTAAGCCTGCTTTCAAAACAGCAAAGATTTTCTCCTAACTTCAAGTGTCAAAATCAGAACAAACTGATAGCTATTGTTGGAGGATGCCTCTCTGGAATCTCTGCCAATGTGGCCACCATTTCAGCAATTTACAAGACTCCACAGGTAATCTATGTGCATAGGGGTATGAACATTAGATATATGTGAGCTTTGTGATGTGCCTGTAAACAGATAAATTAAAGTTTAGGCTGAATTGAAAGAACCAAGGAGCTGGATTCAATACTAATATTCTTAAAATGAACTCAATCAAATTATTCAACACAACTAACTGGATGTACTTTTAACTGGATACAACCCATTGTTTTCAAATCTCCAAAAATTTCAATTATGCTTCCTTTTGCACTAGTTAAGGCCACATGTTGAATACTGTTTCCCGTCCCAATTGGCACACTTAAATAAGAATGCATTAATTTCAAAATGGGTTAATAGGAGGCCAGTAAATATGGCCAGAATATGGAAAGCATATCATATAGGAAAGGGTGAAAGAAATGTGTCTCTTGAAAATGAGTTCAAGGTGCAACATTGCAAAACACTTCAAAGACTTAAACAGTTGCCACACAGAAGAGGTCAAAGATTCATTTTGTGCTGCCCCAAATGTGGTACTTGTTTAAGATTCAACAACTGAAGTAAAATTACTTCAATGATAGGACAAATCAAACAGCCATTTGTTGCAGAAACTGTGATTCTGGCTTTCAAAAGGATATTGAACTAGATTGCTTACAGGACCAACTGAAACATATTGATTTACTATTCTCTTGTAATCCATCTGAGAAATATTCATGGATTTTATTACAGCTCACTTATGGATCTTTTTTACCAGTACAAAGTACAAGAATGCTATTCCCATTCTTGTACCAGATGGTCCCCAATGAAGCCCAGCAGCACAGGGGAATTGTGCAGTTACTTCAGCATTTCAGATGGACCTGGGTTGGGCTTTTTGCAGTGGATGATGACAAAGGGAACAGGTTTTTACAGACAATAGTGCCAATGCTTACCCAGAATGGCATCTGTTATGACTTCATAGTAAACATACCAAAATGGAGTTATATGGATGAGATGCTAGACTGGTTTTTAAAGAACATTGATACCTATCTCATTATGTTTGAAACAAAAGCCAATGTATTCTTTGTATATGGGGAACCTCCATCCTTTCAAGTTCTAAGAACACTAGTTTTTGTAATACCCTTGGTGAACTTGCCCCCTCTGGGTAAAGTGTGGATTATTACATCCCACTGGGATTTTGCATCACACTCTATTCAAAAGATTTGGGATTTACAAACCTTCCATGGTTCCATATCCTTCACACTTCACTCAGATCAGCCATTGGGATTCCAAAATTTCCTTCAGATGCTAAGACCTTCATGGGCCCAAGGAGATGGTTTTATCCAGGACTTTTGGGAACAGGCATTCAACTGTTCATTACAAATGGCTAATGGGCATCATCAGGAAAGGAAATACTGCTCTGGAGGAGAGAAGGTGGAGAGTCTTCCTGGGACCTTGTTTGAAATGGAAATGACTGGCCACAGCTACAATGTCTACAATGCTGTCTATGCTGTGGCTCATGCTTTGCAAGCCGTTTACAAATCCAGTTCCAAAGGTAGGAAGCTGGGAGAACGACAGGAACTGTTTTTTCAGAATGTGCAATCATGGCAGGTAATTACAACCAAACATTTTTTTTAAAAAACTATGTTTTCTTCAGGAAGCACAATGAATTCTAAGTGTGCATGATACAATTTGTGTGCCTGTGGTGGTTTTCATTTCCTTTCAGGTTTTTCCCCCTTTTGGAAATCCATTATGATAAGTAGTAGTGATCCCATGATAAAATATTGTTATTTCAGTTCATAGACACCCACCAACTTGGTGCATATGGAAAGTAATGATCGTTATAAATATCAAATAATCATTTAAGGTTTACAGTTCAATAATAAGACATGAGTGCCCAATAGATGAAGTGGCCGCATACATTGTTGAAGTATTTTGAAACAGTCGTTGCTTTGTTGATACTTTCTTTCTATCTAGGTCCATCATTTTCTAAGGACCATGTTGTTCAACAATAGTGCTGGGGCTTTAGTGTGTTTTGATTATAATGGAGAATTAGTTACAGGTTTTGATGTAACAAACTGGATTATTTCTCCGAATGGTTCGTTGTTTAGGATCAAAGTTGGAAAATTGGACCCTCGTGCACCTTTAGGAAAAGAGTTAAGCATAAATAATGATCAAATTGTGTGGCATAAAGTTTTTAATCAGGTGAGACACAGTTCTGTGGAATGTTTTCACTAAAAATTTCAAAGGATTTGAAGGCATCTAACTACATTCCAACTTTATTTTTTGTGAAATCCCACAGGATGTTTTATTATTTCATTAACCTTTGTGAAAAAATTATTATATTCTAGTTCAAATTTTCATGAATTCCTATTATATGCTCTTTTTACATCTCCCCTAATAAATAAATTGTTTATTTCATGAATAGATTTCGGGTTAAGGGGCTACATACAGTGGTTCCTCAGGTTAAGTACTTAATTCATTCCGGAGGTCCGTTTTTACCTGAAACTGTTCTTAACCTGAAACACCACTTTAGCTAACGGGGCCTCCTGCTGCTGCCATGCCGCCGGAGCCCTATTTCTGTTCTTATCCTGAAGCAAAGTTCTTAACCTGAAGCACTATTTTTGGGTTAGCAGAGTGTGTAACCTGAAGCGTATGTAACCTGAAGTGTATGTAACCCGAGGTATCACTGTATTAACTTTAATGGACCCTTTTCATTTTAATAGATATTTCCATATTTTAGGGAGGTATATCCACCTATTTCAAAACTATAGGTTCTATGTACACTACCAAACATACATCTCTCTGTAGTTGCAGTGAGGTGGCAATATAAAAGTTCAAGGACACAATCTAGCCAATGAAAACAAAAACAAAAAACTGGAACAGAAAATGAAACACACAAAGTCCTCTCCACACGTAAATCTTAACTAGACAACACCAGAGAGGTGAACCCTCCCTGCTCTAAGTTGGGAGTTGTCCTTTCTTCTCCAAACCTGCTTTTGTGTGTGATCTCTTATGCTCTCATTACTAATCTCTCTTTAGTGTTTCTGTACAGGTGCTTCCGCTTTCTGTGTGCAATGACTACTGCTATCCTGGGTACAGTAGGAAAAAGAAGGAAGGAGAGAAATTTTGCTGCTATGATTGTACTCCATGTCCAGAAGGGATGATATCTAAGTATAAAGGTGGGAGTTACACCATTAAGTGTAACCTCTTGAATGCATATGGAGGTATCTTGCAATGCAAAATTTTAAACAAAAATTAAAAACATAACTATTAATTTTTAAGAGTTTCAAAGAGTGTGGGACTGAGTAAATTTGTGTTCATCACTATCTCTCAGTCTAAACAACCTCAAAGGGTTGGTGTAAGGATGCCTGTGGCGATCACAATGGGTCCCCGGACGTTGAATGGTCTATTGATCCCTGTGCCACCACTGTGCTCACTTTCCTGCTGCCACCAACCCCTTACTCTCGGGTAAAACACTGAGTCCAGACAGTTGTTAAAATGTGAACCAAAAAAACAAGTTTATTTTATAAACATTAACAAGTTTATGATTTCTCAGATAATATTCCTGTCAGTATCTTAACTCTAGTTTCTTTACCGGCCTATACCTTTCTAATACCTTCTGACTGATTATCTCAACTGATTGACTGACTCCTCTTAACAAAATCTCTCACTCGCTCACATCAGACTAGCCTTATCCTCTCTGTCTCTTCTAACTCCAGACTGTCTTCTCAACAACTCTAACTGTAACTCTTAACTCCAAGCTTGGGTTCCCATTGGTTAGTCATTTTACAATTAGTTAACTCGTTCCTTATGAACCCAGTATGATGCCACACACATAGGAGGGCAAACGCCACAATGCCTTTCCAGGTAGTTCCATAGTCACTGACCGTCATTCCAAGAACTTTCCATTTCCGATATCCAAAATAACCTTTTCCCAGTGCACCTTCTGGCATTTCAAAATAATACTGTGCTTTTAATATTGTTTCATTTAATAGATTTTTATGATCTTTCTGCATATCCAATATCAGATGTGAGCACTCATTGTGGAACATTTGTTCCTCAGAAACACTGAAAAGCCTGCACTCGTGGAAACTTAGTCTTGGAGTTTATTTTACACAAACCTACATTTTGAGGATAATTTCACCAATATGTTTTCTCCAATTTGATAACCTGCAATACAGCTTCTATGATCCTTAAGGAGGTCTATAACCCGGAAAAGTTTAAGAACCAATGCTTTAGCTATATATTGATCAATGTCAGAAATATTTAAAGAGATCTTCTTTTATTTTAGATATGGATACCTGTGTGAAATGTCCAGAAGATGAGTATCCCAAGAGTGGCCAAAACCAATGCATTCCCAAGGTCCCAAGCTACCTCTCTTATAAAGAAGATTTAGGACTCTTGACCATTATCTTGACCATTATCTTCTCTCTGATCACAACATTAGTACTTGGGACTTTTATAAAGCACAATAACACTCCCATAGTCAAAGCCAACAATCGGACTCTCACCTACATCCTCCTCATCTCCCTCCTGCTTTGTTTCCTCTGCTCCTTTCTCTTCATTGGACAGCCTGGAAAGGTGACCTGCCTTCTCCGACAAATCACTTTTAGCATCATCTTTTCTGTGGCCCTTTCCAGTGTTTTGGCAAAAACCATTACTGTGCTTCTGGCATTCATGGCAACCAAACCAGGATCCAGGATGAGGAAATGGATAGGGAAAAGGCTGGCAAATTCTATTGTCCTTTTCTGCTCCTTTATTCAGGCTTGCATAGGTACTCTTTGGTTAAGTACATCCCCTCCATTCCCAGATACAGATATGCACTCACTGCATGGGGAAATCATACTTGAATGTAATGAGGGTTCAGTGGCCATGTTTTATGGTGTCTTAGTCTATATGGGTTTGCTGGCCATTGTCAGCTTCATCTTGGCTTTCCTTGCCAGGAAGCTACCTGACAGTTTCAATGAGACCAAATTTATCACTTTCAGCCTGCTGGTGTTTTGTAGTGTTTGGTTATCCTTTGTTTCCACTTATCTGAGCACCAAAGGAAAATATATGGTAGCTGTGGAGATCTTTTCCATCTTGTCCTCTGGTGCTGGATTACTGGGTTGCATCTTTTCCCCAAAATGCTACATTATTATATTCAGACCTGAGTTGAACACCAGAGAACAACTAATCAGCAGAAAAAAGTAAAAGAACATGAGTGCATATGTTGTTTTTTTCTGCTTGTGTATGTAGTTCATTTGAAATGCTGGTGGGAGGGATTTTATAAGAAATTGGTGATGTCTACTTGCTTGAGCAAACATCTGTCCTTAAATTCTTATATGCATTCCATTTCAACTTGGTTCTCACTTTGGTCGATTAAAACAATTCCTGTTTAACTGGTCAGTGGAATCCTAACTTGAATGAGGGCACAGTTATCAACTCTGATGATTCCTCCTTGTGCGGGTCCCAAGCATTTAAATGGTTTAGAACAAATATCTATAAAAATGTGTTTGTATGTGTATCCACATACACATGATCAGTGCTGGCATTATTCGCCCAAATGACTTAAGTACAAAACCAATGATACGATATAAAGGTAAAGGTAAAGGTACCCCTGCCCGTACGGGCCAGTCTTGACAGACTATAGGGTTGTGCGCTCATCTCACTCTAGAGGCCGGGAGTCAGCGCTGTCCGCAGACACTTCCGGGTCATGTAGCCAGCATGACGAAGCTACTCTGGCGAGTCAGAGCCGCACACGGAAACGCCGTTTACCTTCCCGCTGGTAAGCGGTCCCTATTTATCTACTTGCACCCGGGGGTGCTTTCAAACTGCTAGGTTGGCAGGCGCTGCGACCGAGCAGCGGGAGCGCACCCCGCCGCGGGGATTCGAACCGCCGACCAAGTCCTAGGCACTGAGGTTTTACCCACAGTGCCACCCGCGTCACTATGATACGATATAGCCGCATGTAATTACAATGCACAGTAAATCAATGTCATCTGAACACCAATCATTAAACTGTACAGTAAACATATTTTTTAAAAGAGCATATTAATTAAAATAGTTATACCAACATTTTATACTGGAGGAACTGGGAGAAGCAAAATATAGCAACTTTCAGAGATTCCTGTGTTTTCCTTCTTACACATATTCTTAGCATAGCATTAGCCACTTCATATCTACTGGAAAGGGCCATCCTCCAAAAAGCATAACAATAAAAAGGTGTTAAAGAGCTCCGGGAAGCCCCCATCCCATATTGGTTTTTAAATAAATAAAACTAAAAAGTTAAATGAAGCTTTTAACTTCCAGCAAAATCACCCTGAATCACCTCCATTCACATTATAATTCACTGACCCCTTATTTAATTTGAGTATTGACGTCCCCTTCAGAGTGCCCAGAGCACAACCCCTTTTGTCCTGTAGGGACTGCCCTAGGAGGTGGAAGGGCAGTCTTTGAGTAGAGTTCTGGGGATTTTCTGAGGAATCTTAGAATTGTAGAGCTGGAAGGGACCACACCACAAGGGTTATTTAGTCCATTCTCCTACAATGCAGGAATCGTTTGCCCAACATAGAGCTCAAACCAAGACCCCTGAGATTAAGTCTCATGCTTTACGTGCCAAGGCCCCGTGTCCTGTAGTTCCCTATTGTTTAATAAACCCTGTTTAGGGAAGTTTTTAATGGCTGATGTTTTAATGTATTTTTAATCTTTTGTTGGAAGCCGCCCAGAGTGGCTGAGGAAACCCAACCATATGGGCGGGGTATAAATAAGTTGTTGTTGTTGTTGTTGTTGTTGTTGTTGTTAACACAGAGACACGTGTATTTAGGTTAAGGGACTAAAACAGGCAACAACTTTATTGGTTACAAATGTGAGCGGTTCGGCTTAGGCATTTGCTGAAGCCCAACTATATCTTGACTCCTGCCCGTCTGCACGGAGTCAAACTAAGGGTAAACCACCAGAAGAGGGAGCCCTATGACTTACCGTATTGGCCCAAATATAAGCCGCAGTCCCCCCCCCCCCGAAATTCTGACCATGAAAATTTTAAGTGTGACTTAAATTCACGACGTTATAAAAATTGGTTTTTACAATATTGCTGCTGGAACAGTCATATGGTAAAACGGAACCAAAAAATGTTTTATTGCCAATTTGTGAGCTTGAGACTGTTGTGCAATTAATTCTAATGTCATTCATTGCTTTTACCTTATTTTACAGTGCAGTACAGTGGAACCTTGGAAGCCAAACATCTCGGAAGCTGAAACTTTTGGCTCCCGAACTCTAACAACCCGGAAGCAACTGCTTCCATTTCCAAATGTTTCTCTTTTTTCTCAATGTGCCTTGCCATACTAACCATTTCAGTTTTAATTATGGGGCAGGGGCAGGTGTGTGTCAGATGGCATCTCCTCTCAATCCTCCTTCCATGCCACCACAGGTTCTTTTTGGACATAAGTTCCCACAACCGCACAGACCTGGATCCCTTCCTCCCTCCATCTTCCTTATGGATGCAGCAGGGGTCCAAAAGCCTGGCTAGGAATTCAAGAGGGAGGCTCCCAGATTTTGGAAGTGGAATTTGCCCCATCTCATTCCATGGAGCTGCGTGGGGGCGTGCCCTTCCTTCCCCCCCTGCCATCAATGACTCATCCCCTTCACGAGGTTGGATGATCCTGGATCCCAGTCATTTCCCCTGCCTGCAACAGATTTGGGGGCAAGCAGGACAACCCCTCCTCAGCCTCCCCTCCTCCCATTTGCCTTTGCCGGGCCATATATACACAAGGAGAGGTGCACTCTCTCCCTTTTCCCTTGGATCATGTTTCTCTTTTTTCTCAATGGGGCTTGCCGACCATTGAGCCTTGGTTGTTGAATGTTTCAGAAGCAGAATGGGCTCCTGGAACACATTAAGTTCGACAACCAAGGTAACAGGGTATTGATTTTTTTATTTGCTTTTACGGTGCTACGAAAAAGGTTTTTAACCCACTTGCGGGTCCTCTGTAGTACCTTGTGGGGCCTCTGTAGTACCCATAGTATTTTCTTCTATATTTGCCATTTAAGGGTGTGAGTGCCTGTGGAATTTCAAGAGAGCAGTTTATATTCGTGTATTGTCTCTCCCCCCCCCCCTTGAAATTATAAGGTGCTGCTTTTTCGTGGATGATTTAAAAGTACAAAACTAATTTAAAAGCTCTGGGAAGAGCTCTGGAAAATGCACAACCAAAAGTGAATTTTAAAATAATAAAAATCATGAAATGGAGATTTTATCTATCAGTAAAATAACCCTCACTTACTTCAATTCAGATAATAATTCAATGACCGTTCCTATAATATAAGCACTACTCAAAATTCACTTTGGGGGTTTCCAGAGCACAGTCCCATTTGTCTTTTAGGGACTGCCATATGAGGTGGAGGGGCTTTCTTTGAGTAGAGTTCTGAGGAGAGTTGTTTGAAGTAATTCAGAGAGGAAAGACCCCAAAGACTGCAAGGTATGTAAAAATAATGTACCAGAGCAGGACTCTATATCAACTGGAATGGTTCTTGTTGGTTTCTTCCCTCTCCTCCCTGATATGTGAAGGGGGACAGTAGCCATTGTGGATTCAAGGAGTTTCTAAAGAGGAGGAACACACAAACACCAAGCCTGGCAACTTGGAGTTGCAGTGGTCGAGTATGAGAACCAAATTTTTTTTTAGTTGGGAGATCAAAATGCAGCTGGGAGATAAAATGACACTCAAGGTTGAGGAATGCTGTCCAGAGACAGGAGGAATAGACCAGCCAGGAGAAGGCATAAGAGGATCTGACTTGGATATTGACCAAACAAAAAGAGGGAGAAAGGTGGGGGCAGGAGAGAGGATAGGTAATTGAAATTATGCCAATGACAGAGGAGAAGAGGGTTGCAGTGAGGTAACTGCAAGATCATATAAAGAGAGAGTTAGGCCTGCCTAGAAGGCCAAACAAGGAAATCTATGAGGAGAGAACTCAACAGGTCTGGGTTTTCACCTTCTCCCAGTGGTGAGGCAAGGGAACAGCAACAAACGCTGTTGTCATTCGTATGTTGGCTATATGCTAGAGCACAGAACTGTAGTCTAAAATTCTGGGTGGGGGTGGGTGGTTACACGAATACTTTACAAATATCCAGTGCCAGTTTTGTAAGCTTCCACCAATTAGGGGGTGCTAAGTAAGGTTGAGAGGGAGAAGGCGTATGTGGAAAGGAGTCATCAGTGTGTTGCCGGAACTCAGCTCTATTCCACTGTTACATCAGAGTCAGCAGTTGCCAGTCAGACCCCAAAAAGGTATCTGGCTGCAGTGGTGGGCTGACTGAAGGCCAAATATCAGAAGTTAAATCCTGGAAGGGCAGAGGCACAGTGGTTTATCAGTTCCCAAGTTTAGAGATTGGGAGATTTACCTGTTCTGAGGGGGTTGTACTCCTTCTGAAGGAACAAGTACAAAGTCTGGGGGTGTTGTGGATCCATCTCTGTAATGGAAAGCCCAAGTGATGTAAGCAGCAAGGAGCACCTTAAAACTTCTTCATCGGGCAAACTGGATATAACTATTCCAGTAGCCTAGATACTGTGATCTATGCATTGGCAACCTCAAAATTAAATTCCTGTAATATAACTTCTGTGGACCTTCCCTGCCCGCAGGGAGCAGAACAAAGGATCATAGACAGCAAAGATGATAAACGAGCTTGGCTTAAAATGTAGCAGAGCCTCTGCTCGTCACTAGCCTGAGTCAAAAGACATGAAACATATTTTTGCAGGGCCCTGAAATTCATATTACGCAACCTGCTCCCAGCCACTTCGGCCAGGAAACAGATACCACCAACCGGCATTATGCTAAAATTATGAACATTTTAAGTACTGCATTGATAAAGAATCTTACTAATTAAATTAACTATCAGTAAAATTAAATGGGGCAAACAATATTTGGGAATGATCTGTTGAGAGAACTATATCTATCAAGACAACAAGTTGTGACTCTCCCTTTCCCCAGACATGGCTTTCCAGTTATCCCAAATATAAATGACCCATGTATGAAGCTGAACCTAGTACTGGTCAGATATGGATCTACCAGCTGTACAAGACTAGCTACTTATTATCCCTACTTATTATCCCTCTAGCAAAATAATAATAATAATAATAATAATAATAATAATAATAATAATAAGTATGATGCAAAAAAGAAGAATGGGGAGGAAATATTCTATCACTTTTGTTATGCATGATAGAACATCACGTCAATAACACACTGGGGAATGATAATCATACCTGTCAAAATTACTGGTTTATGCAATTGACATTCAGTGCATGTTAGCAAGTGTCTGAAGAAAAGCTATAAAACACTTGTATTCTTCAGAATTAGATCTAGGTAGAGGCAGGGCTCTGTCACTCTTCTGTTAAAAAATCTCTCACTTATATGGATATAAGTGGATATATTTCCACAAGCTGATTTATTCTTTTTTTCTTAAAAACAAACAAACAAAAAAACCCATACAAAATAAAGTGAGAAGCTAAAGACTTGGATCTAGACTATATGAGACCCACTGATATCAGTGGGAGTCACATTCCACTAATTTATCCAGCTCACACAGAGAACATATAAACAATATTAAATAGGACAGTGGTCCTGCCATGGAGAACATAAAAATTGTTGAGGTTCTTTGCAGACCACTTTGCAGGCTGTGTAATTTTAAATGGTATGCTATTGCTTCTTTTATTTTGAATTCTGTATTTTATTGCATTACAGCATGAATTCTATAGAATTCTAATTGCTCTTTACAGACATGCTGTGGACAGCCTGAACTAAGCAAGCAGACCACTGGTGGTCCACAAACAACAATTTGAGAAGCCCTGAACTAGAACACAAGGGTATTGGCACCCAAATTCCATAACGAGCCAAGTTGTAAATCAGTGCAACCAGAGGATTATCTATGATTTGACTGACGCTGTAGCAAATGCAATGCAACATATAGAGGGTACCATGGGAACTGAGATTTGGTGGGGTCATTTTGCCAACAGGATCATGACAGTGATGGTGTTGCTGCTTATACTGTTGTGTCATACTGTATGCAAGTCACATTTCATTAATTGCAGCATACGTGATGATCCTCTTCCTATTCCTCATGAATTCTACCAGGCAGGGGACCTTGTGATTGGTGGGATTGTTTCTCAAGTTTTCTTCTTGTATAATGTACTTTCTTTCCTGGAACAGCCTACACAGAATATGATTGGAGAACCTATGTAAGACACCATGTCCTTTCCCCCTTTTCCTCAGTTTATTAAAAAAAAGCATGACCCCAAAACATTTTGAGCATTTTGTTCTTCACTTGAGATATTCCCCCACCCCCATTATACTTTGAGGTATGTTTTCTTCACTGTAGTCTTGAACAGATACAGATGACAAATGAATAATTCAAATGTGCTTTTATTACTTCTGTCACTGTTGATTTATGAAATAGCTGTAACTTACATTACAGTTCAGTGCCCAAGAACTACCAGCACATCCTGGCCTTAGCCTTTGCTGTAAAAGAGATAAATGAAAACCCCAACATCTTACCAAACATTTCTCTGGGAATCCACATTCTTAATAGCTACTACACTGCTAGGATGACGAATAAGGCCACTCTAAGTCTGCTTTCTAAACAGCAAAGATTTTATCCTAACTTCAAGTGTCAGAATCAGAACAATTTGGTAGCTGTTGTTGGAGGATGCATCTCTGAAATCTCTGCCAACGTGGCCATCATTTCAGCAATCCACAAGACACCACAGGTAAACTGTGTGCATAGGGGTATGGATTTATTTTTACAATAGTGGTACACCATCATGATTAAAGGAAAATGTGTCTGCAGTCTTTTGGATCATGGGCAGGGGGTGGGCAGGAACACTTTTTCACTTTATGGAAACTTCTAGGGGTTAATGTCAGGGGTGCGGGAACAAAGGCAAAAGATTGCAGGGATCAAGAGATGTGACTCTTACCTTTGGACATTCCATTATATTCCAGAAACACAAGAGCAAGCAGTTTTTACACCCAGAGAACACACAACTATTTCCACCTCTAGCAGGCTTAGGCATCATCACGGTACAAATACACTATTTAGACAGGCAGCTTGAACAGGGTCAGTATGGGACGTGGTCTTCATAGAGACATTGGGGTATGGAAAACATATCATATAAGGAAAGGTTGAAAGAAATTGGTATGTTCAGTCTCTTGAAAATGAGTCCAAGGTGTAACATTACAACACACTTCAAAGACTTAAGCAGTTGCCACATCGAAGATGACAAAGCTTCTATTGCTGCAAACGTACTACTTGTTTAGGGTTCAAAATTCGGACCAAACGTTCTTCAATTATAAAGCAAATGAAACAGCCATTTGTTGCAGAAACTGTGATTCGTGTTTTCAAAAGGATATTGAACTAGATGACCTACAGGACTAATTCCAAAGTAATGATTTACTATTCTCTTGTAATCTGTCTGAGAAATATTCATGGATTTTATTACAGCTCACTTATGGATCATTTTTACCAGTACAAAGTGCAAAAATGCTATTCCCATTCTTGTACCAGATGGTCCCCAATGAAGCCCAGCAGCACAAAGGAATTGTGCAGTTACTTCAGCATTTCAGATGGACCTGGGTTGGGCTTTTTGCCGTGGATGATGACAAAGGGAATAGGTTTTTACAGACAATAGTGTCAATGCTATCCCAGAATGGCATCTGTTATGACTTTATAGTAAACATACCAAAATGGAGTTATATGGATGAGATGCTAGACTGGTTTTTAAAACACTTGGATGCCTATCTCATTGTGTTTGAAAAAAAAGCCAATGTATTCCATGCATATGGGGAACCTTCATCCTTTCAAGTTCTAATAATGATGTTGTTTCTAGCACCCTTGGTAGACTTGCCCCCCCTAGGTAAAGTGTGGATTATTACATCCCACTGGGATTTTGCATCACACTCTATTCAAAAGATTTGGGATCTACAAGCCTTCCATGGTTCCATATCCATCACGGTTCATTCAAATCAGCCATTGGGATTCCAACATTTCCTTCAGATGATAAGACCTTCATGGTCCCAAGGAGACGGTTTTATCCAGGACTTTTGGGAACAGGCCTTCAGTTGTTCATTAGAAATGTCTAATGGGCAGCATCAGGAAAGGAAATACTGCTCTGGAGAAGAGAAGCTAGAGAGTCTTCCTGGGACCTTGTTTGAAATGGAAATGACTGGCCACAGCTACAATGTCTACAATGCTGTCTATGCTGTGGCTCATGCTTTGCAAGCTGTTTACAAATCCAGTTCCAAAGGTAGGAAGTTGGGAGAACAACAGGAACTGTTTTTTCAGAATGTGCAACCATGGCAGGTAATTACAACTGAACATTTTAAAAAGTCTATGTTTTCATCAAGAAACATAGGGAAATCTAAGTCTGCATGATACAATTCCTCTTTCTTTGGTGGTTTTCATTTCCTATCAGTGTTTTTTCCCCTTTTGGAAATCCATTTTGATAAATATTAGTGGTCCCATGATAAAATATTGTTATTTCAATTCAAAATCACCCACCACCTTAGAGCTTATGGAAAGTAATGATCATTTGAAATATCAAATAATCATATAAGGTTTCCAATTCAAGAGCAAAACAAGATTGTCCAATGGATGAAGTCACCACATACATTGTTGAAGTGTTTTGAAACAGTCCTCTCTTTGCTGATACTTTCGTTCCATCTAGGTCCATCATTTTCTAAGAACCATGATGTTCAACAATAGTGTTGGGGATTCAGTGTGTTTTGATTATAATGGAGAGTTAGTTACAGGTTTTGATGTAACAAACTGGATTATTTCCCCGAATGGATCATTGTTTAGGGTCAAAGTTGGAAGACTGGACCCCCAGGCACCTTTAGGAAAAGAGTTAAGCTTAAATGATGATAAAATTGTGTGGCATAAAGTATTTAATCAGGTGAGAAACAGCACTGTGACATTTGATATTTTGACTCAAAATTTTCAAATGCTTTGAAGAAATCTAACTACATTCCAACTTTAACATTCCTAAAATCCCACAGGATCTTTTATTATTTCCTGAAGCTTTTTGAAAACTACATTATATTCCAGTTCTAATTTTGTTGGATTCCTATTATGCGCTTTATCTTTCCTCTCCTCCAATAAATAAATAAATTACTTATTTTAAGAATTGGTTTGGGATAGGGAGCTAGGTATTATCTTTAATGGACCCTTTACATTTTAATAGATATTTCCATATTTAAGGGATATTTATCCACCTATTTAAAAAGTATAGGCTTCTATGTACACTACGTACACTACCAAACATACATCTCTTTGCAGAGGCAGTGATGAGTTCAAGACACACTCTAGAAAATAAAACAAAAGCAAGAAATAGGAAGAGAGAGAGAAAACCATACAAAGCTTAAATCTTAACTAGAGAAAACAGACAGAAGTGAACCCTTCCTGCTCTAACTTGGGAGCTCTTTCTTTCTTTCTTTCTTTCTTTCTTTCTTTCTTTCTTTCTTTCTTTCATTTCAAATCTGTTTCAAGGTGATTGAGCAGGTGGTTTTTGAACAACTCCAGGCATGCCTGGAGGATGCAGACCATTTGGATCCCTTCCAATCATGATTCAGGCCTCATCATTGGGCTGAAACTGTCTTGGTTATGCTGGTCAATGATCCGGCGGACTAGGGACAAAGGTGAAAGCTGTTTCCTAGTTTTGATGGCTCTCTCAGCAGCTTTTGATACCATCAACCATAACATCCTTCTGGACCATCTAGAGGGGCTGGGAGCTGTGGGCACTGTTATACAGTGGTTCCGCTCCTTCCTCCTGGGCTGTGTCCAGAATGTGGTGTTGGGGGATGAGTGTTCAGAATCCTGGGCTCTCACTTGTGGGGTGCCTTAGGGTTCCGTCCTCTCCCCCATGCTTTTTAACATCCATATGAAGCTGCTGGGAGAGATCATCAAGGGGTTTGGGCTGGGTGTCCATCAGTATGCGGATGATACCCAGCTCTACCTCTCTTTTAAACCGGAACCAGTGAAGCCAGTGAATGTCCTCTGTGAGTGTCTGGAGGTCGTTGGAGGATGGATGGTGGCTAACAGATTGAGACTGAATCCTAACAAGACAGAAGAACTGTTTTTAGGGGACGGGGGAGGACTCCCTGGTCCTGAATGGGGTGAATGTGACCCTGAAGGAGCAGTTGCAGAGCCTGGGAGTCATTTTGGACTCACAGCTGTCCATGGAGGTGCAGGTCAATTCTGTGTCCAGGGCAGCTGTCTACCAGCTCCATCTGGTATGCAGGCTGAGACCCTACCTGCCTGTGGACTGTCTAGCCAGATTGGTGCATGCTCTAATTATCTCCCGCTTGGACTACTGCAACACGCTCTACGTGGGGCTACCTTTGAAGGTGACCTGGAAACTGCAATTAATCCAGAATGCGGCAGCTAGACTGGTGACTGGGAGTGACCACCTGGACCACATAACACTGTTCATGAAAGACCTACACTGGCTCCCAGTACATTTCCAAGCACAATTCAAAGAGTTGGTGCTGACCTTTAAAGCCCTAAACGGTCTCGGCCTCAGTATACCTGAAGGAGCATCTCCACCCCCATTGTTCAGCCTGGAAAGTGATGTCCAGCGCCAAAGGGCTTCTGGTGGTTCCCTCACTGTGAGAAGCAAAGTTACAGGGAACCAGGCAGAGAGCCTTCTTGGTAGTGGTGCCCGCCCTGTGGAACACCCTCCCATCAAATGTCAAGGAAATAAACTTTTAGAAGACATCTGAAAGCAGTCCTGTTTAGGGAAGTTTTTAAACTCTGATATTTTATTGTATTTTAAATATTTTGTTGGAAGCCGACCAGAGTGGCGGGGGAAAACCCAGTCAGATAGGCGGGGTATAAATAAGAAATTATTATTATTATTATTCCAACCTGCTTTTGTTTGTGCTCTCTTTAGCTCTCATTACTAATCTCTCTATAATGATTCTCTATAAGGTGCTTCCCCTTTCTGTGTGCAATGACTACTGCTATCCTGGATACAGCAGGAAAAAGAAGGAAGGAGAGAAATTTTGCTGCTATGATTGTGCTTCATGTCCAGAAGGGATGATCTCGAAGTATAAAGGTGGGAGGAATAACTGACACAATCATCTTATTCACATTTCCATAACATAGCATAAAGTGTACCCCTTGAATGCATATGGAGGTAGTTTGCAATGCAAAATTGTAAACAAAAAACACACCAAAACCCTAATAATTAATTTTTAAGAGTTTCAAAGAGTGTGGGACTGAGTGAATTTGTGTCCATCATTATCTCTCAGTCCACGCAACCTCACAGGGTTGGTGTGAAGATCTCTTGCCAGGTTCCACTGTCACTGAAAGTCTTTCCTTGATTTTTCCAGTCCCAATAGGGTAGCCAAAGGAACCTTTTCCCAGTGGACCATCTGGCATTTCATCAATATACTCTGCTTTTAATATTGTTTAATTTAATTGATTTTTATAATCTTATTTCAATAAAGAACAGGTTATTAACTATTTAAATAAATACATAATATAGGACATTTCTGTTTTCAGTATACAATACTGAATGTGAGAACTTATTGTGGAACATTTGTTCCACGGCAGCATAGAAAAGCCTGCACTTGTGGAATCCCAGCCTTGACGTTTATTTTCTCCACTTTGATAATACCGCTTATAGGATACCGCTTATAGGATTAATATTTCAAACAAAGAACAGAATACAGTGATGCCTTGAGTTAAGTACTTAATTTGTTCTGGAGGCCCATTCTTAACCTGAAACTGTTCTTAACCTGAAGCACCACTTTAACTAATGGGGCCTCCCACAGCTGCCGCGCCGCTGGAGCACGATTTCTGTTCTCATCCTGAAACATAGTTCTTAACCCGAGGTACTATTTCTGGGTTAGCGGAGTCTGTAACCTGAAGCGTACGTAACCTGAAGCGTATGTAACCCAAGGTACCCACTATAAATTGACAGCATAGTAGAACAACTTAATGTTTAACTATAGCATGAAACAACATGTAACGTTGTGAAGATGGTTTTTAGATTCTGTCCATGTGGGGAAAAATAAATTTCTGAAGCAATTAAATAAATTGAATACAAACTTTTCTGTTTATGTATTTATGTGATTTTTTTTCTCTGAGGATGGTGACCCTGAAAAAGTTAAGATGATGATGATGATGATATACCCCGTCAATCAACTGACCGTCTGCTCAGCCACTCTGGATGGCTCCAAACAGAATATTAAAAACACAATAAAACATCAAACCTAAACAGGGGTGCCTTCAGAACAATGTTTTAGCTATATATTGATCAATGTCAGAATCTTTTTAACAGCTCTTCCTTTATTTTAGATATGGATGCCTGTGTGAAATGTCCAGAAGATGAGTATCCCAACCATGACCAAACCCAATGCATTCCCAAGGTCCCAAGCTACCTCTCTTATAAAGAAGATTTAGGACTCGTCTTAGTTTTCTTGACCATTATCTTCTCTCTGATCACAGCATTTGTGCTTGGGACTTTTATGAAGCACAATAACACTCCAATAGTCAAAGCCAACAATCGGACTCTCACCTACATCCTCCTCATCTCCCTCCTGCTTTGTTTCCTCTGCTCCTTTCTCTTCATTGGACAGCCTGGAAAGGTGACCTGCCTTCTCCGACAAATCACTTTTAGCATCATCTTTTCTGTGGCCCTTTCCAGTGTTTTGGCAAAAACCATTACTGTGCTTCTGGCATTCATGGCAACCAAACCAGGATCCAGGATGAGGAAATGGATAGGGAAAAGGCTGGCAAATTCTATTGTCCTTTTCTGCTCCTTTATTCAGGCTTGCATAGGTACTCTTTGGTTAAGTACATCCCCTCCATTCCCAGATACAGATATGCACTCGCTGCATGGGGAAATCATACTTGAATGTAATGAGGGTTCAGTGGCCATGTTTTATGGTGTCTTAGTCTATATGGGTTTGCTGGCCATTGTCAGCTTCATCTTGGCTTTCCTGGCCAGGAAGTTACCTGACAGTTTCAATGAGACCAAATTTATCACTTTCAGCTTGCTAGTGTTTTGTAGTGTTTGGTTGTCCTTTGTTCCCACCTATCTGAGCACCAAAGGAAAATACATGGTAGCTGTGGAGATATTTTCCATCTTGTCGTCTGGTGCTGGATTACTGGGTTGCATCTTTTCCCCAAAATGCTACATTATTATATTCAGACCTGAGCTGAACACCAGGGAACAACTAATCAGCAGAAAAAAGTAAAAGAACATGAGTACATATGTTTCTTTCTGCTTGTGTATGTAGTTCAATGGAAATTCTGGTGGTAGGGATGTCATAAGAATGGGTTATGGGTTCTTGCTTAAGCAAACGTCTTTCCTTAAATTCTTGTATGCATTGTTTGACCAGAAATATTTCATTTCAATTTGGTTCTTACTTTAGTTTGCTGACATCTCCTGCATTTGAATGGAGAATTTCCTATTTAACTGTTCACTGTAATTCTACCTCGAATTAGACACAATTATCAACTCATAGGATTCCTCATTCTGAGGGTCCCAAGCATTTAAATTGCTTGTGGCTCAAAAAAACTTTTAAATGGTTTACCAGTGCAAAGCCTATTATAAATTATAGCCACATGTAATTAAAATACAAGGTAAATCAATTTCATATGAACACCAATGATTGAAATATACCATAGTAATCAATATATTTAAAATAGGGATTTATTCTGAAGAAACTGGGAGAAGCTAAATATAGTAGCTTCCAAAGATTCCTGAGTCATGTGTTTTCTTTCCTCTACATTTTCTTAGTGTAGTATAATCAACTTCATATTTCTGGAAAGATTTCCCTTGCCTTTTTTGGGAAGACAATCCTCCAAAAGGCATTAAAAAAAAAAAAAAAAAAAGGACTGCTAAAGAGCTCTGGGAAATCCTGACCCTATACAGGATGTGTGTGTGTGTTAAATTCAGTTTCTAACATTCAGCAAAATCCTCCTCAGTGAAGGTTTATATAATTTGCAGTGAAGGTTTATATAATTTGCGTAGTAAAGTCCCCTTTAGGGTGCCCAGACTAGCACAACCCTGTTTTTCCTTTAGAGACTGCCAGAGGGCATGGAAAGGCTTTTTTCAGTACTGTTCTGCGGATTTTCTGGGGAGAATTGTTTGAAGTAATTGGGAGAGGAAAGAGATTCTAAAGACTATAAGGGATGTAGAAATAATGAGCCAGAGCAGGACTCTATATCAGTTGGAATGGTTCACCTTGGTTCCTTCCCTCTCCTCCCTGCCATGTGAAGGGGAAGAGTAGCCACGGAGGGTTCAGGGAGTTGATAGAAAAGAGGACCACACAAACACCAAGCCTGGCAACCTAGAAGTGGTGTGGTGGATTATGAAAACCAACACCTTTTTTAGTTGGGAGATTTAAAGAAGTAGCTGGGAGATACAATGATACTCAGGATTGAGGAATGCTGTGCAGGCAAGAGGGGAAGAGACCAGCCAGGAGAAGGCATGAGAGCATCTGAAGTGGATATTGACCAAACAAAAAGAGGGATAAAGGTGGGGGCACCGAATGGATGAGTAATGGAAATTATGATGAGGAGGGAGGAGATCAAGGCTGCAGTGAAGTACAGTGGTACCTCTGGTTGCAAACGGGATCTGTTCTGGAAGCCCATTCGCAACCTGAAAAGAGCGCAACCTGAAGTGCTGTATCTGTGCAGGTGTGCGGTGCAATTTGGCACTTGTGCGCATGCGAGAAGTGCAATTAGCGCTTCTGCGCATGCGCAAGTGGCGAAACCCAGAAGTAACCCTTTCCGGTACTTCCGCGTCACCACGGGACACAACCTGAAAAGACGTAACCTGAAGTGTCCATGACATGAGGTATGACTGTAACTGTAAGAGCACTTAAGGAGAGAGTTAGGCCTGGCTAGAAGGAAACTCACAGGTCTGGGGTTGCACCATCTCCCAGTGGTGAAGCAAGTGAACAACAGCCACCTATCCCTCACACATGAAAACAAAGCTTACCATAACCAATCACAAATGAAAAACCACACCCTAGGCCAAGCCCAACCTCTCTCACCACCAAAGGAACACAAGTGAATAGCAGAGAACCTGCACAAGTGACTCTGACACAAAACCCCACACATATATTAAATAAAATAGAAACCTTGCCACCTGACCCCACACCCACTCGCCTTTCCCCCCCTCCACCTCTTTCCTCCTTTTCTTCCTAATGTAACACTAAGGTCTCAACAAACGAAACTGATCTGTAAAAATGTTACTTGGAAAAGAAAAAAAGAGAGAGACACTGCTCATACTTTTGTAAACCAAGTATTTTTAAAAAACTAAAAATATATTAAATAAATAATTTATTAAATAAACACTGTCGTCACTACAATGTTGACTATATGCTGGAGCACAGAGTGATAGTAGCCATACTCTTAAATGTGGAGCTGGGGCAAGGGGGTCAGAGGGATGCTTTACAATTCTCCAGTGCCAGTTTTGCATTCTTCCCCCAATCAGGGAATGCTAAGTAAGGTTGGGAGGGAGAAGGTGTATGTGGAAAGGAGTCATCAGTGTGTTGCCGGAACTCAGCTCTATTCCACTGTTACATAAGAGTCAGCAGTTGCCAGCCACAACACAAAAGGGTATCTGGCTGCAGTGGTGGGCTGACTGAAGGCCACATATCAGAAGTTAAATGCTGGTAGGGCAGAGGCACAGTGGTTGGTCAGTTCCCAAGTTTAGAGAATGGGAGATTTACCTGTTTTGGGTGGAGTTGTACTCCCTTTGAAGGAACAGGTACAAAGTCTAGGGATGTTGTGGATCCTTCTCTTTAATGGAAAGCCCAAGTGATGTAAGCAGCAAGGAGCACCTTAAACTTTCTTCATCTGGCAAACTGGATATGACTATTCCAGTAGCCTAGATACTGTGATCTATGCATTGGCAACCTCAAAATTAAATTCCTGTAATATAACTTCTGTGGACCTTCCCTGCCCACAGGGAGCAGAACAAAGGATCACTGGCAGCAAAGCTGATAAACGAGCTTGGCTTAAAATGTAGCAGATCCTTTGCTAGTCACTGGACTGAGTTAAAAGACATGAAAAATATATTTCCAGGGTCCTTAAATTCATATTATGGAACCTACTCCCAGATACATACAATGCACAACATTTAGAATATGTTAAAATCATGAACATTATAAGTACTGCAATGATAAAGAATCTTACTAAGTAAATTAACTATCAGTAAAAATATGTGGGACAAACAATATTGGGGAATAATCTGTAGCCATCAACATGACAAGTTATGACTCTCACTTCCCCCAGACTGGGCTTTCAATTTATGCCAAATATGAATGACCATGGATGAACTGGACAGATCTGGATCTACATAAAACTAGCTACTTTTTATCCCATAAGGGGAAAGAAGTGTCTGACAAAGGTGGGGGAAGGGAGGAACTTCTACCAATTTTGTTATTCATGATACAACGTCGGAAGTCGATGACACATTGGGGAAATGAGAATCATAACAGTCATAATTGCTGGTTTATGCAGTTGACAATCAGCACATGCTAGCAAGATCAAAAACAAGTGTCTGAAGAAGAACTATAAAACACTTGTATTCTTCAGAATTAGATCTAGGTAGAGGCAGGGCTCTGTCATTCTTCTGTTAGATAATCTCTCATTTATATGTTAGGATATATTTCCACAAGCTGATTATTCTTCTTTAGAACAAAAACAAAAGAAAACAAAAGAAAAAAATCACTCAAAGTAAAGTGAGGGGATAAAGATCTGGATCTAGACTGTATGACTCCCACTTATATCAGTGGGGGACACATTCAACTAACTTATTTTTGCTCCAGCTCAAAGAGAAAAAGCAGAGGAACAATATAACTAGAACAGTAGTCATTCCCCCACCATGGGCCACTTCTTTTAATTTGAATCGTATATTTTATTGTATTGCAGCTTGAATTCTATAGAATTCAAATTATAATTGTTTGTTTCAGACATGCTGTGGACAGCCTGAACGTAGCATGCACACCACTGGTGGTCTGCAAACAGCAATTTTAGAAACCCTGAACTAGAAAAAAAAAGGGTACTGGCACCCACATTCCATAACAGACCAAGTTGTAGATCCATGCAGCCAGAGTATTATCATTTAAGGCTGTAGCAACTGAGGCTTTCAAAACTGCCATTTAGATGGGTGGTTTTGCCAAAAGGATCATGACGGTGATGGTGTTGCTGCTTCTCCTGTTGTGTCATACTGTATGCAAGTCACATTTTATTAATTGCAGCATTCGTGATGATCTGCTCTCTATTCCTCATGAATTTTTCCAGCCAGGTGACCTTGTTATTGGTGGGATTGTTTCTCAAGTCTTCTACCTCTATGATTTACTTTCTCTCTTGGAGCAGCCTACACATATTGTGACTCATGAACCTATGTAAGACACCATCTCCCTGCTCATCTCCCCTCACTTTTTTGTAATATGTTCAGGCCTTAATTACAAGGAACACATATTTTAGGAATACTGCATTTATTTATTGTGGGTGTGAACAAATGATAAGCTGGCCACGCTTGGAGTTGTTAATATGTACTTTATCTTCTAGATAACGTTGTTAAACACAAGGAAATAATAAGCTTTCCCTAACAAGTGTAAGTGAAATGAATGGATCTGGTGCATTTCTGTTTTCCTCTACGGAATTACCTCATCAAGGAATATGTCCTTCTCTATTTTTGGCCACATTGATTCTTATTTTTCAAGACTTTTGATCCCTTATTCTTCACCCCCATCTCTGTCCCACATATGACTTATTTAATCATATTGTGCTTTCATCTCACATTATTATATTTTAGAAACAGATGTTGTTTAATTGTTCCTGCTGATTTCAGGCTGTAATTTATCCAGCCGACTCCCAGATTACATAGGGAAAAATCAGTTTAATGTCCCTAGGCCCACATCATACCTCACTGCCTAAGGAGACTTTTTGTGTGATAGGTTCATTGCAGCTCTTTGAAATAAATTTAAATGTGAACAGATAAAATATTATAGGGGTTTGTGGGTTTTTAAACGGGTTTTTTAATTGGCCCTAAGTAACTGTAGTATGGTTTTCAAATGTATATAGAATGTATATAGAATATTTTAAGACTTGTGATTGTACACTCTACTTGTAATCTTCTCTTTTCCTCGCCTAATCATAGATGATCTCGAGTAGCATTAATATATCCATATAATAAATGAGCCAATATTAATTACTAGATCTAACATCAGCTTATGGGGTATTTCACATATAATATAAGTAATAAAATCTTTTTGATTAAAATATGTTGTTCTTTACATGCTAATAAGCATTATATATATATATAAATTGTTGATAATTAAGCAAAATATACAGCCACCAAACCTATATATATATATATATATATATATATATATATATATATAAACTGATATGAAATCCTTTATGTATATGGAAAAATATAATAAGGGAGATAATAAATATGATTACTAAGGAATTTGATACCTGTTGTGAATGTCCTCAAATTTGGTGGTGGATGTTTAATATTTACTTTCTTCTTTTATGCTTTTTTAAGGTATGAGATCTGCAGGAACATTTTGAGTATTTATCTCTTTTTTAAAAAGATATTTAATTTTCATTTTATTTTGAGTTTATTTTCTTCTAAGGGTAGCAGTTTCACTATAGTCTTGAACAGATGCAGATGACAAATGAAGAATACAAATTTGTTTTATTGCTTCTGTCACTGTTGTTTTATTAAATAGCTGTAACCTACATTACAGTTCAATGCCTAAGAACTACCAGCACATCCTGGCCTTAGCCTTTGCTGTAAAAGAGATAAATGAGAACCCCAACATCTTACCAAACATTTCTCTGGGATTCCACATTCTCAATAGCTACTACAGTGCTAGGATGACATATAAGGCCACCCTCAGCCTACTTTCTAAACAAAAAAGATTTTCTCCTAACTTCAAGTGTCAAAATCAGAATAAATTGATAGCTATTGTTGGAGGATGCCTCTCTGGAATATCTGCCAATGTGGCCACCATTTCAGCAATTCACAAGACTCCACAGGTAACCTGTGTGCATAGGGGTATGAACATTAGATATATGTGAGCTTTGTGATGTGCCTGTAAACAGATAAATTCAAGTTTGGGCTGAATTAAAAGAATCAAGGAATTGGATCCAATGCTAATCATATTTAGAGCAGAAACACTGAAATTATTTTACATGACTACTTTTAACCCATTCATTTGGCTTTAACTGCATAAAGCCCACAGTTTCCAAGGCTCCAATAATTTCAATTCCACTTCGTTTTGCACTAGGAAGATCTCATGCTGACTACTGTGTCCAGTTCTAATTGGCAGATTTAAATAATAATGCACTCATTTCAGAATGGGTTAAGAGGAGGTGAGTGAATAAGGCCAGAAGTATGGAAAACACATCATATAGGAAAGGATGAAAGAAATGTGTCTCTTTAAAATGAGTTCAAGGTGAAACATTACAACACTTTTCAAAGACGTAAACAACTCCCAAACAGAAAAGTCCAAAGATTTCTTTTGGACTGCTGCAAAGGTAGTACTTGTTTAAGGGTCAACATTTTAAATACTTCAATGATAGGACAAATGAAACATCCATTTATTTGAACTAGATGACCTACAGGACCAACTCCAAAATATTGATTTACTATTCTCTTGTAATCCGTCTGAGAAATATTCATATATATTTTTACAGCTCACTTATGGATCATTTTTACCAGTACAAAGTGCAAGAATGCTTTTCCCATTCTTGTACCAGATGGTCCCCAATGAAGCCCAGCAGCACAAAGGACTTGTCCAGTTACTTCAGCATTTCAGATGGACCTGGGTTGGGCTTTTTGCCGTGGATGATGACAAAGGGAATAGGTTTTTACAGACAATAGTGCCAATGCTTACACAGAATGGCATCTGTTATGACTTCATAGTAAACATACCAAAATGGAGTTATATGGATGAGATGCTAGAATGGTTTTTTCAGCACTTGGATGCCTATCTCATTATGTTTGAAAGAAAAGCCAATGTATTCTTTGTATATGGAGAACCTCCATCCTTTCAAGTTCTAAGAATGATGTTGTTTCTAGCACCCATAGCAGACTTGCCCCCTCTGGGTAAAGTGTGGATTATTACAACCCACTGGGATTTTGCATCACACTCCATTCAGAAGATTTGGGATTTACAAACCTTCCATGGTTCTATATCCTTCACGGTTCACTCAAATCAGCCATTGGGATTCCAAAATTTCCTTCAGATACTAAGCCCTTCATGGGCCCACGGAGATGGTTTTATCCAGGACTTTTGGGAACAGGCATTCAGTTGTTCATTAGAAATGTCTAATGGGCAGCATCAGAAAATTAAATACTGCTCTGGAGGAGAGAAGCTGGAGAGTCTTCCTGGGACCTTGTTTGAAATGGAAATGACTGGCCACAGCTACAATGTCTACAATGCTGTCTATGCTGTGGCTCATGCTTTGCAAGCCATTTACAAATCCAGTTCCAAATATAGAAAGTTGGGAGAAAGACAGGAACTGTTTTTTCAGAATGTGCAACCATGGCAGGTAATTACAACTGAACATTTTAAAAACACTATGTTTTCTTCTGGAAACACAATGAATTCTAAGTGTGCATGATACAATTCTTATTACAGTGGGGGTTTTCATTTCCTTTCAGGGGATTTTCCCCTTTTGGAAATCCATTATGATAAATATTAGTGGTCCCGTGACAAAATATTGTTATTTCAACTCATAGTCACCCACCAACTTGGAACTTATGGAGAGCAATGATCATTAGAAATATCAGATAATCATATAAGCTTTCCAATTCAAGAGCAAGAATGACTGCCCAATGAATGAAATCACCACATACATTGTTGAAGAGTTTTGAAACAGTCCTCTCTTTGCTGATACTTTCTTTCTATCTAGGTCCATCACTTTCTAAGGACCATGTTGTTCAACAATAGTGCTGGGGATTCAGTGTGTTTTGATGGTTATGGAGAATTAATTATAGGTTTTGATGTAACAAACTGGATTATTTCCCCGAATGGTTCATTGTTTAGGGTCAAAGTTGGAAGACTGGACTCTCAGGCACCTTTAGGAAAACAGTTAAGCATCAATGATGACAAAATTGTGTGGCATAAAGTTTTTAATCAGGTGAGACACTGCTCTGAGGCATTTGATGTTTTGACTCAAAATTTTCAAAGGCTTTCAAGCATTTGTTTTATTATTTCATGAACCTTTTTGAAGACAACATTATATTGCAGTTCTAATTTTGGTGGATTCCTGTTATATGCTTTATCTTTCCTCTCCTCCAGTAAATAAATAAATTTCTTATTTCATGAATTGGTTTCGGGTTAAAGGGCTAGGTCTTTAATAGACCCTTTACATTTTAATAGATATTTCCATATTTAAGGAGCTATATAAGTTTCTAAATACACTACCAAACATACATCTCTCTGTAGACACACTGATGAGGCAATATAAAAGTTCAAGGACACATTCTAGCCAATATAAACAAAAGCAAAAAGAGGAACAGAAATAGAAACATACAAAGTAAATCTTAACTAGGCAACACAGATAAAGGTGAACCCTCCCTGCTCTCACTTGAGGATTTCCTTTTTTTTCCAACCTGCTTTTTTGTGTGATCTATTAGGTACTCATTACTATTCTCTCTTTAATGTTTCTGTACAGGTGCTTCCACTTTCTGTGTGCAATGACTACTGCTATCCTGGCTACAGCAGGAAAAAGAAGGAAGGAGAGAAATTTTGCTGCTATGATTGTGCTCCCTGTCCAGAAGGAATGATTTCTCAGTATAAAGGTGGGAGAAACAGCGGGCACAACTATATTATTGGCATTTGCATAACACAACAAAAAGTGTAATCCCTTGAATGCACATGGAGGCAGTTTGCAATGCAAAATTTTAAACAAACGAGAGGAACTTACTATTAAGAGCCAGTGTGGTGTAGTGGTTAAGAAAGGTAGTCTCGTAATCTGGGGAACCGGGTTCGCGTCTCCGCTCCTCCACATCCAGCTGCTGGGTGACCTTGGGCTAGTCACACTTCTCTGAAGTCTCTCAGCCCCACTCACCTCACAGAGTGTTTGTTGTGGGGGAGGAAGGGAAAAGAGAATGTTAGCCACTTTGAGACTCCTTAAAGGGAGTGAAAGGTGGTATATCAAATCCAAACTCTTATTATTATTATTATTAATTGTTAAGAGTTTGGGACCAAGTGAATTTGTGTCCATCACTACCTCTCAGTCTAAGCAACCTCACAGAATAAATACAAAATAAATAAATATTTCCTAGTGGACCATATGGCAGTTCAAATATATACTCTGCTTTTAATATTATTTCATTTAATATTATTTCATTTAATTGATTTTTATAATCTCATTTCAATGAAGAGCGGGTTATATATTATTTTAGTAAATGCATAATATAGGACATTTCTGCTTTCTGCATATCCAATATTGGATGTGAGAACTCATTGTGGAACATTTGTTACTCAGCAGCATTGAAAAGCCTGCACTTGTGGAATCCCAGCCTTGAAGTATATTTTACGTAGCCAGACGATAATATCACCTACATTTTCAGGATAATCTCACCATTATTTTTTCACCACTTTGATAATCCTGCAATACAGCTTCTAGGATTAAGACTTCAAAGAAAGAACAGAATAAATTGTCGGTATAGCAGAACCACCCAATGTTTTACTGTTGCATGAAGAACATCAAACATTCTTATGGGGTTGGGGGATTCCCAAGCAATTGAATAAGTTGAATGCAAACTTTTCTATTTATCTCTTTATATTAGCATTTATTTCAGAGGAGGGTGTGCATGATACGAATCTAAAAGAGGTCTGTGACACTAAAAAGGTTAAGAACCAATGCTTTAGCTATATATTGATCAATGTCTGCAATATTTAAACAGCTCTTCCTTTATTTCAGATATGGATACCTGTGTGAAATGTCCAGAAGAGGAGTATCCCAACCATGACCAAACCCAATGCATTCCCAAGGTCCCAAGCTACCTCTCTTATAAAGAAGATTTAGGACTCGTCTTAGTTTTCTTGACCATTATCTTCTCTCTGATCACAGCATTTGTGCTTGGGACTTTTATGAAGCACAATAACACTCCAACGGTCAAAGCCAACAATCGGACTCTCACCTACATCCTTCTCATCTCCCTCCTGCTTTGTTTCCTCTGCTCCTTTCTCTTCATTGGACAGCCTGGAAAGGTGACCTGCCTTCTCCGACAAATCACTTTTAGCATCATCTTTTCTGTGGCCCTTTCCAGTGTTTTGGCAAAAACCATTACTGTGCTTCTGGCATTCATGGCAACCAAACCAGGATCCAGGATGAGGAAATGGATAGGGAAAAGGCTGGCAAATTCTATTGTCCTTTCCTGCTCCTTTATTCAGGTTTCCCTTGGCACTCTTTGGTTAAGTACATCCCCTCCATTCCCAGATACCGATATGCACTCACTGCATGGGGAAATCATACTTGAATGTAATGAGGGTTCAGTTGCCATGTTTTATGGTGTCTTAGTCTATATGGGTTTGCTGGCCATTGTCAGCTTCATCTTGGCTTTCCTTGCCAGGAAGTTACCTGACAGCTTCAATGAGGCCAAATTTATCACTTTCAGCCTGCTGGTGTTTTGTAGCGTTTGGTTGTCCTTTGTTCCCACCTATCTGAGCACCAAAGGAAAATACATGGTAGCTGTGGAGATCTTTTCCATCTTGTCTTCTGGTGCTGGATTACTGGGTTGCATCTTTTCCCCAAAATGCTACATTATTATATTCAGACCTGAGCTGAACACCAGGGAACAACTAATCAGCAGAAAAAAGTAAAAGAACGTGAGTGCATATGTTTCTTTCTGCTTGTGTATGTAGGTCATTGGAAATGCTGGTGGGAGGGGTGTCATAAGAATTCAACCATGGGTACCTGCTTAAGCAAACGTCTGTCCTTCAGTTTTTGTATGCAGGGTTTGGCCAGAAACATTTCATTTCAATTTAGTTCTCACTTTAGTTTGCCAAAATAATTCCTGTTTAATTGTGCAGTGGAATCCTAACTTGAATGAGGATCCAATTATCAAGTCAGATGATTCCTCCTTGTGTGGGTCCCAAACCTTTAAATGACTTGGAACAAATTTCTTCACATAAACATGATCAGTGGTGGCATTACTCGCCCAAATGACTTAAGTACAAAACCAATTTTGAGATATCACCGCATGTAATTAAAAGACACAGTAAATCAATTTCATCTGAACACCAATCATTAACATGTACAGTAAGTTTATCTATTAAAACAGCATCTCAATTAAAATAGTTAAAATAGACTTAGATAGTTGGTCAAAATTGAAACTTTCTTTGTTAGGCCGAATTGCTGCTATCAAGATGAATGTATTGCCAAAGATGTTGTTTTTATTTCAAACACTTCAGGTTCTGGACAGGACGGAGTGCTTTCAGAAGTGGCAGAGAGATATTTCTAAGTTTGTCTGGCAGGGCAAAAAGCCCAGAATTAAGTTTAAGATATTAACTGACGCGAAAGAAAGAGGGGGCTTTGCCCTGCCAGATCTAAAGTTGTATTATGAGGCCGCAGCGTTCTGCTGGCTAAAAGACTGGCTACTTCTTGAAGACACTGACGTGTTGGATTTGGAAGGGTTTAACAATGCTTTTGGATGGCATGCATATTTATGGTATGACAAGGTTAAAGCAAATAAGGCCTTTAAGAACCATATTGTCAGAAAATCACTGTTTAATGTCTGGACAAAATATAAAGACTTGCTGGAAAATAAAACTCCAAGGTGGCTTTCACCTTTGGAAGCCAAGGCCCGAAAAAGACCCAATATGGAGGCTAAATGGCCTAAATATTGGGAAATACTAGAAAAAGATGGAGACAATTGGAAATTGCAGAGTTTGGAGAAAATGAAGGATAAAGTGCGAGACTGGTTACATTACGCTCAGATTAAAGAAGTTTTTAAAAATGACAAGAAATTAGGGTTCCAGGTGGAGAAATCGAAACTAGAAACAGAATTGTTAGAACCAAAGACTAAGGTACTTTCAAGGATGTATAACTTGCTGTTAAAATGGAATACACAAGATGAAATGGTTAAATCGGCTATGATAAGGTGGGCACAGGACATTGGGTATAATATTATGTTTGAAGACTGGGAAAGGTTGTGGAGTACTGGATTGAAATTTACTGCATGCAATGCTTTGAAAGAAAATGTAATGAAAATGATATATAGATGGTATATGACCCCAGTCAAACTTGCAAAAATTTACCACCTGTCTGATAATAAGTGTTGGAAATGTAAAGAGTGTGAAGGAACATTTTTCCACCTCTGGTGGACTTGCCCTAAAGTGAAGGCGTTCTGGGAAATGATTTATAATGAACTGAAAAAGGTATTTAAATATACCTTCACTAAGAAACCAGAGGCCTTTCTTTTGGGTATTGTCGGCCAAGGGGTGGTAAAGAAGGACCGGACATTTTTTATGTATGCAACAACAGCAGCAAGGATACTACTGGCAAAGCACTGGAAAGCTCAAGAGCTACCCACACTGGAAGAATGGCAGATGCAACTGATAGACTACATGGAACTGGCTGAGATGACCGGCAGAATTCGTGACCTGGGAGAAGAGAGGATTGAGGAGGATTGGAAGAAATTTAAGAATTATTTACAAAAACATTGCAACTTGAGCGAATGCTAAGCAGGATGCTAGATCATAAATAATTGAGCACCACTAACTTAGATGATCTAAGAAAATAAGTGAGATTGAGAAAATATAACTCTTTTTGAGAACTAGAAGATTATGAAATATAGAAGGGATATAAGAATGCAAATAAGATAACAAATTGCTGGTAAAAAGTTATAACGATGAAAGTGGGAGCGGGAGATGTGAGGAAGTCCAAAAAAAAAAAAAAATGTGAAACTATGTTAAGATTTTTGTTATATTGCCTGTTACATTTATTCTTATTGTAAACTCCAATAAATATTATATAAAAAAAAAAAAATAGTTAAACCAGCAATTTATACTGGAGGAACGGGGGGAAGCAAAATATAGCAACTTTCAGAGATTCCTGGGTCATGTGTTTTCTTGCTTCTACATATTCTTAACATAGCATTAGCAACTTCATATCTACTGGAAAGGGCCATTATTCAGAAAGCATAAGAATAAAAAGGTGTTTAAGAGCTCTGGGAAGCCCCCATTCCATGTCGGGGTTTTTTTTTATAAAAAATAAATAAAATAATAATAACAGAGTTAAATAAAGCTTTTAACTTCCAGCAAAATCACCCTGAATAACTTCCATTCACATTATAATTCACTGACCCCATATATAATTTGAGTATGGAAGTCCCCTTTAGAGTGCCCAGATCACAGTCCCTTTTGTCCTTTACGGACCACCATAGGAGGTGGAATGGCAGTCTTTGAGTAGAGTTCTGGGGATTGTCTGAGGAATCTTAAAATTGTAGAGCTGGAAGGGACCACACCACAGGGGTTATCTAGTCCAATCCTCTACAATGCAGGAATCGTTTGCCCTACATGGGGCTCAAACCAAGAACCCTGAGATTAATTCTCATGCTTTGTGTGCCAAAGTCCCGTGCCCCACAGTTACCTATTGATTAATAAACACACAGACACGAGTATGTAGGTTAATGGGCTAAAACAGGCCATAACTTTTTTGGTTACAGATGTGAGTGGTTTGGCTTAGGCATTGGATGAAGCCCAACTATATCTTGTCTCCCGCCTGTCTGCAGAGAGTCAAACTAATGGTAAACCACCAGAAGGGGAAGCCCTATGACTGACATCAAATAGGGCCACCCTGAGCGGTACCCCTTGGGGTCATGGCATGGCCCTAGCGCCCCATCTGTGCTGTGGTTTAAAACACCCATAGCCATACACCCTGCCAGCATTGATTGGCCGGGTAGTGTGACATGGCCAGGGGATGGCTTGAGGGGCGCCTCAATCCCCTGCCCTCTAGCCAGGCCACCAAACAAAGTGTAATGTGATGCACATTGCAGGGTGGAGAGAATCCTAACTTCACATATGCACACATTCATGCTGAATGCTGGCTGAATGCTGGCTGGAACTGACCAGAAGTGAAATCTTGGGGTCATAGTCTATAATCCATAGCCACTCTCTTCAGGTAGGATTCTCTCTCAGCCCTACCTGAAGATGCTGGTGATTGAATCTGAGACCCCCTGCATCCAAAGAAGATGCTATATCACTGTACAGCCTCACATTTGAACTATTGCTCTCACATTTCACCTATCGGCCTCTGCAAACAGGAAGACATGTCATCTCACCTTTTGACAGCAACAAGCTACCAGTATTTTCCTTATGGCTAATTTCATTTCCTTGTTTCTCAGGGTATAAATAAGGGGATTTAATACTGAGACACCTACATTGTACATGAGGGTGGATATCATGTCCGACAGTGGTATATCTCCCGAGGAAGGCAAATAGTTGAATAAAACAGGCACATAGAGCAAATGCACAACTGTGAGGTGGGATGTGCATGTGGAGAAAGCTTTCCATCTTGCTTTGTTTGACTTGACCTTCAGAAGGAGAAAAGATATTATATAGAGGTAGGAGAAGAGTGTGAGGATGAATGGGATCATGACAATTAAGCCAGTGACTGTATTGAGAAGGCTGATGTTGAGCTGGACGCTACTGCAAGCTAACTTCAGCAGTGGCTTGATGTCACAAAAGAAGTGCTCGACAAGGTTTGGGCCACAGAAGTGCAGCCGGGAGGTCATCACAGTGTGCATGAGTGCATGGCAGAATCCAGTGCCCCAAGAAGCTGCTGCAAGCAATAGGCATGTGCATTTGTTCATAATAACAATGTAACGCAGAGGATTGCATATAGCCACATAACGGTCATAGGCCATAACTGCTAGAAGGACACCTTCACTGCTTCCAGTGAAGTGGAAGAAATGGAGTTGAGTTAGGCATCCGCTGAAGGAAATGTACTGAGGTCCAGATATAAAGCCTGCCAGCATCTTGGGCACAGTGACTGTAGCATAGCAAATGTCCAGGCACGAAAGATTGCTGAGGAAGAAGTACATGGGTGTGTGGAGGTGAGCTTCAGTCAGCACTGCAATCAAAATGATACTGTTTCCTAGCAGACTGATGAGGTACAACATCAAAAAGAGTAGAAAGAGAAAAGGTTGCGGTCCTTGGAGATCTGTCAAGCCTAGTAAGATAAACTGGCTCACTTCTGTCTGGTTCTTCATCTGTTTTCACAGAAGTGGTAGCCTGTTAAAACGTGTAGATTTTAGTAAGGACACAACATAAATAACTGAAATGTCTTGCCAGGGCTTATCCACATTTAACTTTTACCCCACTGTTTCCAGACACAAGTCTGTGCCTAAAAACTCTGTGTCTAAGTGTTATTGTTTTGCCCCAGAGCTTTCCCTGAAAAAAACATGCTCTTTAGTGCTCAATCAATTTGAGTTTTCCATGGATTGCTATTTGCTCTGATTGAGCTTTAAGAGCAGGTTTTCATGGGGAAAGGTCCAGAGCAAAAAGAAGAGCTACTCAGACATGGAGCTTTAAAGTGTGGTCCATGCCTAGAAAGAGTCAAGGAAAAGCAAGTGTGAATAAGCCCTCCACTGCAGCCTCTAGTAGGGATATGCATGATGCCTTTTTCCATGTAGTACTGCTAAATACCTCAAATCCCATTTATTTCAATGGATCTCCACTAAGGAAGATTAAATCTGGATCTAACCCACTAAACAAAACGGACCAATTTAATCACATCCTTACAGGTTTTGCATTCACAGTAATCAATTTGGATTTTTACCCCTTTCTCATTTTTAAGATTCTTATTTTTGATGCATTTTTGACTCTCTTTTTGGAGATATTTTCTGAATGTTTGATCTCAACATTTGTCCATACTTGAAACTTACCAATCTGTTTGAATTTCTGTTGAAGATGCATTGAAGGACAGTGTACCTCCTATCCAAGTGCTTATGCTGCTGAAATGTAGCTAACAATGCGGTGCTATAAATAAAAGTAGTTATATCTCTATAGCTGTAATGGCCAGGGGCACATTAGCCCCTTGAGGCAAAATGTATATAAGAACTGGCTTCATGAGTCCCACACCATATTATTATATGCACTGGAGACCAATTACTCAGTCCATTTCAACTGGTAGTAGTAGTGATGTGGAATACATTAATTAAGAAAGGGCTTCTAAAAGTGACAAAGGAATTAGTTGCACAACTTCCATAATATTCTTGCAGCAATGGAATCACCATCCATTCCCACCTTGGTGGCTTGCAGAACCAAAATTCTCATGAACATCAGTAGGCACTGCAGACTGCAATATACAGAATGAGAAAGAAGTAAGGCAAGCGAACCAGCAAAACCACTCGCTCCTTCTTAACTACTTAACTATTGCCAGAAAATTGTTTTTAATTTTATTCTTTATCTCTGTCTTCACTAAACAGCCTTTTAACCTTCTGGACTTTAAGTGACCTAACTTACTCTAAATACTGGGTAGAGCAGTATAGAACTTAACCACCCTACACCAGGGCCCCATAGCCCAGAGAGCAAACCATCAGGCCAGCTCTTCACCTTTAAAGGTGCCAATAATAGGTTATTACCTGAAACTTAACTGTTTCCCTTCCTGTATCTAACCTTCAAAAGTGACTCAATGAAGTGCCAAATTAACCTATTAATAAACATGACAGCTTGGCTCTGAAACTGGCACGCCCCAAAGACATGTACCAAACATGCATCCAGATGGTATATGATGCTAGAGAACAATAGACTGTGGGGTTTCCAATCACTGGTCAATCAGTCAGGCTACTCAGGGCTGCCAGTTTATATCTGTGATTGTCCACAAATCTAAGTAACAGGCACTGTGCAGCAGGCTGAAAAGGAAACAACAAAACACTATTCACAATGCAATTCTTTTTTCTGAATTCGGGGGGGGGGGGGTGAAATTATTGCTTTGGTGCTCCAGAATAAGAACATTGGAAAAAATATTGCTCTTCCAAAAATAATATTTTTCTTGCAAACAATTCCAGTAAAAGTTCCTAGATAATATTTGATTAAATTATTCAGAAGAAGAATAAAAACAGAGGAGAAACTTGTTGTGGTTCACTGGCAACTTTATTAGAGGATCTGTTGATCAAGCAATAGTTCAGACTAGAAAATAAAGCCTGGAAATTAAGGGATATGCACACGTGTGTGTGTGTGAGAGAGAGAGAGAGAGAGAGAGAGAGAGAGAGAATGTATATTCCACCTTTCCATTGTTATCATAATGCTGAGAGAAGCTTCCCAACAAGGTAAATTTGGATGATTTGGGGGCATTCTCCCCAGTTGAAACATGATCTTAATAAACTCCACAAGTCAAATCAAGGGCCCCAGAAAAAAAATTCTATTTCTTTGTCACTGTGGATTTTCTGACTATCAAATTATGTTTCCCTATATTTCTGTTTCCTTAAGTCCACATGTTTTGCAAGAAGTGAGGCTATCCAAATGTTGAATGTTGCCTCTGTAACACTAAACATGTCTGGATTTATTTTTATTATCATTATCTGTTGGAATGAATCCACGACAGACGAGTGGTAGGTGTCATATGAGAGGCGTCTCTCCGGGGCGAGCCCCGGGAACTCTCTTTTATTGAATATTACAAACATTGCCACAGGTGTGCTTGTGGCTGATTGGTTGATACAAACACAAAGCATCTTGTTGCTGATTGGTTAACATAGGTACAAGGCGGGAATTACATATGAGCATTTATCACTGATAGATCAAAGACTGGGAAACGGAGCTGGAACTAGACAGGCATGAAACCTCCTAATTAAATTATAACTAAAGATTGATATTGAAGGAACATAACATGAAAGAATACAACAATCACGTTCCGTAGATGTGGTCAGCAATGCATTAAGAACAGGTCAGGATACACTGTTTCATGAACTCAATGGGAACTGTTCAGAACATTCTCAGACTCTTGTGCAGAAGCAGAGAAAAGATTATGAGCGAGACTTCCCAGAATGCAAGAGAAAAGAAGCAATAGTTCTCATAGCAAGACTTCGTAGCAAGACTTCCCACAATGCCACAGTTATGTGCAGCAAGAGAACTGCAGAAAGAAAACTTCCCTTCAATTATCATTATTTTAAAAGAACACTTTTCCAATTGCTGCTGCTGGAAAAAAAATCAGGTTTCTCTGCCTTAACAACAACAAAACCACAGCCAGGCAGTGCTATATACTCGAAGAAAAAAACACCTGCGCTTATTTGTGTGCAGTTTGGCAGGCTTAAGCCACTTTGCAGGAGCTCCTGTCTCTACAAATTTCCAAAATTTGGAATTTTATAGCCGTTTTTGGATTCCCCGTTATAGAGAATATGGGACAGAGACTCAATATATACAGAGCAGCTTGGGGCCCAAATTATGGAGGGGCCACATAACTCAAAGGTAGGTCAGATTGTTTTATAAACAAATAAATAAAATACATAAAATAAAATATGTGGAGTATGGTGGTTAATGGGTTAACCTCTGGTATGCCCTGTGCCTGGGAGGGACTTCTACGGAAGTCAGGCATGTCTGTGTATTTTAGTTTATGTGTTCTAGCTCTGATGGAGTTTGCTGCTTTGCTTGTAAATAAACGCTGTAGAATAGAAGTACAGTGTTTGGACTCTCTTTTCCTTCTTCTTACACATGAAGGCAACCGCTGCTACCCTGCTACTCTGCCTTAGGTGAAGTTTTTCCCAGAAGATTGCGCAGAGGGAAAAGCAGTGTTTTCCGCACAGGGAAATGCACTGGACAGGCAGAACTCCCAAGAAAATACATGGTGGATTAGGTTGCCAGATATGTCCTAATCATCTAATGTAATAAGGGCAAATGTAAAGTGGAATGCCCTAGATAATGCGAGCAGGGTCTGGGCTTGTATTTCTCTTTATCTCTTTCCTCCACCATGCACTTCTCAATACCAGAAACAAAACCCTATTTTCTCATTACATGCCTACATCATTTATCAGATTGTTCAATCCTATTTCAGCTGACAGTGTTACAAACTGAGAAATAAATTTCACATCAATAGCTGTATCCTCACAGTGATCAGCAATCTCCCCAGGCTTTTCCTCAGAGCTGACTTCATATCCTGGTTCCTCAGGGTATAGATCAAAGGGTTTAAGAAAGATGTAACTACACTGTACATGAGGGTGGCTATCATGTCTCTCTGAGGTAAGTCTCCTGATGTTGGAGGGAGGTAATTGAACAAAACTGGCACATAGAGCAAACCTACAACTGTGAGGTGAGTGCTGCAGGTGGAAAAGGCCTTCCATCTCCCTCTGTGTGACTTGACCTTCAGTAACAGGAAGATGATGATATAGAGGTAGGAAAGGAGTGTCAAGAAGAAAGGGATCATGACAATTGAGCCCGTGACTACATTGAGGAGACTAAGATTGAGTTGTGTGCTACTGCATGCCAGTCTCAGTAGTGGCTTGATATCACAAAAGAAATGCTTGATGATATTGGGGCCACAGAAATGAAGTTGGGATGTCATAACTGTGTGCATCAGGGCATGAAAGAACCCTATAGTCCAAGTGGTGGCAGCCAGTAGAATACACACACGTCTGCACATAATGACTGGATAGTGCAATGGATTGCATATGGCCACATAGCGATCATAAGCCATGACAGCTAAAAGAAGAGCCTCACTGCTTCCTAGGAAATGGAAGAAATGAAGCTGGGTGATGCATCCAACAAAGGAGATTCTTCGATGAGCCAACAGGAATCCAGATAGCATCTTGGGAAGGATGACTGTAGAGTAGCAAATGTCCAAGCAAGAAAGGTTACCGAGGAAGAAATACATAGGTGTGTGGAGTTTGGTCTCAGTCACCACCACACACACAATAGTACTGTTGCCCAACACAGTTACTAGATAGAGGAGGAAGAAGAAAACAAACAAGACCATTTGAACTTCCTGTTGGTCTGTTAAGCCCATGAGTATGAAGTGAGTGCTCTGTGTCTGATTCTCCATTGTTGCTGGGATTTTTAGAAAAAGCAGATAAAAGAATTATTTTAGAATGTCATGATTATATATGGAAAAAATATATATAAAGAAGACTAAGAAATATGTGATTCCTTACATTTCAGAGAGAATTGCAACACCTATGCTCAAACTAACAATCCTCTTGGGAGTCCACACTCTCCACTATGAAATATTGCTGAAAACACTTCAACAGGTGTCTGCATCCTGCCAAGTAGATGATTATAATTTTGGTTAAAGAGTTGGCAGAAAAACTCCAGAAAAAAATCAAATAGTTTTGGTCCTCTGAATTTCTTCCCCATCCCAATTTCCTGAAAATATGCCCTTCAATCATAATAGGGTGGGGTGGGGTTGGATTTTGTGCTGCTTTCTTGGGGAAAATAAATCTCCCCATAAATTTCAGGAGGTGGGGTGGCACTTACCTTACAAAGGCTTGGCAGGAAGGGTAGCTTGTAGGAAGCTGCATAAACCATCTGCATCCGAAACCTTTGACCCATGATTGGTCAAAAAAGAACTTCCTATAAATGTTGTCCCAGCTCTAAGGAAACATATAACTCAGTAGGTTAGAGTGTGGTCCTGATAATCCCAAGGTTGCAGGTTTAATCCCCATATGGGAGAGCTGCATATTCCTGCATTGCAGAGGGTGGGACTAGATGATACTCAGAGTCTCTATGATTCTATATTTGTTCTATAAACACACACACACACACTCTGTGGCAAAACAGCTGATTTGTCTTAAGGGGTTGGAAACAAATTCTCAGAATGTTTCAGACAGCCCTAGTAAAAAAATGTTGGTCTCGGATACTAGAGGGCCAGACATGTTCCCTACTGTGATAGTTATGAAGTTGACACAATGGCCTTTGGGCAAACCTAGCCAATTTCATAGAGTTGGTGTGGGAGAAAGTGGAGCACATAAATCTAACAACCCTCCCTTTCATTTGTGGCCAACAATCCAAATACGTTTACCATATTTGGATTATGCAAGAAATCTTCACAGGCCAGAGAATAGATGCTGTAAATATGTGATTGCCAAAATGAAAGCACTGAGGCAGAATTTTCTGTTATCGTATTTATGGATAAAGGAAGCAATGAACTAAGGCAGAATGGGAGGAGTAGGCGGTGGTAAAGGCTTTGACTTGTGTAACGATATTAAAATATTTGTAACATAAAATGGGAAGGGCAACTATTTTGCCCATTATTCTCCAGGGGAGGACTGAAACAGCTCTAGAGGTGCTCAACAGCAACAACAAAAATTCAAGTGATTTTTAGGGGGGCAGGAATCTTTAATAAGAATTGTTAGCTCACCTCTGCAGGCTTGAATGCTAGATTGTGGTGTTGGTGGTCATCCTTAACAGAAAGTCTATTAAGAACATAAGATGAACCTTACTGGATCAGACCAAAGGCCCATCAAGCATTCTGGATCAGATGGATGGGGTGGGAGACTACCCTATCTATTCCAGATTTCCTGAATCTCCTTCCTGGATCCCCTTCTCCTCCCTGGACCATAAGGATGTGACAGGAGAATACTTCATCTAATCCAACATCCTGGATCAGACAAAAGGTCATCTAGTTTAGCAGCTTTTTCTAATAGAGGCCAACCAGATGCATACAGAAAGCCCACAAGCAGGACCATATAACAGCTCTCTCCTCACTTGTGATTCCAGACAACTGGCATTTAGAGACATACCAATTCCAGCAGTGGAGGTAGAACATAGGCATTGTGGCTAGTAGCCATTATTCACCATGAATTTTTCTTATCCTCTATTAAAGCCATCCAAGTTGGTGACCACCACAAGTGAACTTAACTGCAAGAGAACTTCTTCTCTTTCCCAAAGTTATTCCCCATTATGTACCTGTAAAGCTCAGTTTCTCCTCTCTTTGATGGTGAAAAACTGGGAAGTAAAGAAAGGGATAAAGACTTGCTAAGTGCAAAATTAGAAGAGCAAGAGAAATTCCCAAATACTGCAGTGTAGCATCAAGATTCACCTGAAGAATAAACACACTCCTGTAATCATATTGACTCTATATATCACTGTGGAAGTAAACACTTTATCCAATCACTGATTACAATGAAACCATGAACCACTTGAGACAGCAAGGATGATACAATAACACAGCAAATATTCCCGTGGTGGGAAGGCAAAATGGAGTGTAATTTTGAAGACTGAAGCTAGCAGGTGAATAAACAATCAACAATCCCATAGAGGATATGATATTCAGATTTCATTGTATTTATTTGAAATCTCAAAGGTTTTGGAGCTAGCGCTATAGGATTTTGGCTTCCTTCCGTTGGGGGACCACTAGACCACAAAAGACTAAAAAAATATATCTCACTCATTCTTCCACACTGCGCACTCTCTCTCTCTCTCTCTCTCTCTCTTTCTCTCTCTCTCTCTCACACACACCCCTGTACCCCAACTCCCTGTAATAGCAAACTTAGCTGGTGAGTTCAACAAGGATTGTTGCTAAACAGGACCACTGTAAACTTCCTGCCAGAGTTTTTAGATAACCCTTCTCCTCTTTCACCCATTTCTTAAAATCTCACAATCACAATTGGTTTAATCAGGTTTGCCTGACAGACACCAGGACTGGAGAAATAAGAATCACTTATTCTGATCTTCATCTTCATATGGCTAGAAATCCAGGGAATCATATGCAGAAATGGTTAGGGAAAAGACTGGCAAACTCAATTGTTCTCTTCTGTTCCCTTGTTCAGCTTGGCATTAGTTGTGTCTGGCTTGGAATATATCCTCCATTTCCAGATGTGGACAAGACATCCATGCATGGTCAAATCATGCTTGTATGTAATGAAGGATCTGTTTCCATGTTCTACATTGTACTAGGCTACGTGGGTTTTCTGGCCATTATCAGCTTCACAGTTGCTTTCCTGGCCAGGAAAATGCCTGATGGTTTTAACGACACCAAATTCATCACCTTCAGCATGCTGATATTTTGCTGTGTTTGGATGTCTTTCGTGCCTACATATTTGAGCAGCAAGGGGAAGTATATAGTAGCTGTGGAAATTTTTGCCATTTTGGCTTCTAGCTCTGCTTTGCTGGTTTTTATCTTTTCCCCAAAATGCTACATTATTGTACTCAGACATGAGAGGAACAAAAAAGTGTATATACTTCAAAAATCAAATTCTTCTTTCAAACAATTTTGATGTGAATCTTGCACTCCCTGAGATAGTTTATGGTTGTGGCAGAGGAAGAAACGATAAATAAACTGTACATTATTATTATTATTATTATTATTATTATTACACGGACAGGCGGAGACCCCCCCAACCCCAGGCAACACCTGAGTGGAATAATGACTCAAGACAACGTGTTATGGGATTAAAATTTGGCCAAAACTTTATTAAAGCTTCAGATGTAGGGAGACCTTGACTTAGGCATTGGACGTTTATCCCTCCCAGTCCCCGGCAGGGGATCTGGGGAACATCAGGGTTATCCAGAATGTGTGGGCATTGGGCTGGCTCTGGAGTACGTCTGTTCAAGCAGAGAGCCCGCCCCCCCATTTTGCGGCCTTTGCAGGGGAGAGCAATGACAACCTATTGGCATATGGCCAATGCCTCCCTTCAAAACAACCCCTTTAACGGGGAACCCTGGGATCACCACTGCAGGGGGGGTGTGGGTCACTGCTTCACACACACACAGAGAGAGAGAGAGAGAGAGAGAGAGAGAGAGAGAGAGAGAGAGAGAGACCCATTTAGGGAAGATAGACTACAAGATTCCGCCCAATGCCTGAAACTGCCAAAGTTGTGACATTTTGCTACGGGAAGACAAAACCTGCCAATGCAGGAAAATTCCTTTCCAGCCCTTCAGCAGTGACCATAACGTAGCAGTGCCCGTGTACTTGTGAAGAAGAGGTTAACCTGCAAAAGAAGGCTTAACTGAGGGAGGGCAGGGTGGGAGAAGCTCTGAAGCCAACCGAAAATTCCCGGGTAAGTTCCGCCCACGGTTGTGTGGGCAGGTTGATCCCTCCCCCTTACCTGGCCAACTCTCTCCTGGCAATGCCTCCCCAGCTGGGATTGGGTTACTGGCAGAGGTAGGCGGCTACCTCCAGGTGTCCAGTCGGGGGGGGGGGGAATCCAGGCTGTACTGCCAGGAGCCGCATGGGACTGGGAGAGGGGCTGTGTGCGACCACACAAAAAGCGCCCCCCATTTGATGTGGGGAGCATTTATTATTATTATTATTTCAACTTTTACACCACCCTATACCCGGAAGTCTCAGGGCGATTCACAAGATCACAGCATATAAAATCAAACCAAAAGCAGTAACCCAATAACCCTCCCCCCCAAAAAAGCTACATTCTAAAAGGGTGTTGGGTGTCAATAAGATCAACCAAAGGCCTGGTTAAAAAGGAATGCTCTTGCCTGGTGCCTAAAGGTGTGTAATGAAGGTGTATAATGTATTTTATTTTTAAAAATACAACACTTTAAATGCATTTCCATTAAACATCCACAATGACTCAGTTGGGAGTCATGGGATTCCTCCAAACAACTTTTGGCCTGGCCTTCGGCTTAGACTCACTCTGACCCCTTATCTAGAATTTGGTATATAAATTTTCCCTTGGCTTTTTTGCTGGCCCATGTAGGACCAGCATGGATAGCTGGCTCCGGCGAATATCTGATGTTTCCTCTCTTTATGGTCTTGATTTATGGGCTACTACTAAAATTGAGGCTGCATTTTAATCTGTATTTTAAGCCGTATTTTAATTAACTGTTTGTTGTTGTTGTTTTCTATTACGTTTTATTGTAATTTATATTTGGTGTTAGCCTGCCCTGAGCAGCTAAAATTATTATTATTATTATCATGATGAATAAGGAGAATAAGGAGCAAGATACTTCAGGTAAGATTTCCATGGCACAGTGTAGCTTTGGCCAAGTGTTACATTATGAAAGTGCTGTGGATGTTGCTTCTTTTGGCTCTCCCTTTGGTTCTTGTTCCATGATTTTCCTTGTAGCGTTCGGGGGATGAGTATTAAAAATAATGCCATACACACCCATGAGAACTAACTTTTGGATGAATTAACTAAAAAAAAAAAAAAAAGATTCTGATATTCTGTCATCATGGGCAGTGGCTGACTCATCATCACATCTTGAACTTTATTCTCTCTGTTTTGGATGCATACTCACACATAGTGACACTATAGGCAATACAAAGACCTTTCCTGTGATGCCTCATTAGTATCATGCCACAAACTCAGTGATCCAAAATGATCCCCCAGGGGATGCCATCCAGAATTGCAAAGTTGAAATAGGCAGGTAGCAGCGCCGGCCCAAGACATATTGGTAATGGAGGTGAACCACAGAATGTGTGCCCCTGCCATGAACCTTACTAGGACATTGTCAGCATTTGTACAGCACCAAAAACTCACCAGCAATTATGATAATGCTAATGTTGATAATAATGATAATATTTTGGAGAATTGGAGAACTGGGCCCAAACTAACAAAATGAATTTCAACAGGAACAGATGTAAGGTTCCACACTTAGGCAGGAAAAACTACCTTCACAAATATAAGATGTGGGACACCTGGATTGCCAGGACCTAGGAGTCTAGGGGTCTTAGTAGACCACAAGCTTAACATGAGTCAATAGTATAATGCAGCAGCAACAAACCCTAATGCTATTCTAGGCTGAATCAACAGGAGTATAGTGTCCCAATCAAGGGAAGTAGTGTTGTTGTTGTTTAGTCGTTTAGTCGTGTCCGACTCTTCGTGACCCCATGGACCAGAGCACGCCAGGCACTCCTGTCTTCCACTGCCTCCCGCAGTTTGGTCAGGCTCATGTTCGTAGCTTCGAGAACACTGTCCATCCATCTCGTCCTCTGTAGTCCCCTTCTCCTTGTGCCCTCCATCTTTCCCAACATCAGGGTCTTTTCCAGGGAGTCTTATCATGAGGTGGCCAAAGTATTGGAGCCTCAGCTTCACGATCTGTCATGAAGGGAAGTAGTAGTACCACTGTATTATGCTTGGTCAGACCTCCACATCTGGAGAAATGTATCCAGTTCTGGGTGCCACAATTTAAGAAGCACAGAGAAGATGGAAGATGGAGCAGGCTTGTTTTCTTCTGCTTCAGAGGTTAGGACCCAAACCAATGGCTTCTAGTTACAAGAAAGGAGATTCCAACTAAGCATCAGGAAGAGCTTCCTGGTGGTAAGAGCTGTTTGACAGTGGAACAAACTCCATAAGAAGGTGGTGGACTGTCTTTCATTGGAGATTTTTAAGCAGAGGTGGGTAGCCATCTGCCAAGAATGCTTTAGCTGAGATTCCGACATTGCAGTGGGTTGCAGTAGATGACCCGTGAAGTCTCTTCCAACTCCACAATCCTACGATTCTTCTGATTCAAAGAGCATGGAGAAATAGAACTGGGTGCCATCAGGTCACACTCCTTGGATCAATGTTTGGATCAGAACTCCCCACCCCAACACACATATTTTATAATAATATTAAGGCCTGATTAAGGAGATGAAATGAGGACTTCCGGGGGAGGCGCCTCCGATAATGGCAGAATTCCTCTGACCGGGAGGAATCTGCTCTGTGGAAATCTGGGTCTGGCTGCCACGGCGAAGGCGGAAACCCATTAAAATCACAGGCAGGAGAAGCCTGTGAATGTGGGATTCGGCGGGTACCTTTTGCACCTCCCCCACTCGCGGGGAACCCCGGTTTTTGGGGCTCCAGAGCGACGTGGGGTGAGCGGCACGGTGCATCGAATCGTCTGCTTCTTCCACGGAGCGAAGCCGCATCGCTGTTGCCGGAGAGCACTGACCTTTTCCTGTGGACAATTTGACTTTAAAGTAATTACCCGTGAGTAGAGCTGAAACGGAAGAATTGGATTTCTAAAAGTTTAATTTGGTATCGTAACGGGGAGGTTCAAAACAGGAAGTCCGCCTTCCCTTTTTGTAAATAGACTGAGGCAACGAAGTTGCAAGCTGGAGTCCTGGAAGGTCTTTTGTAAAAGATCAAATTTCCAATGGTAAAGAACATTAAACCCCCTCTTGGAGGCAGGAGAAGAGAGGGGGAAGTTGCAGATTGGGTATGCCTGCAGGAGAGAGCGAAGAGGCTTAAAACACCGCCACTCTTACCCTGGAAACGGGCTGCTAGTAAGACTGACTTTTTTTTTTTTAATGTTCATTGACAGCGCTTAGAACGTTCATTGACAGCTAGCTAAATAAGAGAAATACATTGTTTCTACTGTTTCCGGCTGCTTTAAAAAGGAGTAAAAGTAACTGAAAATTGAAACTAATTTGAAACTAACTTCGGATTGTTTAAAAGAGGATACTATCGACTTTTACAAATAGAAACTGTTTCCCCCTAGTGGAAGCCTTTGAAACTGGTTGATTTACAAGAGTTGGACTAGGGGAATTTCCAGCTGCAAGTTAAAACCCGTGAGACTCTGGGACTGACCTTGAATCTTTCAAATGGTATGGTAAATGGAAGAGGAAAAACAGACCAGTCAATTGTTGATAAAACATTAAGGTCTGGGAGGACTTGGTAACAATCCAGGAGGGGTCTATTATTAAGCCCTCTTGTTCTTTTTGTTGCTGTCTCTGTACTAGTATATTTGAAACTAAGAGAAATGTTGACAGAAGAGGCTTTGGTGGCGGCATTATATAAAATAAATGACTCATTGGATCAGCTTCACAGGAAAATGGACATGATAAATGCGAAGATGGATGTTTCAATTGTTGAGGTTGACTTGAAAGCAGGGAGTATGGACAATACCAATACAGAAACCACCCAGAAATTGATACAAGAACCTATTTTGATATGGCAAGCTGTGGAGGAAGTTAAGGAAAAAGCTGTTGCTGTTGAAGGTACAGAAACACAAATGGAAAGAAAGAGAAAGAGAGCCCCAGCCCTACAGAGGCAATTTGATGAACATAAGTTGACACTCGCTATGACTGAATTTAAGGAAAAACAGACGAATTTGAGGATTAGAGTTCACCTTTGGTGGACATGCCCAAGGATTAAGACACTCTGGGAGATGATTCAAAACGAAATGAAAAAGGTATTTAAATATACCCTTTTGAAGAAACCAGAGGCCTTTCTCCTGGGCATGGTCAGCCAATTGGTGTTAAAGAAGGATAGAATTTGTTTCATGTATGCAACAATAGCAGCAAGAATACTTATTGTGAAGTACTGGAAGACACAAGATTTATCTATCTGGGAAGAATGGCAGATGAAGTTGATGGACTATATGGAATTGGCGGAAATGACTGGCAGAAATCCGAGACCAGGGAGAAGAGTCGGTGGAAGAAAACTGGAAAAAGTTTAAGACTATGTATAGAAATATTGTAAAAATAATGACTGTTAGAAAAATGTTGGAATGAAGTTATATGGCTTTAGTAGAAATGTTATAAGGAATTAAGTATAAATAGAAATAGAGTATTAAAGGGAAAAATAAGATTAGAATATGTTAAGATAATTATAGGATAGAAAACAGAGGAAGATGGAAAGGAATTGCTGAAACAATTAATAGAAGTGGAATACAGAAAGGGAGGCATGAGGAGGTCGTGGAAATAAGGGAATAAAAGTTAAGATATTGAAATTGTTTTTGTGTTTTAAATGGTTTGCGTCTTGTTTTGTTAATCTTATGTTTTTTCTCTCTTTTTTGCTTTGCTTTTTCTTTTTCTTTTTTGTTTTTTCTGCTTTATTGTGTTCAAATGGTTGGAAAATCAATATTTTTTTTTTTTTTTTTTTAAGGAGATGAAATGAAACCACATGACTTTTTTGCATTATTAATTGCTATAGAGTCATACTGGGATCAAATGGAGCTATGTCATTTTCATCTGAAACATTCCTGATCACTTGGCTGTATCATTTCCCCAAAGTGTTATATTTTATAATGTTAAGGCCTGAATATAACTCTAGAGCGCGATTTTTATGCAAACTGGTGTGATCTAAATTTAGGATATTTTCTTCATAAATTTACTCTCTAATCATGGTTGAAGGTGAAACTAATATATTTCACATTCTGTATGAAATACATTTTGAACCCTCTTATTTAGTTATTATTGAACTAAACTTAAAACAGCAATGCAATGTTTCCAGCCTGTCATTACCACACCAGTCAAGTGCTTTGTCCTGGGCCTGTGGCCAGCTTATGTCACTCATGAGAAGAGACAGAGGGAGTCTATCCCTCCTCTTCCATCAAGTTAGAAAGCACTGCTGGAAGCAGAAAAATGTTAAAGTTGCTCTGGTTGCAAATGGCTTGATGTCTTGAATTAATAAATATTCCACCTCAGTCCTGGTTTCATGTCTTCCTTCCTGGGCAAATGCCTTTTATCTACAGTCCTGTTCACTCTTTGTTAAGTATAATTGTTTAATTGGCACCGAAATGAAGAACGGTGATGTGTATTACTGAAAGGGTTTCACTGGAAGATTCCATTGAAGCTATAAGAACAGCAAAAAGAGCTCTCTGAGCTCCTTGATAGGTTCATAATTAACTGTTGTTGTTCTCCAGCAGCAATCATGTGAGTGATTAACCCTAGATTGCAAATTCACCACCTTGTTAGGGTGGCAGCTGAGACATTGTTCTCAGGCTCTGTGAGAGTGAGGTGTCTTCCAGGAACTCAACAGACTTAGGGGCTAATGTAGCCTGTATAAGAGAGAGCAATGCTTGTCAGATCTAATGTTATTTTATTTTATTTCTAAGAAGATCCTGAGCCTATGTCTTATGGAACAGTTTGGATGTATCATTTACTGGTTTTTGTTCTGCTGTGAGGAAAGTTTTGCATGTAAAATTTTGAATTTTTAAAAATGGGTCTAGACACCCTTCACCCTGCCACCTCTCCACTTCCTCCCCTGTCTGCTAACTCTCCCCTTTCAGGGTCTGGAAAGTTTCATATGGAGAGAGGTGGTCCTTGATGTATTGTGGTCATGAAGCTCTTAAAGGGGAATGTGGCTCATGGACCGGAAAAAGGTTCCCCACCTCTATACTAGATGGCATCTTTGAGGATGTGGTCAGTTTCCTTCAAGTGTTTTCTTTATAACATGAGCTGAAGAACCTCCAGCCCCAAATACCTCTTCATTTGGCCCACCATTCCCACTTCCATGGCTTGGCAAATATGATATCATCATGCCAGATCTGGGGAAACTAAAGTCACCACTGGGCCAAAAATGTGTCTGCAGGTACCTTCAATCAACAGATTGGCAGTGAGGTGCTGCAAGGCACTATTCTTCCCTCAATGCTCTTCAACATTTCTATGAAGTCATTGAAATGTTATGGAATGCCCTTCCTGCTGAAATATGGGACACTCCATGTCTATTGGCATTCTGCCAGCTTTTTGATCTTTCTGCCTGAGCTGCCTATCTCAACTGTTTTGTAGTTTGATGTTATATTATATTTATGGGTGTTTACGTTTTACTATTTGAGTTACTGGTTTTAGAATTCTAAAATTGCACAATTTATATACTTTAAATGAGGATGAGGATGAGGATTCCCCTTGGCTGACTGTGATAGACTTCTTACAAACCACAGACTCCAGCTTGGCCACAGTGCTGTCCAATAGATGTCCCATCCTACCACTTGACACCAAATATTCATCAAACTATGATAGATCTAATTTGGTTTAGCCCTCCATGAACATAAAGTTATGATGATTTATAATTCCTATCTCATTGCCACACTTTCACAGCACCCACTGGCACAGTCATAATTATAGTTGCATCATCTGTTTACAAAGGGAATGTGTACTTTCCCCCCAGAAGAGCAATTTAAGCACAGTTCTTCTTGAAAACTCAAGAGGTTGTTTTTCATATTAATCCCTTGTGCCCATTTCCCACCTTTTAATCCCTCTTCATGCAAAACATGTTAGTGTGAGATGCAGTCATGTAAGACACGCAAGAAAAGCGTCATGTGGTCATCACAGCTGAGGAAATGAATCATTAAATTATTCTGCCTTTGTTCCATCTGATGGTCAAGAGGAAAGGTAGCTTTTTTATTCTCAGATCCTATCTCTGTTTTTCACTAAATGACTTAAGATTTGACATTCCTTACAGAACAATGCTAGAAAAGCAAACGACTCAAAGGGGAGGTCTTCTATATCTCTCTGTGTCTTCTATATCTCTCTGTGTCTTTCTCTCAGTGTTCCAATTGTCTTTCCTCTGTGATGCAAAAACCTAGCCATTGTTTCCATTATTTGCTAAAGATTTACAATAGAGACCTATACATGCCTACTCAGAACTAAGTCTCATTAAGTTGAATGACACTCTCAAGAAAGTTGGTGTATGTTTTCTAACCTCTGACAACACAGAGATGGACACTGATTTCAGTGAGCTTAACCATGCCTGTGTTGAGGTGTAGCCCATACACCAGATATATTTTCTGAATGACACTCTCATGGATCTCACATTTTCACATGACATGTCATAGAAATTTTGTTTCTGGGTTGTTGTTTCTTAGATTTTGCTTGAAATTCTTCAGACATTTCTCCTTTAGAGAAACACCCAAATTGGTCTCAAATGTCACATTGCACAACATTTTCATGAGAACTATATTGGACATTGATAAATGAACTAGAAATGTTTTGGAGGACCAGTGATCATTCAGGGATCCACCGCAGAAGGCGAATTTTATTTCATTTAATTCAATATGCTATAATTCGAGACTTCTTACATTTGTTCTCCATGCAATTAACTTATCTATCCCTTCTAAATGATAGATTGCTCAGCTCAAAATATCTGCAGGATCTGATGTTCTTCTGCTTCCTTAGATCTTACTCTTTGGCATGAGCCCCTTTTTACAATGTGATAGGAGCTACCTTGTAGGGTGAAAAGTGGTTGAATGAACTGTAAGAACATGCACATCAGGTCCATAACATACACCTTCCCTATGAATTTCTAAATCTGTTGAGATCGAGGGTGCAAGTTAGGAGGAAAGACCCTTGTAACCAGTCCTTTCCACAAAGGGTTGGCAAATGTCAGGCTTTTAAGATCTACTGATTTTTTTCAATAGAGCCCCAAAATTTACCAGCCACTATGCACATAAAGTAGAATAGCAATTCTAAGTTATTTTCAGTACCAGCAATAAAATGAATTCATGCAAAAGTCAGGTTGACTGAAATTTTCTACTGCTTGGCAGGTGAATTTAATATTGATGAATTACTAAATAATGTGGAAACAGAAACCATTACTGTTTGCTCACCCATGTTCTGAAACCTAGGAGCATATCACATAGAAGCTCCTCCATATTGTTAAAAGTGTATGTGAATGAAGCCTCAGGGAGATACAAGTTATTTTGGTTGAATTTTGGTCCCACTAAAATCAATGGAACATTCTAGCTTTGACTGAAATCTCTCCTTTATTACAAAGGGAGTCTAATGCAGCTAAATTACTCTGTATCCAGTGCTATGAATATAATGGGTGGCACACTGACAACTGTTCTTTCCATTGCAGTGAATGCAGAAGAGTTCATACGCTGCATAGTCCTGCTTGACTGGAGTCAGAGAACTAGATCACATACAAAAATTTGCAGCACAATTTTTATGATATTGTTTCATCTTCTAAATATAAAGTATGTTGTTTATTTAGTATATATAGCCATCAAAAAATATTCTCTGACATGGGAAATACTACTAACAAGTTGCTAAAGGTGAAATAAGGAGCTTCACAACTAAGTCAAAATCTTCAACTGATTCTCCAGTCCAAACTATATCCATGATTCATTGTTCATAATGATATACCACTCCATCAAGATTAACCTTAGGAGAAATACTTGCATATCTGAAGTGATTAAAAAAAAAATTCTAGTAACATTTGAATGTTGGTAATTTACACTTAAAGATACTAGAAATTAAGCATTTTAATTTCAATTCCAAAGCTATGGAGAATTTTGACAAAGGCAATGGAACACCAATAACCACATTTACCCTTCTGGGATTTGGAAATGACCCTAAACTACAAATTCCATTCTTCATGGTGTTTGTATTCATCTACACTGTGACTGTGGTTGGAAACATTATAATCATCACTCTGGTAATCTCTGATCATCACCTTCATACTCCTATGTACTACTTCCTTGGAAACCTGTCCTGCTTGGAGACCTGCTACACTTCAACTGTCCTCCCCAGGATGTTAGCCAGCTTCCTGACAGGGGATAGAACTATATCTGTTGGTGGCTGCTTTGCACAGTTTTTTTGGTTTGGGACCCTAGCAATTGCTGAATGCTACCTGTTGGCTGCCATGTCCTACGACCGCTATTTAGCCATATGTAAGCCCCTCCACTATGCCACTCTTATGGATGGGAAACTCTGCTTTCTCTTGTCAGCTGGGTCCTGGCTATGTGGGATTACAGTTATGACAATAGTAGTAAGTTTAATGTCACAACTATATTACTGTGGTCCCAGTGAAATTGATCATTTCTTTTGTGAATTGGCACCAGTGATTAATCTCTCTTGCAGTGATACTACTATGGTGGCACTGGTGGGTCTCATAGTCTCAGTCATCGATGCTATTCCGTCTTGTCTCCTAACGCTAATGTCTTATGTGTGTATAATTGCCACCATCTTACGGATCCCATCTTCAACAGGGAGGAAAAAGGCCTTTTCCACCTGTTCTTCCCACCTTATTGTGGTTTCAATATTTTATGGATCATTAATATTTGTATATGTGCTCCCAAAAAAGGAAGCTCTGTGGGAAGTGGACAAAATCTTTTCAGTCTTCTACACAGTCTTAACCCCTCTAATCAATCCCCTTATCTACAGCCTGAGGAACAAAGAGGTGAAAGAAGCTTTAAGGAGAGTCATAAGCAAATGCAGGGTTTTAACATAATTTGCACTATTAGCCTTAAATATGCCTTAAAATGACCTTGTGAATGGGCAGGCTCCCACAGAGAAGCTCATGCTTGCTCTGCCCCTAGCCAAGAGAAAACGAGTGGGTGCAAGATGGGTGGTTGTATTTTAAGACATCTGATCTACCTACTATGCTGTTTCCGACATTCTGAGTATTCTAGGGGGCATGGAGAGGATCTTCTCTGCGATGGGGAACGGGTGTGCTGATATTCAGAACTGGTGCTCTGAGGAACTGATAAAAAGTGATGATCTGATTTTAGTCAACCTCCATCTGTCCTGTGTCAATTTCCACTCAATTATTTTGAAGAACTGTTTAATGTGGCAAGGATTGACAAAATATCCTCATGAAGGGTCAAGGAGAGAGAGGGAGAGATTATTGACTCAACACAGAGTGACTTTCTTTCAGCCAAAACAAATAGGTTTTTTGCTTTTGTTTCCTTTCAATATCATTGTTGGAACATTTCCTGATAGTTTCCACTGAATTGGGATATACATCGTCATTGTGATGTTTCATCCTGGTTTGTGTCAAACCAGCTAGCATTACAAGCCAAGCTATACATGTAATATGCAATATTTTTCTTATACTTGTAAACAGTGCTTTTGCTATGTTTTTCCATTGAATAAAACACTGTAAACCATGTATGTTGTTGTAATGGATTGCTTTGAAGTCATTCCAGCACTGGGTGGGGAAATCACTACCCAATCCTGGTCTGTATTTTGCCAGAACAAAGGTGGCAACTCTACTCATGAGGAAGCTAACTGGTGTTATTTCCAGCCCTTGCAAAATTCTTGTATTTATGAGTTTGCTTAAATTCTAACCCTTTACTGAATCTATTGATTTGGCAGGCCCCCGCTTCCTTTTTTAGTACACATTGCTTGCCATCAATAAATATTATCTGTTCTAGGAGCTATTGAGTTGCCAAAGGTGACACAAGCAGTTTCAGAACTGCGTTGTAATATTCAGTGGATTCTCCAGTCAAAACTATATCCATTCTTCATAAAGAGGTATCACTCCATCATCCACAAGAGGTCCAGAAGGTGACAACACAAGAATGGGCCTTTTCTGTGGTTGTTCCCTCTTTTTGGAATACTCTCACCAAGGAGACTTGCCTAGTGCCTCTACTATATAGCTTTAAGCTATATAGTATATAGTATTCTCTATAACTAGGTCTTTGACTAACAGTCTATGGCCTTTTAAATATGTTTGGGGGAGTGGGGTTATTAGTTTGTTTTCATTTGTTTTATTATGTATTTTGTGCTCACATTTTGTATTTTTATGTTCTGAACCACCCTGTGATCTTTGGATAAAGGCTGGTATATAAATGTAATCAATCAATCAACTGAATCAGATGATGCTCTGCAAGTGGTGAACCTTTGAGTAACGTTTGTCCTTATATGATGTTTTGGGAAACCAGCACTATGTAATCATCTTCTGTGAAGCCTGGCTTGCAAGTGGGTCAAACTGTAAGATCTCTCATTGGGTTTTGTGGCTGAACCCCCACGGCAAAAGATCATTTGTGAAGCTTAGAAGGGAATGTGTTACTTGAGCTGAAAAGGGTTCTGCATCGCTATAATAGTATCAGTATGTATCAGTTCCTTCCAGTGTTTTCTTTATAACATGATTTCAGCCTAAAAAGTGTTTTCATTTGGCCTACCACTTCCACTTCCATGGCATGGGAAGCATGACACTGTGATGCCAGATGTGGGGAAGCTAAAGTTACCACAAAAATGTGTTTGCACATACTGTTGATCAGCAAATCAGCACTGGGGTGCTGCAAGGTACTACCCCCCCCCAATGTTCTCCAACATTTCTTTGAACTCATCAAGATTTTTCAGTTGGTTATTGAATGCACTTCCTGTTGAAATATGAGAGGCTCCATCTCTATGGGCATTCTGCCAACTTTCTCATGTCTCTACCTGCCATGGACTGGTTGGACACAGAGAATGGGAGGAACCAGCTGGAGAACCACCAAGGGAAGAAGGCTCAAAGCCCGGAAAGTGCAGCAGGGGAGGACAGAGGCCAAGAGGCAGAGATGAATCAGGCTTGTGCATAGTCATGGGTGTCTCCCCCTCCTGCTGTGACAAGCTCCTCTCCCTGCTAGTCTCCCAGAATGAGTAGAGGTATGAATAGGGTGTAGAAGATGTTGGCTTCACACAGGCTCAGTCTCTGATTGTTGGGAAAATCCCTGGAGAGGAGGGAACTTAGATGGCTTTGGGAAGACAATGACCTTCAGTCTTGGCAACTGATTCATGGGACAAGACCTGTAGGGATGAGCTGCTGTGCTTATTAGGCCTGACACTCTGGCAAGTCTAGTAGTTAATGGATCAAAATTGAATCACAACAAGACAGGGATACTGTTTCTGGGGGATAGGAGGCATGCAGGTGTGAGGGACTCCCTGTCAGGAACTCGTCCTACACTCAAGTAGGACCCTGGCAGAGACACATGCCCAACTAGCATGTTATCTCTCTCCTGGTCAATCGTTCAAAAGCTTCAAAAGCTTTCTTCAGCCCGAACATGACAGTGACCGATGCCAACAGATATTGGAACACTTAGGGAATCCGTAGAGTCTTTGCAGCTTGCGTAACAGACCTCAGCAACTCAGCATTTTGGCTAATCTACTTTATTTACATATAAACACACACGGAGCACTGCAAAATGGCTCCATCTCTCTCTAGCATCAGACAGCAAAGAGAAAGAACAAAGGATAATAGTCCCACTTCACAGAACACAGTAACACAAACATCCTGTCTCTGTCATTTCCCACTTTGTGGAGTCAAAACTCCACAGTTTGTGACAGACAAAAATCCCATGACCCCTAAAGGACCAGGTGCACAGCCTGGATATCATTTTGGACTCACAGCTATGGAGGTGCAGGTCAACTCTGTGCCCAGGACAGCTATCTACCAACTTCATCTGGTATGTTGGCTGAGACCCTACCTTCCTGCCCACTGCCTCTCCAGAGTGGTGCATGCTCTTATTATCTCCCAATTGCACTTTATGTGGGGCTACCTTTGATGGTGACTCAGAAACTGCAATTAATCCAGAATGTGGTTGCTAGACTACTGACTGGGAGTGGCCACCACAACCATATAACACTGGTCCTAAAAGATCTACATTGCCTCCCAGTATGTTTCCAAGCACAATTCAAGGTATTGGTGTTGACCGTTAAAGCCCTAAACAGCTTCGACCCTGCATACTTGAAGGAACAGCTCCACCCCATTGTTCAAAGCAGGCAGCTCCAAGGTCCAGCTCCAAGGGCCTCCTTGCTATAATTGAAATTACAGGGAACAAGGCAGAAGGCCTGTGGAATGCTCTCCTGTCAGATGTCAGAGTTAAAACTACTATATAACTTTTCATAGAAATCTGAAGACAGCTCTGTTTCGGGAAGCTTTTACTGTTTGATTCCGCCCTCCCCCCTGTATTTTTGCTGAAAGCTGCCCAGGGTGGCTGGGATAACCCAGTCAGAGGGGTGGGGGTATAAGAAATAAATAATTATATCATTATCACCATCATCATATACAGGTTGTGCTAACTCCAACTTGCACAATCTGATTTACTACCAGCTTGCTCCTGTCCCTACCTAAACAGCCTATCTTAACTGTAGTACGCCCTTGCCTGACTCTTACAAACCATAGAATCCAACCTGGCCACAGTGCCATCCAATCAATGTTCCATCCCACCACTTGGTACCATATATCCATCAAATTATGATGGCTCAAACTAAGTTTAGCCATCTAAGTACATAAAGTTCTGAAGATTCCTATCTCGTTGCCATGCATTCACAGCACCCATCAGCACAGGCATAATTAGAGTAGAACTTTCCCCACAGAAGAACAATTTAAGCATAGTCCTTAGAAAACTCAAGAGGTTTTTCTTCATACTAATCCCTTGTGGCTATTCACCACCTTTTAAACCCTCTTCATGTAAAACATATTAGCATGAGTTACAGTTATGTTGAATTGGCAACACAGCTTAATGTGGCCATCACTGCTGAGGAAATAAATCACTAAGCTATTCTGCCTGGTGGTAAAGAGGAAAGGTAAATATTTTTATTATTTTTCTCATACCTTATCACTGTTATTGAGAGGGAGGATGTCATTCAGGAGAAAATACCCTTGTAAACAGCCCTTCCCCTGTGGCTATGGCTGTTACCTTTACACAAAGAGTGGGCAGACTTCAGGCTTTTAAGATCTACATCTGTTCTTAATAGAACCCCAGAATTTACCAAACACAGCCAGCTGTAAATGCCATACAGACAGAATGGAGCAACAAGTCTAAGCTGTTTTCAGTACCAGAAATAAAATGAGTTTACAGTCCATTAATGCAATAGCCAAGGTTATATTAAATGTTCTACTTCTGAGCAGGTGAGTTTAATGTTGATGTCATTACTAAACAATTGGGAATCAGAAACCATTAGCTTCACCTCACTCCTGCTTTGCAATGCAGGAGCATATGACATTGAACTTCTTCCATATTGTGGAAAGTATATGTGAATGAAGCTTCAGTGGGTAATAATTTTTGAGATAGATTCAAGCTAAGTTAGATGAACTTTGGTCCCAGTAAAATAAATAGGACATGCTAGTCCTGAGTGAAATCTTTCATATTTCAAAAGGAGTTTAATGCAGCTAAGATACTCTGTATCCAGCCCTGTGACTATAGTGAGTAGCTCAATGGGAACTGTCCTTGCATTGTAGTGAATGAAACATAAGATTCATTAGAGCTCCTGTGTTTCATAGTCCTACTGGATTGTAGCCAGAGAATCAGACCCACAATCCACAACTTGTTGCACAATATTATTATTTTATTGTTTATCTTCTAACTGTAAAGTTTGTTATTTATTTAGTATATATAGCCTAACATGAATAAATATTCTCTGATCTAGGGAATATTGAAAATGAGTTGCTCAAAGTGAAACAAGAAGTTTCACAACTGAGTTGCAATCTTCAGCTAATTCTCCAGTCCAACCTATACCCATGCTTCATGCTTGATAAAGATGTATCACTCCATTAAGATTATGCTTCCAATTTCGATTTGAAGTGATTTTCTAAAATAACAGCAATTCATGAAAGTTGGAACATTACACCTAATGACCTAAAGACACTAAAATTTTGGCAATTTAATTTCAGTGACCATTGCTATGGAGAATTTTTACAAAGGCAATGGGACATCAATAACCACATTTACCCTTCTGGGATTTGGAAATGACCCCAAATTACAAATTCCATTCTTCATGGTGTTCGTAATCATCTACACTATGACTGTGGTTGGAAACATCATAATCATCACTCTGGTAGTCTCTGATCATCACCTTCATACTCCTATGTACTACTTCCTTGGAAACTTGTCCTGCTTGGAGACCTGTTACTCTTCAACTGTCCTCCCCAGAATGTTAACCAGCTTCCTGACAGGGGATAGAACTATATCTATTGGTGGCTGCTTCACACAGTTTTTTTGGTTTGGAACCTTAGCAATTGCTGAATGCTACTTGTTGGCTGACATGTCCTATGACCGCTATTTAGCCATATGTAAGCCCCTCCACTATGCCACTCTTATGAATGGGGAACTCTGCTTTCTCTTGTCGGCTGGGTCCTGGCTATGTGGGATTACAGTTATGGCAATAGTAGTAAGTTTAATGTCACAACTATATTACTGTGGTCCCAGTGAAATTGATCATTTCTTATGCGAATTAACACCGGTGATAATTCTTTCTTGCAGTGACACCACTTTGGTGACACTGGTGGTTCATATACTGTCAATCATAAATGCTGTTTCTTTTTTCCTGACACTGTCGTCTTATGTGTATATAATTTCTACCATCTTACGGATCCCATCTTCAACAGGGAGGAAAAAGGCCTTTTCAACCTGTTCTTCCCACCTTATTGTGGTTTCTATATTTTATGGATCATTAATATTTGTATATGTGCTTCCAAAAAAGGACGCATTGTGGGAAGTGGACAAAATCTTTTCAGTCTTCTACTCAGTCTTAACCCCTCTAATCAATCCCCTTATCTACAGCCTGAGGAACAAAGAAGTGAAAGAAGCCTTAAGAAGAGCCATTAAAAAATGCAAGGTTTTAGAATAATTTGCAGATGCCTTGTCCACACATCAATATTAGCCCAAGTATGCCTTACCATAACCTTGTGGATGTGTAGGCTCCCAGGAAGAAGTTCACATATTCTCTGTTACTTCTGAGTATTTTAACCACAACACAGCATGGCAATTATGCTAAGATTTGCCTTAGTGATTTATCTGAAATGGGGATCATGGTTCATGTCAGTAACCATAGAACATTGGCTACATATCGTGCTTTAGAAGAATCCTTAACTACAAGCCCCATTTTGGATGGCAGACTAATATAAATTTTAGATTAACTATTGTGCCTTCTGCAGTTAGTAAATAAGGAAGAGTAAAGCTGATGTTACCTGCTGCTGCGATCCAACATGTTTATTCAATTTGCAGCATGCCACATTTTAATTTGCCGTGTCATGTGAAGCAGCCCAGAATACATATATTACAAGACTGTATAGTGTCCCGTGGTTTTCCACGAATCTGAGGGCAATGAAACAATCGTTGAGACGGCTAGAGCGCCGGTGGCGGATGACCCATTCTGAAGCTGACCGGACACAGGTTAGAGCTCAGTGTCGAGCCTACCAAGTGGCGGTAGCGACGGCGAAGAAGGCTTTCTTCGCCGCCTCTATTGCATCTGCAGAAAACAGCAGCAGGAGACTTTTTCAGGTGGTCCGCAATTTAGCGGAACCACCTGCTACATCGGGGCCCAATACGGGCCACATGATCTCCTGCAATGATTTTGCAAAGTTTTTTGCAGATAAAGTCGCTCAGATTCGGGAAGAGGTAGACGCCACCGTGGGAGCAGGGCCGGGGCGGGGGAGTGCTAGAGTTTTGTCTAGTCAAGTTGAGTGGGATCAATTCCAATCTGTTACCTCCGAGGATGTGGACAGGCTGCTTGGACGAGTGAAACCAACCACCTGTCTCCTTGATCCTTGCCCATCCTGGCTTATAAAAGCTAGCCGGGAAGGGCTGGGCGATGGGCTTCGTGGGGTGGTGAATGCTTCCCTCCGTGAGGGAGCCTTCCCAGACCCGCTGAAAGAGGCGGTTATTAAACCGCTTCTTAAAAAACCATCTTTAGATGCGGCCACGATGGCCAACTATCGCCCAGTCTCAAATCTTCCATTCTTGGGCAAGGTGATTGAGCGAGTGGTTGCTGAACAACTCCAGGCACGCCTGGAAGAAGCGGACCATTTGGATCCCTTCCAATCGGGATTCAGGCCTCATCACGGGACTGAAACTGCCTTGGTCGCACTGGTTGATGATCTCCGGCGGGCTAGGGACAAAGGTGAGAGCTGTTTCCTAGTTCTGCTGGATCTCTCAGCGGCGTTTGATACCATCGACCATAACATCCTTCTGGACCGTCTTGAGGGGCTGGGAGCTGGGGGCACTGTCATACAGTGGTTCCGCTCCTTCCTCCTGGGCCGTGTTCAGAAAGTGGTGGTGGGGGATGAGTGTTCAGACCCTTGGGCTCTCACTTGTGGGGTGCCTCAGGGTTCTGTCCTCTCCCCCATGCTTTTTAATATCTATATGAAGCCGCTGGGAGAGATCATCAGGGGGTTTGGACTGGGTGTTCATCAGTATGCAGATGACACCCAGCTCTACCTCTCCTTTAAATCAGAACCAGTGAAGGCGGTGAAGGTCCTGTGTGAGTGTCTGGAGGCGGTTGGAGGATGGATGGCGGCAAACAGATTGAGGTTGAATCCTGACAAGACAGAAGTACTGTTTCTGGGGGACAGGAGGCGGGCAGGTGTGGGGGATTCCCTGGTCCTGAATGGGGTAACCGTGCCCCTGAAGGACCAGGTGCGCAGCCTGGGAGTCATTTTGGACTCACAGCTGTCCATGGAGGCACAGGTTAAATCCGTGTCCAGGGCAGCTGTGGACCAGCTCCATCTGGTACGTAGGTTGAGACCCTATCTGCCCGCGGACTGCCTCGCCAGAGTGGTGCATGCTCTGGTTATCTCCCGCTTGGACTACTGCAATGCGCTCTACGTGGGGCTACCTTTGAAGGTGACCCGGAAACTACAACTAATCCAGAATACAGCAGCCAGACTGGTGACTGGGAACAGCCGCCGAGACCATATAACACCGGTCTTGAAAGACCTACATTGGCTCCCAGTACGTTTCCGAGCACAATTCAAAGTGTTGGTGCTGACCTTTAAAGCCCTAAATGGCCTCGGTCCAGTATACCTGAAGGAGCGTCTCCACCTCCATCGTTCTACCCGGACACTGAGGTCCAGCACCGAGGGCCTTCTGGCGGTTCCCTCACTGCGAGAAGCCAAGTTACAGGGAACCAGGCAGAGGGCCTTCTCGGTAGTGGCGCCCTCCCTGTGGAACGCCCTCCCACCAGATGTCAAAGAGAACAACAACTACCAGACTTTTAGAAGACATCTGAAGGCAGCCCTGTTTAGGGAAGCTTTTAATGTTTGATGTATCATAGTATTTTAATATCCTTTTGGAAGCCGCCCAGAGTGGCTGGGGAAACCCAGCCAGATGGGCGGGGTATAAATAATAAATTATTATTATTATTATTATTAGTGAACATAGATGTAGAGCTATTTTTTTTCCAGATTGCCAGAATGCCTTTTATTTAGCCACTGTTTTGATTTTGCAGATAAACGTATGGTAGTCCCATGGCACATATGCAAGCATTTTCTTATTAACATGAGTGAGGAAACTCCAGCCCATGGCCTTATTAGACCTAAAAGGCCTACTCATTTGAGCCACATTTCCCACTTGAACGATGTGGCAAATATGATGCCATCCATCATCATCATCGTTGTCATCATCATATATTTAGTTATACCCAACCTTTTCCCCTGACAGGGACTCATGATGTCACATGTGGGGCAGGTAAAGTTCTAGCTATGTCAAAAACGACATTGCAGGCACCACCAATCAGCTGATCATCAGCGGGGTCCTATAAGGCACCATTTCCCCCCAGTGGTATTTAACATTTCTTTGAATCCAAGTTTTTTTTCCAGTGTAGCACTGGTATTGTCAGGCTGCTGCCTGTGACTCCTGGCCAGTTGCCCAGGAACATACAAAGACATGGAAATGTTTCTTACCATACACTTTTTATTCAGTATTTACAGAAAGAGGCTATAGAACCCAACCTCTTGGATAATGGCATTGTCCACAGTGAATCTCCACCCCCTGTCTCTCCCAGTTCCTCGTTTGTCATCCTCATTGTCTCTCCTGTGGGTGGTGCTACGTGCCCTTTGTCTTTGAGCTCTTTGCTCTCCTACTTTCAAGGCTCGCTGGGTTCTGAGAGGGGGCCGGGTCTGGAATGCTTTCTAAAGACACTGTGTCTATCAGCTGTCACCCCCCTGGTGTTTCCTCCTCGTACTCTCCCATTATTTCCCAACTTTCCCCCTTGTTGTAAGAATTTTAAAACAAAACAGTATATGTTCCTGTATCAATAAAGGACGGATCCTTCCTGCTCACAATAAAGAGGTTTCCATGTGTTCTTGTACTGTACTGTAGCCTGTACATGCTCATGTTTTCACATATGTGTGTATTCTGCTTGTATTCTGCTTGTCCCTCTCCCCCTTCTCCCTTCCCCTTCTCTCCTGCCACACTATATTAATTTGCCTTTTTACAGAAACATTGTAACATCTCTTGATTTTAAAGAAGCTTGTGTGTCTATACCAAATGTAACTTTAGTTGTGTAAAATTGTAACTCCACGAATGTAAAATGTATCTATTATGTTGCAAGGGAAAGATAAAGTAACGGAGACCTGTCAGAGGTGGCCTCAGTGGTGCAGCACCATCTATTGAGTCTACCATGCATGAATCTCATACATCCATTCATAAAAAACATGTACTCTCATTCACAAAATGCAACTTTATTTAAAAGCGATCATTACTATCTTCCTGCATATCCTTGACAGCCCACAGGCAAAACGCTCAAATCCTGTTTCCCTCCTTATCAGCCCGCTCCAGGTGTCACTCCGATCACTCTGCAAACAAGAAAACATATCAGTAAATATGTCACAAGCAAGTTTGCATAAGCTTCTTACTGACACCACCCAGGAAAAACAATGCAAATCACCCACAAGAACTGTCGTTAACACAGATGTTTTCCCCAAGTGTCACTCACCTGCAAATCCATTCATGCCATGCCTAGTCTGTCTCTTCTGTAATCCATGTACTTGTATTGTCCTGTATGAAAAACCAAGTGTATAAATATCAGGGCTTGCCTTTGGGATTCCTTCTCGTGAAGCAAGGAACCCTGTTGCAACAGTCATTTCTTTGTTTTCAATAAAGATCAGGCTTACAAGCCGCCTTGCTACAAATTTTCCCGGTTTGGTCTCTGTTCTTTACTCCCAACATTTAAGAGCCTAAAACGTGCCTTCTTGGTAGTTGCAAATCACTTAAGGAAGGCAACAATTTATGGGCAAATTTCTTTAACACCCTCATCTGCCTCTGAGCCATGACATCCCTAAAACCCCTGTTGTAAATCTAAACTGTCTTCCTCTTCCTCCTCCTTACAAGGGTCAAGCTGGGGAGGGGGTCTCCACCATTTCTCCTCTGCCCAGTCCCTGATAGGTATTATGGAATGCACTTCTTGTTGATATATTAACATTCAGCTGGCCTATTAAGCTGTCTGCCTAAGCTGCCTGTTTTAATTGATGATTTAATTGTAGGTTTATTATTTATTTATTTATTATGCTTTATTAACTGTAGTTGCATCCATACATCAAAGACATTTTATAGACTGTAGATCAAACTCATCAAAATAAAAATTCCAACAAAGAAGTATATATCTACATAAATTTGATTTCCCGTCCTTCTCAACATCTTTTCACTCCCATCAACCTATTACCTAAATTTATCAGCAAAATCATAATAAAATATTAATATGCATCTATGTATATTACTCTAGATCATATATATTTATATTATATTTATATAATCATATATATTTATAATATATTTATATCTATGTATATCACTCTACTTTAACCCATTTAACCTTTATTTACAGAGCTTATTCAAAAGCTGCCACTGAATTCAGATTGCAACACTTATTTTTTAAGTAATTCTTTAGAGGTTTCCAGTTATCAATGAACTCCCGTTTTTGCTTATCTTTAATCTTTTCTGAGAGACTATCTAGTTCAGCATATTCTACCAATTTTACTAATTTCTACCAATTCTGATCTGATGGTGATTTGGTCACTCTTCAAATGTTTTGCTATAAGTACTATCGTGGCTGTGGTGGCATACAGAAAGATTTTCCTTATCTTCCTGACTACACCTGCTCCTGTAATACCCAATAAAAATGATTCTGGGTTTTTTTGGGGGGAGGATGCATTTAACATTATTTGAAGCTGAGTATGTATGTCATTCGAGAAGGTTTTGATCTTTTTATAAACCCACCACATATGGAGCACCTGGTTCTCCGTATCTCCATCATATATTAGACACACTTTTGTACATTTTGGAGAGTTTAGAAGGGGTTAGATACCAGTGGTATAACATCTTTTGAAGGTTCTCCCTTAACGTGTAGCATGCCGTAAAGTTCCAATTTACTTTCCATAGGTGTTCCCTTTGGCTCATCTCTATGTTGTAACCAAAGTCTTGGACCCATGTGATCATTGTGGACTTAACCTCCTCCTCCTTGACTTCCCAGTCCAGGAGGAGTTGGTATGTTTTGGAGAGGGTTTTAGTTTTAGAATTTACTAGATCTGATTCAAATCTGGAAATCTTTATCACATTTATCACATTTGAAGGTTTCAAATAATTGATAATATTGGAACCAGTCCTTGGCTAATTTTGATAGACTTCTTACAAACCACAGAATCCAATATGGTCACAGTGTTGTTCATCCAACACCTGGCACCACACATTCATCAAGTAATGATACACTGAAGTCAGTTTAGCCCTCCAAATGAACCAAGTTTTGAGGTGTAATTATTCCTACCTCACTGCCACACTTTCACAGCACCCACTGACACATTCTGTTAGGTATAATTGGTTTAATTGACACTAAAAAGGGAAAATTCCTGTGTATTAATGAAGCTTTAAAATGAAAAAAAGTCTAAATGTGTATTGCTAACACAGGGTTTTACCACTGTAGTTTTTTTAGCTCCTAAATGGGTTAATGATTGCCTCTAGATTGTTTTCTGTTACTCTAAACTAAAGTAGCATTTGATCATGTGATGAGGCTATTGAGTTTCAAATTCACCATCTGGAAAGGGTGATGGCTCTGAAAGCAATATCTGGAAGCAATATCTCTCAAAAAGATAAATATGAGGACAAATTGGTCAACATATAGAGAGCTCCTAATTGAAATGGAAAATCAATTAAACAGAAAACAAACCAAAACAAACAGTCAAAAACTAAAACATGATGTTTTCTGTTTAACTGAAAATCTCAGTAATAATAATAATAATAATAATAGAAAAATCAATTAAAATTAAGAAAATTTGAGGAAATAAGAGAAAAGATAACAGATCAGTTACAATATTTTCAACTAAATGAGATTTTTAAAGAAGATAAAAAGATAGATTTTAGTTACTCAATATCCAGATTTAAAAGATTATTGAATTAAAATTATTGAAGAAAATGTACAGCTTGCTGCTAGAATGGGAAACAAAGGATGAAGAGGTTCAATGTGTGATGATTAAATGGGCAAAAGATCTGGGACATAATATTCAAATGAGTGATTGGGGGAAATTTGGAAGGTGAATCTGAAATTCACTGCATGTACAACACTGAAAGAGAACTATATGAAATTGATGTACTGTTGGTACATAACACCGGTAAAACTTGCTAAATGTATAGAACAAGTTCTAATAAATGTTGGAAATTCAAAGAAATTCAAAGAAAAAGAGAGTACCTTTTACCACATGTGGTGGAAACGTTAAATGGTTAAAAGTTACTGGGAAATGATATATAACGAATTGAAGAAAATGTTTAAATTGACTTTTATTAAAAAAACAGAATTAGGAATAACAGGAAGCCAAATCTTGAAGGAAAAGAATAAATTGTTTATGTACGCAACAACAACAGCCCAGATTCTATTAGCCCAAAATGGAAGGAAGACATGATACCAACAATAGAAGAATGGAACTGAAATTGATGGACTATGCTGAAATGGCTAAACTCACAGAAAAGCTTAGAGAGATTGATAATGAAAAATTTCAAAAAAAAAATGGGAAACCTTTATTGTGTATGAACAAAAATATTGCAAACAAGTAGAAACATTGGGAGGCTTTGATTAAATATTTGCAAGCAGTTAAAAATGAGATAAAGTTAAAGAAAGGAAATTCGAATTGAGATATTAAGGTTTGATGGTAATCAGTTAAATGTTGATAAAATAATGAGAATAAGAATAAGAGGTTTAATTATAATTATGCAGAAAATGTATACATTCAATGAACCAGAAAAGGGAATGGAGGAAAGTCAGGAGGTTAAAGAGAACCTCCCCAAAAGAAAGAGATGATGTTTATATATTGGAAAAAGTGTTGATGTTTTATGTTTATGTTTTTATATTTTTGTTGTTGTTTTTGTTGTTTCTGTTTTGTGTTTTTGCTTTTGTTTTCTTTTTTACAAAGAATAATTGTTGAACTTAAAATTGTAAAATCAATAAAAAAAACATTTACAGAAACACACACACACACACACGGAGTGCGTTATTAAGCTTCCAATCACTTCAAACTGCACAATATTGATACCTACAATACATTCTTAATTAAAGTAGAACCATCATTTTACAAAGGGAATATGCCTCCTTTTCCCAGAAGAGCAATTTAAGTGCAGCTCTTCTTGGAAAACTCAAGAGGTTGATCTTCATACTGATCCCCTGTGACCATTTCCAACTTCTTATATAATCCCTCTTCTTGCAAAACATGTTAGCATGAGATGCTGTCATGTGAAGCGACTGGACAAGTTGTGATCATCACAGCTGAGGAAATGAATCACTAAGCTGTTCTGCCTTGGTTCCATCTGATGGTCAAGAGGAATGGTAACATTATTATTATGCTCCTCACACCCAATCACTTATTTTCACTAGATGTCTGCCTATTTTAAAATTTCACATTCCTTACAGATCATTGCTGGAAAAGCAAATGACATAAAGAGAAAGTTCTCTCTCTCTCTCTCTCTCTCTCTCTCTCTCTCTCTCTCCCCGTGTGTGTGCTCGCTCCAATTGTCTTTCGTCTGCAATGCAAAAACCAGGACATTAATTTCACTATTTGCCAAACATTTACAGTACAGACCTATACATGCGTACACAGAACTAAGTCCCATTAAGTTGAATGGCACTCTCAGGAAAGTTGGTGTATAGTTTCAATCTTTGGCAACACAGAAATGGGCATTAATTTCAATTAGTTTAGCATTACTGTGTTGAGTTGTAGCCCATGGAACATGAGTAAAAGAGATATATTTTCTGAATGGCATTCTTGTGGCTCTCACATGACTCTCCCTAAAGATTTGTTAACCTTTTTTTGATTTCCCCTTGAAATTCATCAGACCTTTTTGTTTGGGAAAAACACCCAAATTGGCCTCAAATATCACAGTGCATACCATTTTCATGAACATTGTATTGGACACTGATAAATGAAATACAAATGCATTCAAGAAGCTGCAATTATCCAGGAATCCATTCCAGAAGGCAGATTTATATAATAATGTCAGGGGTTCAGGAGCAGAGGCAAGGGCAAGGGAGGAAACAGAGAGCGAGGGAGAGGAGGCAGAAGAAAAGATGAGTGATGACGACGACCCGAGATCTCCGAGTCTTTCCAGTGAATCAGAAGATTCACAGAAAGGAGCACCAGTGGCCAGGGCAAGGGGGGAGCCTAGGGGGACACCCCAGGAAGATAGAGCCAGAGGGGACTCAGAGGGGAGCAGTTGGAAATCAGGACCAGCGTCACCGCCAGAGAGCAGGGAAGAGGAAGGGCGCCAGGGATCAAGCGCTGGCAGCTCACAACAGGGGGGAGGGCACGAGTCAGGAGTGGCCACACCTCCATCGGGGAGCGAAGAAACGGTCAGACGGAAGGTGGAAGGTTGGGCGCGCGTGCCAAGTTCAAATGCACAGGAAGGTGGCGCAGTAGGCAGCCCGGAAAGGGAGCCAGGTCCTAAAGCCCGCCGAAAGGAGGGAGAAGAGTCAGGGGGGTCAGCGTCAGCGTCAGAGGAATCCCGGAAGGAAGAGACCCCGGGGGGCAGAGGGACCCAGAGAAGAACAGTCAGGCGGAAAAGGTGGAGCAAGGCTAGGATATTAAGTTGGTGTACAAGGGGCGGAGACTCAGATGGAGCTTCGCCGATCTAACCATGAGACGTAGAGTTGCACGCAGCAGCTTGAGAATGGAAACTGTAACTCAATAAAGACTTTTATTTAATGATCGCTGGCTAGCGTGATCCTCTGTGAGCTAGGATCTGGAAGCAGCTCTGACAGTAAGCTCCATCTCACTGATTGTGGGCATCTACGTCCTCGCGGAGAGGAGAGAAAGCGGGTGCCTACTAGCGAGCTCACGAACGGCAGACAACATGACGGCCGAACAGCAGATAGCGGAACTCAGAGAAGCAGTGTCGCGACTGAATGCCGAGGCTCTTGCATCCAGGAAGAGAGAGGAGGACGCAGCTGCCGCCTACAGGGATCTCCAGGTCAGGTTGGAAGTGCTTACGAAGCAAGGGCAACTGACACCCAAACCGGAGGGGATTGGGTTGGGGAGACGAACAGGCGGTCTGGTCTCTCACTTCGATGGGAATTTGCAACAGTACCCCAACTTTAGAGCAGATGTAATGTGTGCACTGCAACTGCTGAACAAAGACTTTAGAGATGAGCAAGAGAAGGTGGGATTCATCATGTCCCATTTGCATGGAGATGCTAAAGCATGGCTGCGCAATTTGTGGAGAGATAAGGATCCGGCGCTCCAAAATGCGGATGCCTTTATTAAAGCGATGGATGGGTGCTTTTTATCAAGCATTGACGTGGATCTTGCTCGGCAGGAGATACATGGACTGAAGCAAGGGAGGGCCAGCGTAAGGCAGTACCATGCCCGCTTTTTCGCTTTGGTCAGTGCCCTGGAATGGGACAGAGATTCGGCTCCTGTAAGAGACCTGTTTTGGGAGGGATTGCACGGCTCGGTTAAAGATGAAATTGCGAGGGGGGAGAGACCCCGGACCACGCAGGAGATCGTTCAGAGGGCGCTGGCGGTGGGGGTGCGGCTGGAAGGACGTCCGTGGAGCAGGGACGAAGGGCGTGGAGGGCGCGAACCAGCCAGGGGCTCCTCCTTCCTTCCCAGAGAAGCAGCGCGTGCGCAATCCACGCCTCCGCCAGGAGGAGGAGCGGAACCTATGGAGGTTGGAGGTGCAAGGGCTCAGTCAGCAGCCAGAGCCCTAGCACCGGCAGCAGTGAAAGCGAAGCCTCCTAGAGGGAACAGGAAGTGTTACATCTGCGATGATCCACAGCATATGGCGAAAGAGTGTCCCCAGAGGCTCCACAAGCACACTGCAGCCTCAGCAATGGTAACTGCAGCAACGCAGCAAGGACAACCACAGCAGGGAAACGAAGGAGTCTGGTTGGAGGAAGAGGCACTGGGGCCCAGCCAGACGTGTCAGTGAAGCAGTCCCCAGAGATTTTACAGCCCATGGACCCCCTCCCGCCCAAACCGGTAGTGAGGCTCACCGCGTCGCTCCAGCTGCCCAATGGAATCACCATGGACGTGCCAATCACCATTGACTCCGGAAGCAATGCGGACTTTATAGGGCAGGACTTTGTCGACCGGCACGCTATACAGTTGCTGCCTGCCACGCTGCCCCTGCAGGTTGTCACGGTGGATGGCAGGGAGCTGCTAGGGGGGCAAGTGGTGAAGCAGACGCCACCAATGGTGATGCGACTTGGGAATCACAGGGAAATCATCAGCTTCAATGTCACTCAACTATCGGACACGCCCATTGTATTGGGCATGAGTTGGCTGGACAAGCACAGCCCGACGCTGGCTTGGTACCAGAGGCAGCTGACCTTCGGCTCTTCCTTTTGCGCTGAACACTGCATCGTGCCCAGGCAGGAAGGAGGGGAAGAGGAGTCACAGTTGCAGCTAGGCACGCTGCAAGCGGTTCCCCACAAGTACGCAGAATTTTTGGAGGTTTTCTGCGAGAAAGAGGCAGACAGGCTACCCCCCCACAGACCATATGACTGCAAAATTGACCTGCTGCCGGGGGCGGCGCTGCCCAAAGGGAAGCTGTATTCCATGTCTGAGGACGAACTGCAGGAACTCAAAGAGTTCATAGATCATAATTTGGAGCGCGGTTTCATCCGAGAGTCCAAGGCAGCGGGGGGCAGTCCGGTATTCTTTGTTAAGAAGCGGGACACGCCCCAAAAAAGACTTGTAGTGGACTTTCGCATCTTGAACAGTGTGACCAAGCCATCGGACTTCCCCATGCCCCGAATCGACGACCTCCTCGCAAAGGTACGGAAGGGCAGAGTGTTCACCAAGTTGGACCTGCGAGGGGCATACAACCTCATTCGCATGCGGGAGGGAGATGAGTGGAAGACAGCCATGTTCACGCCCCTGGGCACCTACGAATATAGAGTTATGCCTTTTGGATTGCAAAATGGCTCCCACGTTTTTCAAGCTTTCATGCATCACGTGTTGGCGGGGCTCCTCTACAAGACGTGCGTCTGTTTCTTGGATGACATCCTGATCTTTTCGGAATCGCAGCAGGAGCATGACAGACACGTCAAGGAAGTGCTGAGCAGGCTACAGCAACATAGGCTTTACGCCAAGCTGGAGAAGTGCCAATTCGACGTGACGGAGGTGGATTTCCTGGGCTACAAGTTGTCTGATAAAGGGCTCGCCATGGACAGCGCCAAGGTCCGAGCAGTGTTGGATTGGAAAAGCCCACGCAACCGGAAGGAGGTCCAACGGTTTGTCGGCTTCGCGAACTTCTATCGCAAGTTTATCAAAGGCTTTGCGATGCAGACAGCGGCCATCACGGACACGCTCAGCTCCAAGAAAAAGAAGTTCATCTGGACAGAGCAGGCGGAGCAGTCCTTTCAGGCACTCAAGCGTCTCTTCGCGTCGGAAGAGCAGCTGCTTCATGTCAACCCCAGCAGGCCGATGAGGGTGGAGACAGACGCTTCGGACAGAGCCGTGGGAGCAGTCCTGCTGCAGAAAGACCCGCAGGGGGTTTGGAGGCCGGGAGCGTTTTACTCAAGGAAGCTCAGCAAGTCCGAACAGAACTACACCATCTGGGACAGGGAGTTGCTGGCCATTCATGCAGCGTTCAAAGCGTGGAGGCACTTCCTGATCGGCGCCAAGCACACGGTGCAGGTCTGCACGGACCACAAGAATCTAGAGCACTGGCGCACGGCACAGTTCCTGAACCAGAGGCAGATACGTTGGGCTGAGTTCTTTGCGAATTTCGACTTCCGAATAGAGTATGTCCCGGGGGACACCAACATCATGGCGGATGCTCTCTCCCGTAAGCCACAGTATCTGGAGGAGGCAACGCCAGCGGCCGCCATGCACATCTTCGCACCGACAGTGTGGGCGTGCGCGGCGGCGACAGTTGACCTGGATGCGGTGCGACGAGCGTTGCAGGATGACTCCTTCGCGCAAGCAAAGATGGCAGAGGTGCACAGGGGCACGGCAGCGACCGACGAGTTCCAGCTGCGAGATGGTTTGCTCATCCGTAAAGGGGCCATCTACGTGCCGGGAGACGAACTTCGCGCCAAGGTACTGCAGCAGCTGCACGACGCGCCCACTGCCGGGCACTTTGGCAAGGAGAAGACGGTGGAATTAGTAGCCAGAGACTTCTGGTGGCCCGGAATGAGAGGGGAAGTCGCGGACTACGTGGCGAGGTGTGACACCTGCCAGAGGTCCAAACCAGTGCACAGACCGCCGGCCGGACTGCTGGAACCGCTGCAAACTCCGTTCGAGCCATGGGAGAGAGTGGCCCTGGACTTTGTCACGGATCTGCCCAGCTCGAGGGGCAAGACGGCTGTGCTGGTGGTGGTGGATTTGTTCTCCAAGATGGCACATTTCATTCCGTGTGCGAAGGTGGCCACGGCGGAACAAACCGCCAAACTGTTCATAGACCACGTGTTCAAGGTTCACGGTCTGCCGCGGTCTATTCTGTCCGACCGAGGGCGACAGTTCATCTCAAACTTCTGGCAGAGGCTGATGGGCTTCCTGAACGTCAAGATCAACCTGGCGTCGGCTAGACACCCGCAGACCAACGGGCAAGCGGAGCGGGTCAATGCCATCATGCAGCAGTACCTGAGATGTTATGCGAATCAACAGCCTGCGACGTGGGTGGATTACCTGCCTCTCGCCGAGTTCGCCTACAACAACACGAAGCACGTGTCCACGGGGGTCACGCCGTTCTTCGCCAACAACGGGAGGCACCCTAGAACCTTCCCGGGACTGGAAAGAATGGGGGAGGGGGAGCCGCAGACAGCAGATGCGTTCGCGTCGGAGTTGCAGGAGGTCCACGATCAGCTGCGGCGGCACCTGGAGCTGGCTAAACACGCATACAAGGTACAAGCGGACAAACACAGAAGGGTTGGCGAAGAGATCCATGTGGGAGACTGGGTCTGGTTAGCAGCCCACGCAGTGCCGGCCAGGTCGTTGGTGAAGAAGAAACTAGGGCATAAACAACTGGGGCCCTACCAAGTCGACGAACAGGTCAACCCGGTGGCTTTCAGGCTGGCTCTTCCGGAGGGTTCCAGAATGCATCCGGTGTTCCACAGATCGGTGCTCACTCCCTACAAGGCACCTCACAGGTTTCAGGAACCAGGAACGGCACCGGGTCCGCTCCGAGAGAGAACCGGGCAAAGGGGAGTGGCACAGGAGGAGCGCATCAACGAAGTCACGGAGATTTTGGACTCCAGATGGGGGGAAGAGGGGGTAGAATACCTTCTCGCCAAGGAGGGCACCCCGGCCAGTGCCAACAGCTGGGTGCCGGGCTACGCTTTAGACGAACCTCTGCTCAAAGAAGAGTTTCATGCCCTCTTCCCACATAGGCCAATGCCAGCAGACTTTTTCGACGACTGGCTTTTCACGCCCACGCTTTCAGCCAGCACGTTCCGGGGGTTCGACTCGGACGAGGAACCGACACGAGACGCCCGTTCCCCGGAGGGGTCACCCTCGGGATCTGCTTCAGAACCCTCGTATTGGTGGGATGATCGACCAGAGGAGCAGTTCCGCAGAAGGTGGCTGGAGGGTCCAGGACGAGCAACGTCTCCAGAAGGCAACGAGGGAGAGACGGACATGGACGTTTTCGGGGACGACCCGGGTTTTGAGCACGGCGGCACAGAGATGGAAGCGGAGGTGACCGTCGTCAACGAGAGCAGGGAGGAAGAACCGGAAGACTTCGGATGGCGGCCCGCCACGGGAAGCGAACTGTATCCGACATTCGTCCCCCTGACACGGCAGCACCCAGATCCCGCACCGGAAGGAGGGGAGGGGGGAAGAGGGGGCTTCGAGGGGGGGATGGATGTCAGGGGTTCAGGAGCAGAGGCAAGGGCAAGGGAGGAAACAGAGAGCGAGGGAGAGGAGGCAGAAGAAAAGATGAGTGATGACGACGACCCGAGATCTCCGAGTCTTTCCAGTGAATCAGAAGATTCACAGAAAGGAGCACCAGTGGCCAGGGCAAGGGGGGAGCCTAGGGGGACACCCCAGGAAGATAGAGCCAGAGGGGACTCAGAGGGGAGCAGTTGGAAATCAGGACCAGCGTCACCGCCAGAGAGCAGGGAAGAGGAAGGGCGCCAGGGATCAAGCGCTGGCAGCTCACAACAGGGGGGAGGGCACGAGTCAGGAGTGGCCACACCTCCATCGGGGAGCGAAGAAACGGTCAGACGGAAGGTGGAAGGTTGGGCGCGCGTACCAAGTTCAAATGCACAGGAAGGTGGCGCAGTAGGCAGCCCGGAAAGGGAGCCAGGTCCTAAAGCCCGCCGAAAGGAGGGAGAAGAGTCAGGGGGGTCAGCGTCAGCGTCAGAGGAATCCCGGAAGGAAGAGACCCCGGGGGGCAGAGGGACCCAGAGAAGAACAGTCAGGCGGAAAAGGTGGAGCAAGGCTAGGATATTAAGTTGGTGTACAAGGGGCGGAGACTCAGATGGAGCTTCGCCGATCTAACCATGAGACGTAGAGTTGCACGCAGCAGCTTGAGAATGGAAACTGTAACTCAATAAAGACTTTTATTTAATGATCGCTGGCTAGCGTGATCCTCTGTGAGCTAGGATCTGGAAGCAGCTCTGACAAATAATAATAATAATAATAATAATAATAATAATAATAATAATATGCTGTTATTTGATACTTCTTACATTTGTTCTCCTTGCAATTACTTATCTATCACTTCATCACTTCTGAATTATCTTGCTTAGCTTCAAACATCTGCAGCAACTGATGGTCTTCTGCTTCCTTGGATTTTACTCTTTGGTGTGTGTCCCTCTTTACAAACTGTTATTCAATTGAGAGAGAGGGTGCCAGTAAGGAGGAAAGACCCTTGTAAACTATTGGTATTTCACAACTTTAACCTGTTGCAGGATTGCAGTTGAATACAGTGGTACCTCAAGTTACATACGCTTCAGGTTACAGACTCCGCTAACCCAGAAATAGTGTTTCAGGTTAAGAACAGAAATAGTGCTTCAGGTTAAGAACTTTGCTTCAGGATAAGCAAGCTCCGGCGGCAGGGCGGCAGCAGGAGGCCCCATTAGCTAAAGTGGTGCTTCAGGTTAAGAACAGTTTTAGGTTAAGAACGGACCTCCGGAACGAATTAAGTACTTAACCTGAGGTACCACTGTATAGCAGAGCATACGCGGACTTCCAGAAGCAATCAGTTGTGGGTAGGAAGGATGAAGCAGGAACAAGATGCTGCTACCAGTAACTTATAGGTGTTTTATTATTTACAGCAGACTCACAAGTTACTATATAAAGGATACAGACACGGATCTTAACTCTCTCACTTAACATACTCCAGATGGCTCTCAGAACATACACTGACCAACCAACTATCCAGCCAAGGAAGGTCATGAGTCATCATGCCTATGTGGAGACCTCGACCAATAGCAGAGTTGTATCCAAGCTCCCATATCTCTAGGCAGAATAACCCCCTCTGCTCAGTCTTCTTGGCCTTCAGTCAACTTCTTAACTGCTTTTGTGAGAAGCTGCATCAAATGGCATGCAGGCATAAAAACCCCAACATAAACAGCCCTTCCTCTGTGGCAATGTTTAGTCATATTTTCTCCCTACATGAAGCATGGCCAGAATCATAATCTACTTAAAACAAGAACTAAAGAATATACCAACCACAGTTAGTTTTAAATGTGTACAGATAGAATGAAGGAACAAGTCTAAGCTGTTTTCATTACCAAAAAATAAATGAGTTTGCAGTCCATTCATATAAGAGTATACTTCAGGTTGTCTCAAGTTTTCTATCTCTCAGCAGGTGAATTTAATGTTGATGCCAAACAATTGGGAATCAAAAGCCATTATCTTCAGCTCACCCCTGCTTTGCAGTGTAGGAGCACATCACTGGGAAGTTATTCCATGTTGTGGAAAGTGAATATGGGGTACCTGTGAGATGGATTCAGGCTAAGTTAGTTGAATTTGGTCCCTATGAAATCAATGAGACATGCTAGTCATGACTGAAATCTCTCATTTATTTCCAAGGGAGCTAAAGGTAGCTATCATGGTCTGTATCCAATCTTCTGAGTAAAATGGGCAGTGCACTGAAAAGTGTTCCTTTCATTGTAGTGAATGAAGATGTATTAGAAGCACCGGAGCTCATATTTTGCATAGTCCTGCTTGATTGGAGTCAGAGAACCAGACCCACCACCAACAGTTTGTTGTTCTATATTTTTACTGTGCTGTTTAAACTGTAAAGGTTTTTTATAGTATATATAGCGTGCCATCAATAAGCATTCGCTGGTCTGCAAAATACTGATGATGAGATGTCAATGGTGACGCAAAGAGCTGCACAACCGAGTTGTAATTTTCAGTTGATCTCCAGTTCAAACTATATCCACGATTCATCGTTTAAATAGATGTATCACTTCATGATCATTAACTACAGGCAAAATTCTTCCAAATTTCATTCGAATGATTGCAATCATTGAAATCTGAAATATTAAAATTCTGGGGAAACAACAATTTTAGCAATTAACCTCCAGTGAACCTATGGAGAATTTTGAAATAAGCAATGGAACAGCAATAACCACATTTACCCTTCTGGGATTTGGAAATGACCCCAAATTACAAATTCCATTCTTCATGGTGTTCATAATCATCTACACTGTGACTGTGGTTGGAAACATCATAATCATCACTCTGGTAATCTCTGATCATCACCTTCACACTCCTATGTACTACTTCCTTGGAAACTTGTCCTGTTTGGAAACTTGCTATACATCAACTCTCCTTCCCAGGATGTTAGCCAGCTTCCTGACAGGGGATAGAACTATATCTCTTGGTGGCTGTTTCACTCAGCTATATTGGTTTGGATTCCTAGTTGTTGCTGAATGCTACCTGTTGGCTGCTATGTCCTATGATCGCTATTTAGCCATATGTAAGCCCCTCCACTATGCCACTCTTATGAATGGGAAACTCTGCTTTCTCTTGTCGGCTGGGTCCTGGCTTTGTGGGATTACAGTTATGACAATAGTAATAAGTTTAATGTCACAACTATATTACTGTGGTCCCAGTGAAATTGATCATTTCTTTTGTGAATTGACACCGGTGATTAATCTATCTTGCAGTGACACCACTTTGGTGACACTGGTGGGCCTTACAGTCTCAGCCATAGACACTATTCCTTCTTGTCTCTTGACACTGATGTCTTATGTGTGTATAATAGCCACCATCTTACGGATCCCATCTTCAACAGGGAGGAAAAAGGCCTTTTCAACCTGTTCTTCCCACCTTATTGTGGTTTCTATATTTTATGGATCCTTAATATTTGTATATGCACTTCCAAAAAGGAAAGCTCTGCGGGAAGTGGACAAAATCTTTTCAGTCTTCTACACAGTCTTAACCCCTCTAATCAATCCACTTATCTACAGCCTAAGGAACAAAGAGGTGAAGGAATCTTTACGGAGGGTCATAAGCAAATGCAGGCTTTTAGAATAATCTGCAGAAGCTTTGTCCTCACATCCGTGTAAGCCAAGATATTCTTTACCGTGACATTGTGAATATGCACATCTATGCTAGGGTTTATGGTTAATGTTACTAATCATAGCCTATTGGCTATACACCATGGTTAAGGAGAGATCTTAACTACTGTTCCCAGTTTGGATGACAAACTGAAGCACAATCCTTAGTTTAACTGCCATGCCACACTGTTGTTATATAGCAGGTATGAATTCCTCTCTGGGAGCCAGCTTGGGCTTGGGCACGGGTTTCTCTGCACACCATGGCCACTGCCAGCCTGAACCAGGGAAAGAGGCACATGGGCATGGCAGTGGCAGCCCCTCAGACCTGTGCACCTCTTTTTCCCGCTCCGTCTGGCAGCAGCTTGGGCTGGCCTCTTTTTTGCTGTTCAATATATGGCAAACCTACCTAACAAGAATCCCATGTTTTTCATTAAAGGCATGCTTAGGTGATTGCTGTTGCTGTAGCAGCAGCTGCTTAAGGGGGCTTTTTAATGGATGGAGTTACATACTGATATTTGCTGGTCCTTTATTTCTGTGATGACTGGGATGGCACCAAACAGATTAAATAGGAACATCAAATAATTGCTGGAAGTACAAAATTCCTGTGATTGACATATTTCAGATCATGTGGTCATGCAGGAAAATTCAGATATATTTGAGTTTACTTCTGAGTGAAACAAAGGATATTTTGGGTTATGATCTTCCCAATGACCCACTAGTGATATTGTTTCAATATCTTAAGGATAGAGTTCAGAGGGATAACATTGGAAATTGTTAACTGCAGGAAGAAGGATTGAATGCCAAAATCTCAACAGACTGTTGGTTAACTAATATATATGGTTAATCTATTGAATTTAATCAGAACCAGAGATGGACAACAATGTGAAGACAAATAAGTGGAGAAATAGAGTGGAGAAATAATAAAAAGCAGGATTTAGTGAATCTGTATTTGGGATATATTAAAGTATATAAAATAGAAAGGATGGAGGCAATCTTATGGCAAGATTCACTGGGATGAGTGAGTTAGGATGTGGTGGATCTTCAGTTCAGCCAGTTGATTCCCAACTCAGCTGGGCTGAGACCAGTGTAATTCCCACCAAAAGGGGCTTTCTGGGGGCATGGCGGTGACAGAGCTAGGCAGTAGCATGACATGGAAAGATGGATAATACAAGTCAGGTTATTTTTTAAAAGCTTGTTTTCCTTCTGACAGGCTTGGGTTGGCAGCTGCCTTGCTCCTTAACAGAGTATGGTTTTGACATAACTTTACACTGGGTTAACTTATGCTGGCTTGCTTTATACCAGCTTCTTGTGTATAAGATTGCTCTCACAGAGAATATGAGTACTTTATTATCTGTTGTTTATCATTTTATTTTAAAATGGCATATATAGTCAATGCAGTGTACAATTCAATAGGCAATGGATGTAACCGAAGGCTTTGTAGTAGGAATTTTATAAGGTGATTTGTATTGTGATATTATGAGTATATTATGCATATCATGCAGGAATCTGGCATTCCTGTTCCATATTCCCTTTTATTACAGTCATCCACTATGTACTTTGCCTTCTTCCTACAATTATGCTGTCTCTGAGCTTTCTTCTTCCCCACCATTGAGGACCATGTCTTACAAAAAAACCTTTATTTTTTCTCATTTCCCCCCATCCTGTCCAGTCTATCCCTGTATATATCATTTGTTGTTCCTTGCTTTTGTCTTATCAACTTATATTATTTGTGATGCTTTCATGAAAAGGACATTGTTTTCTTTTCCTAGCTTGTAATGAAATCTAAAAAGACTGTTATGGTAGTTATATAACCTATTCTGTTTTGTAATTATTATTTTATAAACTTATTTTATTTTTCCCCAAGGAAGGTCTAGCAGGGTCCAAAATGCTTATTAAATCATTTGCTGTTCACCTTACTGCTTTTGTGTCCAGTTCCTCTTATTTTGGGGCGGGGTCACATTTTTGTGGAACATTGTCTCCTAAAAGGCAGGTTGACCTGTTGGAAATCAAGCCTAATTCTCTCCACCGCGGCAGGTAGAGAACCCAGTTGACTTGCAACGGTTTTGTAAGTCTGACTAAGGCTGTTAATAATCATAAAGCAGAATATCTCTTCCTGTAGAGGGAAATTGTGTTGCGCCATCTGCTGGTGTAAGAATTTCATCTCTGTCAGATGCGCTTGCACATCCGCATCAGGCGCTAGCCTCATATTTGTCAGCTTTTCAAAATGCAGCAACGCTGTACCACCAGCATCTCTTTGGTGGATTCTTTGCAATATAAACCAAATTTTGTGTGTGTGTTCCTCATCTGCGACATGAACAAGCTGCTCATCCGAGACACACAGAATAATGGCCGTCCTGGCTCTCACATTCTGTGAATTCCACGCTGGCGTGGGCGCAGCAGGGATAGGATTTTCAATCACTTCAAATATCCTCTGATTCTGAAGCAGGGCCTTCATCTTTACAGACCACGAGGAATAATTGTCATTAATCAGTGGAGGTGGGTAAGGTAAGCCTCCCCCCTTCTTGGTATCCATTTTGAAATCCAAGCCTCAGCTCTCTAGCAGCGAGCTGTAAAATCCAAATGTCTATTGGGCTGTTTACTGCTTTGTGTGCAGCTGGCAGCCAGCCTAGCTTGCTTGGAAAGTCCCTTTCCCAAGAGTCTGTGAGATAACAAACAAATGCTGGTATTCCAACAGTTCCCAGCCTCTCACAGTCCCGGCCTTGTATTTTAGGCTTGTATTTTCCTCTTTACGTTTCTTTTTCTGCTTTTGAAGCTAACTAGCTCAGAATTTAGCTCAAAAGTACTCACGTCTTGTTGCTTAGCAACTGGACTTGGCAGGCAGCGGCAACAGAGCTTATCAGTGCCCAGGAATGTGAAGTATGCGGCTGTCTCTCAGTGCTGTTTTTATCCAAAAGCAGCTTCTTTGTGAACCGAAGAATGCTTCAATTCGCGTTCACTCTTTCAGCCACAAAATCAGCATACCTTCAGGGGTTTCTTGGCATGTAGCTTATCACCACCGGTGCTCAGCCGTCCTTATAGCTTCCATCCGCTCGCTACCACATCTCCTTTCATCTCCTTGCAGAGGATGAATCCGATCCATCGACCTCTTTGCTACCACATGTAGCAAAAACATCGGCTCGTGCTACCAGATGTTGGAAATCAAGCCTATATCGGGAGAAGCTGGCAACTCTCCCAGGCACCAGGTTTGGTCTTCGGTGACCTCCCTGGCTGCATTCCCCAGCAAACTTAGGCTAGGTCTTGATAGGCAACCCTTCCCAGCGTAGGAAGAGAACACCTACTCCTTCCTGCTCCCCCGGCAGGGAAAGGAGATAGTCAGAAACCTTTATTTACATCCTTTATTTCTGACTCTTCAGCATTACAGAAAACATGTCTGCTCTCTTCAAACATCGGCAAACAAGTAAGAAAGACTTCCTGTACAATCGCAAGAGGAAGGTCTCATATTACACTCTGAGCAAATTCCGGTGAACTGCCCTGTGAACTGACTGGAACACTGTTTCCCACAGTCAGCCAAATCACATAATGTCAACAAGCTGGCTGTCTGCAGCTGCGATGAGCTCATATGCTGACATGACCGTCATCATTTTTCTTATTCCAATAGTAGATAACAATTCAGTGACACTGATATGAAACACATAGAGAAGCTTCTATGTTCATGCAACAGATTAAGCAAAAATATTTTCTTCACATTGGTTAAACTTCAGCTGGGTCAGAAGGAAATAATGAAGTTAGCTGGATATCATTTGAGATGGCCAGAAATATTTATTCACTCACTCAACATAGAGGGGTGGTTCTAAGAAGTTTTCTCCGATGGAGAAATGTCTTCTATTCATAAGAAGGTGTTTTTTGTCAGAAGTGCCTTAATCTGCCAAACAATTCATTGGATCTAACCCAGACATTATCCTATATCAGTTCACAATCAGAAATTCTTTATTCATTCTACCCAAAGCTGCTGTGGAAAAATGTACTTCTCCTTACAAAACTAAACAACTGACAGATAAGCTTACTCATAGCTTCCTTTATCTCTCTGTTTCTCAGGCAATATACAATGGGATTGACAATGGGGGTTAGAACTGTATAAAAGATGGAGAAGACTTTGTTCAGGTCTTTCAATGTGTTTGTTTTGGGAAACATGTAGACAATGACAAGGGTTCCGTAGAAAACTATAACCACCGTAAGATGGGATGAACAAGTGGAAAAGGCCTTTCGTCTCCCTGTGTTTGATGGAATTCTTAGGACAGTGGAGATGATCAAACCATAGGACACCAAAATCAAAAGAAATGGGGCTAGAGCTATTAGGGAAGAGAGGAAGAAAGCCATTAATTCCATCTGTTGTGTATCACCACAGGCAAGCTTTATAACCGGGGTGAAATCACAGAAGAAATGATCAAGAATACGAGGACCACAAAATGATAGCTGGGACATCAAATATGTTGTTATAGTGTTAAGTAGAAAACAGCTTGCACATGATCCCATCATAATCTGTATGCACAACGTATGATTCATTAAGGCTGAATAGTGAAGAGGCTTGCAAATTGCTAAATACCGATCGTAAGACATAGCAGCCAGCAGATAACATTCTGAACCCACAAGAGAGCCGAAGAAATAATATTGTAAAAAACAGCCCCACATAGGAATTGTCCTCTCTCCAGTCAAGAAACTTGCTAGCATCCTGGGTACTATGGTTGAGCTGTAGAAGGTCTCCAGGCATGAAAGGTTGCCCAGAAAGAAGTACATGGGGGTATGGAGATGCTGGTCACATATGATAAGAACAACAATCAGAAGGTTTCCAGTCATGGTCACAGTGTAGACCAGAAGAAACATCAAAAAGAAAATTAACTGTAGTTCAGGAACATCACTAAATCCCAAGAGAATGAATTCTGAAAAGTCTGTCTGGTTCCTCCAGTTCTGGGTTCCCATTGCATTTACTATGCATGAATAACAGAAACAGAAGTACACTTGTGAAGATAACCATATACACAGTTCTTAAAAAATCGAATCTGTTCATGGATCTTTTAATAGTTCAAAGATGGATGAAATCTGTAAGAAACATGGCAAATTAAGAGGTTAGATGAAATAATTCCACAGGTGTTGCAAAACTAACTCTTTAATACAGGAGTGACCCACCAAAATGTTCTATTTGACATGGGTCTGTAACTTTGCTTCTACCTTCTTGGGAGAATGAGCTTTGAAGCAGAGGATGGGCTATGCATGCAATGTAATGTCAGCCAGACATTGCAGAGTTCAAGAGGGAGAATGTCTTCTCAAAGACAGGATATATATCCATAAAATAAACATTATCAGTCTCATATAAAGCTTAATATTTCACATACTGTATATATAGAATTTGGGCAAAAAAAAATCAGTTGATCTGAGAAAGCATACCTTAGCATGTTCATATCTCGATGAACATGTTGAGATTGGCTTGGAAGTGTCTTCTAATGAAGGGTAGTTTTATCAATTAACCTTGTAATCGCAATAGTATTATTTGCTAACTTAGTTGATTGTGGGACCTTATTGGTTCCTGCTACTTTGGTAACTGGGTGTGAATAAAAAATATTGAATTTTGCAGAATTTCCAAACTTATGAAGCTGCCTCATACTGACTCAGACCACTGATCCATCTAGATGAGTATGGTTCATTCTAGCTGGTAACAGCTCTCTGGGGTCTCAAAGGTCTTTCACAACACATGTTGCCTATTCATAAAGTAATCACAGAATGGGTGGTATGCCAGGGATTGAAAATGGGACTTTCTGCATGCTCTGCCACTGAGCTACATCTATGTTTTGTGACAATGGTAGCCAATGCTTCTGTTGCATTCAGCCTGAAAATAACACCTGCAGAGATTGTTATGTGGATCCCATAGGTGTACACAGAACTCAGCCACATCATATTTATTCTGCTTTTCAACAAAGGTTAAGCTCAAAGTGGCTCACAGTAACAAGAGTGTTAAAAAATGATCACTATGATGACTATAATATCAAAAACAATAATTTAAACAAAACAATTCATCAAAACAATGCAATTCAATGCAATCTCATAGTGATTCAAAATATCAGGAATAGCTCCTTAACACCAGCCCTGTGCCGGTTGGCATGCTCTCTCTTAGAAGAGGCTTCCTCATTCAACAAAACACTCCCAAGCTGCAAGTTATTTCATAGTTTTTCACCCACAAAGAGAGAAACTGATTACTTCTATGTTGCGTTTGGAGTGGTGGTGCAATAGGTTTCATAGAAGACCCACACTGTCTATGGTGTCTTTCTTACATGTGGGATATTTAAGACGACTCCTTTCCACAGTCCCTTTGCAAGAGTGTACTGGACTTTCTTTCTCCTCATAGGGTGCACAAGCCTCACGCAAAGAGTGATAGGACAACATTCCTTCAGTTCTTGACCTTTGGCTCACATCACAGAAGCTTCTAGCAAGCCCTTAAGAGCAACCAGCAAGTCCTGCTTACAGTTAACCCTGCTAAAAGTCAATACTCATCAAGCTCTGTATGCACCATGAGCCTCTACATGAATGATCCATGTACCCCATTGATGGGTAAAAACAAGTCGCTGATTTTTCAACTTTGAGCACTTATTTCAATCTAGACATACAGAAGTTCTTCAGAACTAAATGTTGAACCAGTTCTAGTGGCTTACTAAGCAGAACAAACTCAATGTTTGATGTAAAATACTCTCAAATCATGATTTCTAGTGAACTAGATATCACTCTCTTATTAAACCCATGGTTGCTGTTATGCTGAAGACCAAAATTCTAAATGTATTAAATATACTGTACAGGTCATTTAATAAGTTCCACATTTCTGCATTAACATACCTTACTGGAAATAATGCTCCATTTGTGTCTAAGTTAGGACACAGTTAGAGCTTCTATTGCATTTTTCATAATTTTGCTAAAGGATCAGAATTCCTACCGCTTCTGAGGTGCTATTGGTGCATTTGATTGTTTTGACTGCCACATCCTTCCAGTGTTAGAAAAAAGTGCAGTGTATCCCACAGAGCATGTGGCCTTATAGATTTGCAAAAATAAGAAAAGAAACACTCCCAGTTCATTACTATATACTCAATTTAATTGGTGCCAGTTGTGCAGGCAACTTTAACTTGAGGTGCCTAAGGAATTCATTACCTACAGTTTCACTAATGAAAGCTACAATAGTGAAAAATGGGTAGTCATGGGGGGGGGGAATAACTATTTTTTGGTCAGTTGACAAAACTGAATTATATTGTATGGATTCATAAGACACTCTAAATGCATAGTTAAGTTGCAATCCTGTAAACAAACTTATTTTGAAGTAAGACCCGCTGAGGCCATAAGATCAGAAAAGTGGAAATCTGTCCAAAGACTTGCTCCGACCATAATGCTTTGAAAGTGGAATTGAGACTTACTCCAACCGGTTCTTTCAGATGGAAAATGAATGACACCCTACTAAGAGATCAGGAGATTGTGAAGAAGGCCCAAAAAACTTTAAAGGACTATTTTGAAATTAATTTGAACACTTCGGTGGAAAAGAGAACAATCTGGGACGCAAGTAAAGCTGTAATGAGGGGGTTTCTGATTCAACAGAATACAATTAAGAAAAAACTTTGGAATGGAAAAAAAGACAAGATATTAGAGAAGATAAGAGAAGGAGAGAAAAAATTGAGATTAAAACCAAAATCAAAAGAGGTTTTAAGAGAAATCAAATTCCACCAAGCTCAATATGCGAAATTGATAAACCAAGAAGTGGAATGGAAAATTAAACAAATGAAACAAAGATCATTTGAATCGGCAAATAAATGTGGAAAACTGCTAGCATGGCAGTTGAAGAAGAGACAAAAACTGAACTTTGTCACTAATCTAGAGGTGGAAGGGAGAAACATTCAGAAACCAGAAGAAATTAGAAAGTGTTTCCAGAAATATTTCAAAAAACTTTATACACAAGGGCCTCAGGAAGTGTCTGAGATAGATAAATTTTTAAAAGCAAATGGTTTACCAAAACTATCTCAGGAGAAGAGGACAATCCTGAACTATAGAATAACACAACAGGAAATTGAGGGTGCCATTCAGAATATGCAACTAGGCAAATCTCCAGGCCCAGATGGACTTACCTCCAAGTACTACAAGACATTAAAAGACTACTTGATACAACTGTTAATGGAGGTTTGTAACCAGATTATGGAGGGGAGGAGGGCACCGGAAACGTGGAAAGAAGCCTTCATCACATTGATACCTAAACTGGAAACTGAAAAGACTCAGCTTAAGAACTACCGTCCCATCTCACTCCTAAATGTGGATTACAAAATTTTTGCTGACATTTTGGCAAGTAGACTTAAAAAAATACTTAATGAGGTAATTCACAAGGACCAGGCAGGCTTTCTCCCAGGGAGACATTTGTTTGATAATACCAGGAACATTGTTGATATTTTGGAACTTTTACAAACTAATATCAATACGAAAGCTGTGTTAATTTTTATCGACGCGGAGAAGGCCTTTGACAACATTTCTTGGATGTTTATGAAGAGAAACCTGGAAGGGATGGGAGTGGGGCGGGGGTTTGAAAATGGAATAGAAGCAATCTATTCTGAGCAAAAAGCTAAACTGATAGTGAACAATGTGGTGACAGAGGAGTTCAAAATTGAAAAAGGGACACGACAAGGGTGCCCACTATCCCCTCTTTTATTTATTTCAGTCCTGGAGGTGTTACTGAACATGATTAGGGAGGACCGGTCGATACAAGGAGTACAGGTCGGAGCGAAACAATATAAACTGAAAGCTTTTGCAGATGATTTGGTTTTAACATTACAGGAGCCAGAATCTAGTACAAAAAGAGTATTAGAACTGATTTATGAGTTTGGTCGGGTGGCGGGATTTAAGTTGAACAAGCAAAAAACCAAGGTTTTGGGAAAAAACTTGACATCTTAGGAATAGATGGGTTTCAGAAGGAAACAGAACTAAGTGTGGTAAAAAAAGTGAAATACCTAGGGGTCCACTTGTCAGCTAAAAATTTGAATTTATTTAAAGACAATTATGAAAAATGCTGGTTGGAAATCAAAAAAGATTTGGAAATCTGGTCAAGATTGAAACTTTCCTTGTTGGGTCGAATTGCAGCTATAAAGATGAATGTATTGCCGAAAATGTTATTTTTGTTTCAGGCCCTACAGATTGTGGACAGAGTGGAATGTTTTGGAAAGTGGCAGAAGGATATATCCAAGTTTGTTTGGCAGGGCAAAAAGCCCCGGATAAAGTTTAAAATATTAACTGACTCGAAAGAAAGAGGGGGGTTTGCCCTGCCGGACCTGAGATTATATTATGAAGCTGCGGCCTTCTGCTGGATGAAAGATTGGTTATTACTTGAGAACACTGATGTCCTAGATCTGGAAGGGTTCGACAATGCTTTTGGTTGGCATGCATATTTGTGGTACGACAAGGTAAAGGTTCATAAAATGTTCAAAAATCATATTGTTAGAAAATCAATATTTATGGTCTGGATAAAATACAAGGACTTATTAGAAGGTAAGACTCCGAGGTGGCTTTCACCAGCAGAGGCCAAGGCCCGGAAAAAACCTAATATGGAGGTTGGTTGGCCGAAATATGGGGAAATTATAGAAAAAGTAGGAGAAACTTGGAGACTGCAGAGTTATGAAAAATTAAGGAATAAGGTGCAAAATTGGCTTCACTACGCTCAGATTCAAGAGGTTTTTAAGTTGGACAAAAAAATAGGTTTCCAGGTGGAAAAGTCGAAACTAGAGACAGAATTGTTGGAACCAAAGACCAAGGTACTTTCGAGAATGTATAACTTGCTGCTTAAATGGAACACCCAGGATGAGACAGTCAAATCAGCCATGATAAAATGGGCTCAGGACATTGGGTACAACATTATGTTTGAGGACTGGGAAAGGTTATGGACCACTGGTTTGAAATTCACGGCATGTAATGCCTTGAAAGAGAATATTATGAAAATGATATACAGGTGGTACATGACCCCAGTCAAGCTTGCTAAGATATATCACTTGTCTGATAATAAATGTTGGAAATGTAAGGAGGCTGAAGGGACATTCTTTCACCTCTGGTGGACTTGTCCAAAAGTGAAGGCCTTCTGGGAAATGATATATAATGAGTTAAAGAAGGTGTTTAAGTACACCTTTCCCAAGAAACCAGAGGCCTTTCTATTGGGCATTGTCGGCCAGAAGGTGTTAAAGAAGGATAGAACCTTTTTTATGTATGCAACTACAGCAGCAAGGATTCTCATCGCAAAATACTGGAAGACCCAAGATTTACCCACACTAGAAGAGTGGCAGACGCAATTGATGGACTACATGGAATTGGCCGAGATGACTGCCAGGATCCGAGATTTGGGAGAAGAAGCAATAGAGGAGGATTGGAAAAAATTTAAAGATTATTTACAAAAATTTTACAAGTTATATGAATGTTAAGAATTCGCATGATTAGGGAAATTCAGCTCCAGCAATAAGACTAAGGTATGGGAAACTAAGTTATATAAAGGAAAGGACTAATGTTTAAAAGAATATTATATATGTCATTAGTGTAAATTGAAAATAAGTATTTTAAACGTAAACTACAAGTATTTGAAAGAACAAAAGAATGTACGAAATAAGGTTATAATTTGCTGAAAAATTTTATTGTAAGGAACGCACAGTGAGGGAGACGTGGGGAAGTCCGGTTGGTTATGGAAAAATGCTTTGAAAGGATGACTTTTTTCTTTTTCTCTTTCTTTTCTGTTATTTCTTTGTATAATTGACTTTGTATTTCTATTTGGAAAAAAAGCAATAAAAAATATTTTTTTTTAAAAAAAAAAAGACCCGCTGAGGCCAGTAGGGTTGACTTCTAAGTAAAATTATCTAAGATGTATATCATAGCATTGAATTGCTTTATGACATAAAACCATTGTCTTGTTTCAAAGCAGAGATGGGGGGGGGGGATTAATTCAGTTCACATTTAAAGGCAAACCCGTCTAATTCACACATTCTGAAAAATATGTGAATCCAAACATTGGCATCCCTTGAAATTTGTATTTCTTCAAATTTTGCAATGGAGCTCCCGGCCAAGTAGCATGCATAAAAATGCATTGAAATGCACACGTGAGTGAAAGTAAAATACACCCTCCAGGTTCTCCTCCTCTTTCCCTCCAGGTTCTTCTCCTTCCATCACCATGTAAAGTTGGACCATTCTGCTTAACATCAGTTAAGTGAGAGGTTCTGACCCTGCATGGTGCTGTTTCTTCATGAGTGACTCATTCATTAAAGAGCTGCTCATAGGGAAGAAGCTACCAGATGGGAGGATCTGATGTGGCAACCATCCTTTCCTGTCTATTTTTTTGTTTTGTTTTTAGCATTTTAGCACTGCTCCATGAATTGCTTCAGGAATGAATCCAGGGTATGGTAGGTAGCCACCGGGGTAGCTCAGAGCAAATAGGCCCAATCTGGGGGATACAGATCAAGGCCACACAGGGCAGATTGTGGGACCTATGCACAGGCCTACTTAGTACTAAGTAGACATGTTTAGGATTGCACAGTAAATGGTTTGAGAGCTTACTCTGGAATGACCCTCTTAATGTTTGAATTCTGTTTCGGTTTTATTCAAGTGAAGTAATTGAGTTGAACAAGTGGGTGGATATGATGGTTCATTGTAAGATAATTCACAACATAAGACATATGCACTGCCTACCCCCACCCCAGAGTAAAGACTTGCACACAGGAAAGTTGGACTAAAGGGTCAAACTTTATTAACAGAACAAAAGCATTTGCAGCTGGGTTGTAAACACATGTGGGATTAATTTTGGCATACAGCAAGGGAATGCCAATAGCTTTTGGACAACAGCATCCCAGTAAAAGCCCAAACCCTAGCTTTAGAACTAGAAGAGGTTCCTATTGCCACCTAGCACAGCTGTGAACTGACAGGAAACCTGTTTCCTCACACTGTCCAGCATTCAGCTGGGTAGACCTCCAAGTTCCAGGATCATCAGACCAAGTGACCAGTCACTGTAACCAGCTGGCAATGTGAGGTGGTTGGTGCCTCAGGGAGCTTACATTATGGGCCTGAGCTAGCTGCTATATTCTGGAAGATCAGCACTACATAGAACTATAGAACCATAGAACCACAGAATCATAGAATTGTAGAGTTGGAAGGGACCCTGAGAATCATCTAGTCCAACTCCCTACAATGCAATCGCACCTATGTGCAACCTCATGCACATGCTCTGCACTTGTGAATGGGGAACATATTTCTTCCTATCACAAGCAGCTTTAAAGACAAATCAATTCAGACAGATTTAGTAAGGAATACATTTGTTGCTACTAAACAGCAGTGTTTCAAATGACATTTGAAACACTGCTGTTTAGTAGCAGCAAATGTATTCCTTACCACATAAGAGACAACAACACTGTTTCCTATATTTTCCTTTGGGTGCCTAGGTCTTCCAAATAATCTGATACAGGTCATGTGGCGCAATGGGTCAGTGCATCTGTGGTACAAGCCAGCCAGGAATGGCTGTGGGCAGGATTCCTGCATTTGTGTCATAATCACATACATATTAATTGAATGGATCAGACGAGGCTGTATATGCAATTTAGCATTCTAATTCAAACAAGTCACTTTTCTCTGAAAGCAAGGTATGATCATGGTAGCCATCTCATTGAAATAGTAGTGGCAGCATTTACATTTTTATTTAAATAAAAAAGGCCCTCCAGATGTTGCCAAACTGCTTCTCCCATCAACCCTGACCATTATCCATGGTGGCTGGAACTCATGTAAGTTGAAGTCCAACCAGTTCCCCATTCCTGGAGTATACAGATGAAAGCCTGATGATGCTTATGATCTATCGACAAAATATCTCACAGCTTTCCTTAACGCTTGTTTAATGTCTTTATTTCTCAGGCTGTAAACGAAAGGATTCACCAAGGGTGTTAAGACAGTGTAGAAGACAGAGCAGACCTTGTTAAGGTCTCTAAGTGTTCTGGTTTTTGGTAACACGTATACAATGACTATAGTGCCATAAAAGAGTGTAACCACAATGAGGTGTGATGAGCAGGTGGAAAATGCTTTCTTCCTTCCTAAAGTGGATGGTATCCTCAGAATGGTTTTTATGATGCAGCTGTAGGAAATAAGTGTTAAAAGAAATGGCACCAATCCAAACAGAGCTGACAGAACAAAAATCAGCAGCTGTATTTTCAGGGTATCGTTACAAGACAGTTGAAGTAATGGTGCAAAATCACAGAAGAAGTGGTCGATTTCATTAGGTCCACAGAATATTAAGTGCATCATTGAAGAGGTCGTTAAAGTATTAACGATGAATCCAATGACCCAAGAACCACTTGAAAGTTGCAGGGAGAACCTGGCATTCATAATGGTCATATAATGCAATGGTTTGCAGATTGCTAGATACCTATCGTAAGACATAGCAGCAAGCAGATAGCATTCTGCAGTAGCCAAGGCCCCAAAGAAATACAGTTGCATGAAACAAGAATTCACAGACATAGACTGGTTCCCAGTTATGAAGCTGTTCAGCATTCTGGGCAAAATAGTTGAGATGTAGCATGACTCTAAAGAAGACAAATTTGCTAGGAAAAAGTACATGGGAGTGTGTAGGTGTTGATCAGCTGCAACTAAGATAACAATCAAAAGGTTTCCCAACATGGTCACAAGGTAAATCGCTAGAAATACCAGGAAAAGGAGCTGAAATGAATGTATATTTCCAAATCCAAGGAGGATGAATTCTTTGACCATTGTTTGATTGTTCCATTGTTTATTATCCATGAAATGCTCCTCAGGGTATTTCAAGGAACTGCAAAAGGCAATAGGTAGAAATAGAGGTTTCATCGTTCAAATCTGATACATACCATTTAATATACAAGTATGACTACACTCTGAGTTTTTATGTGCATGTGCACAAGTGTGTGAATGTGGAGATCATTCTTTTAATAAGCAAGTTCCTTGGTTCAGCAGATGAAAGGAACAGATTATTTATTGTTTTCTGATGAAGTTTGGTTTTTTTCTATAAAACATAAATCTCTTTGGTTTTCTGCTATTCTTTGGATACCATGAACAGACTAAATGTAGCCATATACAGTGGTACCTCGGGTTCCAGACTCTTCAGGTTATGTATTTTCAGGTTGTGCACCGCGCTGAACCCAGAATGGGTTACTTCTGGGTTTCGGCGCTCATGCATGCGCAGAAGTACTAAATCGTGCTTTGTGCATGTGCAGAAGTGCTGAATCACGACCCACGAGTGCGTAGATGCGGCGCTGCGGGTTGTGAATGTGCCTCCCGCATGGATCACTTTCACAACCCGAGGTTCCACTGCACATGTCTCCTGAGAAGTCCTAAAGAGTCCAGATAAATATATATAGTGAAGTATAATACCACAGAGCTTCTAGAAGAGGAAACATACTTTTCTCTAATTATTTTATAGGTGAGACACAGGTCACATCAGTGTAGATTTTTAACAAATATTACCGGTACTTTGAAACTTACTTGTTTGCAAAAAAATAAAAAAAATGAAGTTGTACAGATTACCTTTTATGAAATAAGCAAATATTTACTCAGAGAAGACCCACTGAAATGAATGGACTTATTCATGTTCATTCATTTCAGCAGGTCTATTCTGAGTAAAACTCAGTTTAATGAAACCCATTGTTCATGACTTCCGTTTGTTGTTCCTTATTTGTCTCTGTCAGAAGCAATTTAAACAATCTAGTTGCCTATGGAAATTGACAGTACTGCACTCAGATAGCACTAACACATGTGCAATAAGAGTAAGTAAAGCTTATTGGATCTTAAGTGCCACTTAAGTGCCATTTTAAGTGCTACATGTAACCACATTTCTCTTCTATTTATGTTTTTCTCATATTACATGAGTATGGTCTTTCAGATCAATCTCATGTCAAATGCAAAAACGAATGAGCATTTCGTAGCATTATTTAAAGATCTTCTATTTCAATTTGGTAAGCATTTGCCCAATTATCTAAAATTGGCAAATTCATTCAAGTTTAGCAACATATTTAAAAGGCAATGGTGATTTCATTATTATAATGAGATGGCATGTTTTGCTTTTAGGCCAAATTATCATGAATATCTTATCTGAAGATGCTGTATCATATCTCTCCTTCGTGCTACATTAAGGCTTTTACTTTACATCCTCACAACCTACACTATAGTCTAACGAGCAGTGTCTACAACCTCTTAGAGTGAAACAAGCTGTCTCCATTTTTATTTGTTACCCTGTCTTGAGATTCAAGTAGAATCCAGTTGTTGAGCACCATCAAGCAGCCAGCTTTGCTCCTTGTAGTTCCTGCATGGGCGGCTAATCAAATGTGAACAAAGAACTTCAAATAAAATCACCTTATTTTTTCCCTTTCTGAATTTAGTCACAATGATCCAGATCACATTTGCAACAACAGTACCCCAACAACCATGGTTACACTTCTTTCTTTCTAGAAACAAAAAATGAATGATTTTACAGGACGGAAAATGAGCTGCACTCAACAGGCAACATTATATCCTTATGAAACTGTCATGCATGGAGGTTTGTGGACTACTCTACTGTGATGACAACCACAAATCTGTTTACATTCAACACGCTAGGGAATTAATTAAGGTAAGAGTATGAAGAGAGGGAATTATTAGGGTCTAGTTGCAGATATCCAGAAATCCCAAAGTGGAAGACCCAGAATTCCCAAAGCTAGCATCAGTATTTTTGTTTAAATAATATATGCATAGTAAATAAATTTACATCAGGCATAAGAGAGTCTCCATTGATTATTTTAATAAGCAAACAGGCTCTTATGGGATACATATGAGAACCAGTGTGGTGTACTGGTTAAAGTATTGGACTAGGTCCTGGAAGACAGGGTTCAAATCCCAGCTCAGCAATGAAGTGGGTGACCTTGAGCCAAACGCTTTCTCTTGACCTAATCTAGCTCAGGGTTGGTTTGAGCGTAAAATGGGAAGAGAGAGTTCTATGTTTGCGACCTTGAACTTCTTGGAGGAAATGTGAAATTTAAATGTAATAATAAAGAAAATAAAAATATGAGTGAAGGTGGTCTTTCACATATGCCTATCCTAAATATATGTCATAGCCATTTCTTTTGTCCCGGAAGCCATTAAGAAGCAAGTTAAATTCTGTCTTCTTCTTTTTCTCATAATATTTTATTAAAGCTTTTTCATAATACAGTAAGATAAAAGAAACTAATCTAAACAAAACAGAGAAAGGAAGAGAGAGAGAAAACACAGAGACCTCTCTCAAAGGCAGCACTGAACCCTTGTCATGCACAGAAAGTGGTGGACCCTCCCAGCTCTCATCTGGGAACTCTTCATCTCCTCCCAGTCTCTCACTCTGGGATATCTTCTCTTCCCCACTTCTCACTCAGGGTCCTTCCACCAACCATCCACTGCTTCCATGTGTGTGCCATCATTGGGCACTATGTTTGAGGGTATTGCCATCTGGATTTGGCATTATTAACATGGCCACCTTCCCAAAGAATTCAGTCTGAATTTGAAATTGGTCTGAAAACACTAATGAGGTGGAAATACTGTGGTGCAGAAGCTTTAGCCAGCTGGGGCATGACTGCAACTTCTAGGGTTCATGTAGTGGAGTGTATTTTGAAACATATCTCACTAGGATTAACCATTTCAGTTAATTCTATATGTGCTAAACTAAGACCAATTTGCTACACAAAATGGTACCCAAATTGTAAGATAACTTTTACTACTCTGCTGCCTCTTTTTGCATGTAGTCAAAAGTGTCATTCTTTCAGGGATGTTAGGCAGACTGAGGCTTCTGCATCAAGTGGCAGATACTGAGAGACAGGAAGTGGTGTTCAAGGACAGAATTGTGTGTTCTACTGAGCCCAAATTATCCTGCTGCCTTGAGGTGTCTTAGAAGCTGCTAGCTTATAGCCATTATTAAATATTCAACTGTCTATGCAGTTGACTTCTTTACATGGAATGGTGCGTGTGCGTACACACACACACACACACACACACACACACACATCTTGTTCTCTGCTGCAGGTATCTGAAAGAGTTCTTAGGTGGGACTGAAAAGACCACATTTCCTACACCATATTGGCATCAGTTTCCATCAGAGGAGAGAACAACAGAGACTTTTAGTTTATCTCTTATGACCTCTTTATTTAGACTCTTTATTTACACTTGTTGAGAAGGTTCTAGAGTACAAAGCAAATATTTAGGCACACAAGTTGTAGCATGGCTGGGGAAACCCAGCCAGATAGGTGGGGTATAAATAATAAATTATTATTATTATTATTATTATTATTATTATTATTATTATTATTATCATCATCATCATCATCATCATCATCATCATCATATTGACCAGGAACTACCTGTATCATCTCTCAGGCACTGTGTGCTTGTGTCAGTTGTTTCTCACTTCATAACAATTTGTATTAAAGTTGTTTTTGTTATGCATCCTCTCTATGGCCTTACCTTCATGATAGTTTTCACCAGAAATATTAGTCTGGCTTTTCTTTTTGGCAAGAAATGGTAGGTGAATGGGATACATTTCTGAAAATGACAAAGACACCTTTGTCATTAGATTAAGTGGTTTTGCATATTCTTTTCCTTTGCTCCAAAATATGAAGAAGCATTTGGGTTGCTGGGGGCTGTACTCTACTGCACTACTTGATCTGAATGACTATGGGAATGATGGCACATAACGATGATTTTTTTGGACATGTTTTCCAAGAGTCCTTTTTTCCTTGCTAGGAATTTAAGAGCAAAAGAGTCTTTTATTCTTATAACTCATTTGTTCCAGAATTTGATTTCTTTAGTAACTTCCTTTTGGTGTTCTGGTCAGGCCTCATGACAATAATGTAGACTTTGGGGAAGAAGATGCACCCCAGCAAGCCTGCACTGGAGGCTAAAATGGAGAAGACCTCTACAGCCACCATAAACTTCCCTTTAGTGCTGAAATATGTGGGAATAAATGAGATCCAAATGCTGCAAAAAATCAGCATGCTGAAGGTGATGAACTTGGCTTCGTTGAAAATGTCTGGCAGCTCCCTGGCTAGAAAAGCTACAGAGAAGCTTACAATAGCAAGAAAGGCCATGTAACCAAGGACTGTGTAGAACATATGGGCAGCTCCTTCATTACACTGGATTACTATGTGATTAGCCTCAGATTCAAAGTCAAAATCAGGGAATGGAGGAGAGGATTTAAGCCAGGCAATACAGATGATAACTTGAGCAAGGGTACAGAAAAGAGTGATGGAGTTTGTCAATTTTGTTCCATTCCATTTCCTAATCTTATTTCCAGGCTTAGTGGCCATGAAAGCCAGAACCACAGTGACAGTCTTTGCCAGGACACAAGAAATAGAGGCAGAAAATATAATCCCAAAAGTAGTTTGTCGGAGAAGGCAGGTCACTTTTCCAGGCTGACCAATAAATAGGAAGGAACAAAGAAAGCAGAGCATCAGGGTAACGAGAAGGGTGTAGGTAAGATTCCGATTGTTGGCTTTTACAATGGGAGTATCCTGGTTCTTAATAAAAACCCCTAGCACCAAAATTGTGATAAGAAAAAGGGAACCAGCTGTCCCAGCCAAACCAATCCCCAAAGGCTCATGAAATGACAAAAATGTGACTGACTTTGGAATGCAGTTTGTTTTATCTGGATTTGGGTACTGATCTTCTGGGCATTTCTCACAACGATCTGCATCTGAATGAAAGGAAGAAACATTAAAATTGAGGGGGGAATGTTTTCCAGCCAGGACATCCAACTGAAGTGATGCAAAGACAATCCATTTTAGTCTCAGCAACGGCCATTGCATGCAGTGTGAGCTCCTGATAGTTTGATAATATTCTCTAAAGGTGCATGTGTCTCCCTCCTGTAGTTACAAACTGTTTGCCCAGTTTTGGGATTCACACTGAAAACTGAGCTCCATCTCCCTTAGGTTGGAAAGTAAACTCATCTGTTCAGATGAGGGGGATCTGCTTATCTTAGTAGCAGCAGTGGCACTGGTGCCAGCATCCTCTTTAAAAAATGTCATAATGTGTGAGTTTGGCAGCTTGGGGCTTCTTCTGATCTCTCCTGCACCCATAAGTCCCCTCTGGGGTTTAGTGGCCAGAGCTCTTGTTCCAACCACCCCCATGTTTCTGCAGTAGAAGTATGCTGGGGGTCATGAATTGGTCTTTGGTTTGCCCTCCCTGCATTAGAGAACGAACCACAAGCCAACTAAACTATCTAGGACTTAAATTTAAGATAAACCAGTATATTGATTCCACTGAGATTAATACAACAAAATATATGCACTTGTTTGTTTAATCAGGCTGTAGACAAATCATAGGTGTCCTCTCCGCTAGACATTGAAGGTAGTATTAATTTTTTTCCCATGCAGTTTGTACCACACTCAGTTCACTGTCACATCAAGTAAACAGTTTTGCTGTGCTTTTCTATTGCATCAGAAACAGAAACAGTGAGTCAAAATAAATGATTTTATGCCTGACATGAAACTATGTCTCTAACTCACTTTCAAGTATCTTAAAGCCTATACTCACTAACTAGATCACCCTTCCCCAACCTCATGCCCTCCCAGTGTTTTGGATCATCCTGGCTGGGAGTGATGGGTGCTATAGTTTAGAACATTTGGAGGGCAAGAGGTTGGGGAAGGCTGGGTTAGATAAAATTCTGAGACCACTTCTTTCTAATCAAATAGGTTATGATGATGCCTTCTGATAAAATGAATGAATTGTAAAAAACAAACAAAAACACCCTTCTTTACATGTCATAGAGTATTTGCATACAGAGCATTTGCAAAGAATGAAGTCCCTCCTGATTTTTCAGAGCTATATGTGTGGGTCTGAAATTCACAGGACATTGACTATATTCCAGGTTTTTGCAAGACATGATCTCTCCATAGCTCTTACTTGTGTTGTTAGAAAATGTTCCTTCTGGGCATGGAGAACAAGCAAAGCAACAGACAGGATTCCCTTCAATGGCTATCTTATGCTGACCTTCAAGGCAGCTCTTGGTGCAGATAGATTGTGGAACCTAAAACAACATGAAAACGAAGTTCACCACAGCCAATCACAAACAAACAACCACACCTTAGGCCAACCCCAACCTCTCTCACAACCAAAGGAACACAAGCGAATAGTAAAGAAAACCCACACAAGCAACGCTGACACAAAACCTCACACATATGTTAAGTAGAATAGAAACACTGCCACCCGACCCCACCCCCACTCACCATGCCCCCCTCCACCTCTTTCCCCCTTTTTTTCCTCAGGTAACACTAATGTCTCAACAAATGAAACTGATCTGTAGAAAATGTAACTTGAAAAAAGAGACATTGCACATACTTTTGTAAACCAAGAAATCTTTAATAAAAATATGTTTTATTTATATAGGAAAAAAATAGAATAGAGATTCACAAAAATGATGGGGGAAAGCAATGGTTCATGTTAGCATGTGAAAGAGATTACTGAAAGACCATATGCTTTTTGTGAATATAAGCAAACTTTATATATCTGGGAAAACAAAATAAATGGCTCAAATGAAGGCTGCAGATGTATTTTTTTATTCTTTTGTACTTTACTGGGAATCTGTATATTTGTGGACATTTCCATGGGTCAAATGCAATGTGCATTTATTGAAGCTGCACACAGGACTCCCATTCTGATTTTGGGGCTGATCCAGGGCTTCCTATCAGCCCTGATTTATCCTGGAACCAAGCCCTAGGGAGGCCTAACACTTAAATAAGCTTGAAAACCTAATTAAACACGTGGTTGAGAGGGAGAAAAGGAGATGCAGTGTCTCCTTCCCCCATCTTGCTGACTCCATGTTCAGTCAGAGTTTAAAACCACTGCATTCCTGCATTTCAGGGGGTTTGACTAGATGGCCCATGGAATCCCTTCCAACTCTATCATTCTATCTCAAGCCCTGCTGATTCACTTCAGTCAAGACAGAAAGTATGGGGCAGGTGTATATTTTTTCCATATTTAAATACATATTTTGAGCGAATATACTTTAAAGAAATGCAGAAGTATGATGGAGCAGAAATAGACAGATTTTCTGATTATCATCTACAATTGCATTCAGTTTAAAAGATGTAAAGATGTATGAAATTACTACTTAGTGTGGTAGGGGGAGAAATTGCTAGTGAATAGTAGTATATTATATTAATTATCAGTGATTAAAATAAAAAACAAAACAAAAAAACCCACAACAACAACAACCCCATAGCAATTCTTACTTTCTTGAAATTCTTTTGCCAAACAATTCTTGTTGGACTTATAAAGAAAAATGGTTCAATTGATGGATGGTACATGTAGACTCTACCAACTTTCCTGTTAATTAAGGTATCGTTTGGTAGGGTAAACCAATTGAGAATGTCATATCCAGATGTTGATTCCCCCCTCTCATCAAAAAAGACATCATCTGTTGAAGTAATATGATATCTGACTTCCTTCAGAAAAGGATGCAGCTGCATAGCATGATCAATTAAAAGAAGGAAATGCGCAATGGTCAGTATTTTTTGCTCAAATGCAAGCAACATTTTTTAATATACTGCAATAGCATTTTTTGCATTCATATCCCAAATAATAAAAACCTGTACAGACACCCTCTGTATACATGCTTGGAGTAATAAAGTTATGAACTATGCTGCAGAAGCCTGACTCTGGGCACTTTCATTTTTAGACATGGACTCTTCTTGTGCTCAGAGCAGGGCTTTCACGGTGATGGATCCACAGCTGTTGAACCAAGTTACCTGGCAAGCCAAAGTAATTGTTTGGTTAATTTCAAATATGGAAGACAAATATTGGATTACACCCAAACTTGAGTCAATATGAAATCAATGTGATATTTTAATCATGACTAATGTTAAATCCTATTGATTTTGGTGGGAACTAAGTACAACTAATTTAGTCTGGATGCAAGCTATTGTTATTTTTAAAGTCATTTTTGAAGACAATGTGGTTCTTCTGGTGTGTGTTTTTGTAACAGGAAGTAAGGGTAATAGTTTTATTTTTATGTATGATTTGCTTTTATGTGTATACTGCAAGTCCTCCAAGTTGGGAACAATGTAATTAAAAACATCATCACAAAGCATTCATAACACTATTAAGACTCTAAAAACACAAACTTGGAAAAAGTTTTCAAGCATTTTCAACTACTGGGTCTTAAAGGCCCAAGCAAATGGATAAAACTTTAACTGGCTTCTAAATGCCACCAATGACAGGCTATCCATATTTCCTCAAGGATGGAATTCCAGAGACCGAGGGTCACCACTGGAAAGGTCCTGTCTTTTGTAATCACTCAATGAGCCACCCCCAGTTGTGGGACCATGAGCATGATCTCTCCAGTTAATTGAAACACATGGACAGAGTAGTATTGCAGGCCATGATTTGGGATGTTTTATCTCCCATTAGCCCCTATCTGGGGCTAATCATCAAAACTTTTATCATGGACCCCTTTACCAGAGTACCCTTAACATTTTGTTGCAGTTTTGACTAAGGATCCAACCTGTTATGGCTTGGTCTCTCCCACAAATGCGAGACAACTCTGGCTGTTAATTATTTCAGATTTATTGCTAAAACAACAAATTAGAACAGAGCTCCTCTACTCATCATCCTCCCCAGAAGATGGAGTTGCCCGGACTGAGCTCCTCCCCCTTCCCCAGCACGAAAGCCCCCACCTTCTTTTCCAGTATCTTTCACACATCTCAGCCACTTTTGAGATCCTGCGAGATTTGGGAGAGAATGCTTCCTGCATTCCAACATCTAACTCACTATTGGAGCTCTCACACAGCCGCCTGTCACTTTGGCCCTGTCTTTTGTCTCCCCTTTGTTCAGAGCTCAGATTACAGCTGCTCTCCCCCTCCTCTCTGTCTTCTGCAGTTAACTGTTCTATGTCTATGCCTGGTTCTTCTTCTACTGTCAGCATCTGAGCTTCACTGACACAACCCAATGCCTTTTCTGCCAAAAGTTGTGACTGTTGCTATGAGGTAGGCAAAAACTCCAGACAGGCTTAATTTGTCTGCAGGCAAATTCCTCCCTGGCCCTTAATACAGCAACTGATTAATTCCACAGCAAGGCTGTGCTGGAGCACTGCCTACTAGCCTTTGGGCAGGGCCAAAAGATACAGAGTATTGACTGTGCTGGCCACTCAAAGCACAGCAAGAATTTATGCAACGGCGATGGATCTGAGTGGAGACTAGTTCCCTCAGGTTCATCTCCCAAACCACACTCACTATTGGCCAATCTGAAGTTTGGAGAGATGTCCCAGAAGTCCCTGCTACTGGTAAAAGCTGTTATTGCTGCTGGTGGTCATGCAGGTGAGAACCCCTGGTTTTCCCATGGCCACGCAGAGCCACGATTGCCGCCACTGGAAAAACAGTTTGAAGAACAATAGTAATCTGACTAACAAGAACACACTAAAGCAAGTAGTAGAAAGTGCAACTGCAACTGAATTGTTTCATTGGTGGGAACAGGTGGGTTTTTGGAAAACTGAAAATTTGGTTGCCCCTTCTTTAAGCTGGAGACCATCATTGCTGTCATTCATCTTTCAATTTCTCAGGAAATGGAAACCTTGAATAATAATATTCCTTTGTTAACACAGATCCATCCTGAGACATACTTTTCTTTAGTGGAAACAGAAGCTAGCAGCAATTGCTCATAACCTTAAATAAGTAGAAAGTAAATATTCTTACTACCTTCCATGGTTTAATTTTATGCATCTTTGGTCTTGATCTGTTCTCCATCTTTGTTGAGATGTATCTGGATGAATACATTTCATGTAAAGATTTTGCAATGGCATAAACAGCTTTGTATATATTGTAGCTCAAGTCCAATGTTTGCAAATCAAATTTGTACTTAGGCAAATCCTTAATCCTTTCATTTCCAGTACATAGTTGCCAAAACATGCTGCCTGAATCTAGTGATGGAATGAAACAGCTGAATGCAGCCCCCCAAAAATGTGGCAGAAAGACATCATCTGGGTATTTGCTGAGGGTTATGTTCTGAAGAAAATGGCGAAATCCCACAATTTCATGTTTATGGAGAGCAAATGACAAGGTGCCACTGAAGGAAGAAAATCCCATATGCAGATAAGAGACACTAGATAGGAAGTCCCATTGGGATGTGATGATTAAAACCTTCCCTGAAACTGCAGAACTTTCAATAGTTATCTTTACCCAGATGAGGAAATCTGTATCTCCATACACCACAATGATACTGGAGGATGACTTAATTATTTTATTTTTTACATGCATAGTATTATCAAGCATTTTTGGAAGCATTTCTGTAAATTCAATGCACACACCCTTTTGGACAAATTCCTTCTTCAAGTTCAGGACAAAGGTTTCACCTTGATCATTACAAGATGCTATGAGGCCAACCCAGGTCCAACCAAAGTGCAAAACTAATTTGGTTATTCCTAAGGTCTGTAGACCTTCATTTGGGACAGTCCGGTAGAAAAATGGGAAAAGGGTTTTACTTCTCAATACTTCATCAGATGATCCATAGCTGATCTAAAATGAGGGGGAAAGAAGACAAGTAACCTTTTCACTGAGAGTCACAAACAAAGTATCACACATTTCCGTATTAATTTACATCCCAACATCCTTCCTATTGGTGGTGAAAGAGTGCTCACATATAAACTGTCTAATATCGCTAGAGATAAATAATATGCCAAAAGAAGATCTGGATGTCTGAATGTTCTATCATGAAAGTCTCTCCCAATATACACACCTGTGGTATCTTGTATAAACCTAAGATAGTTGACATCTGAATGGATGACATGGACTTTAGCCCTCCAATAACAGCTATTAAGTTGTTCTGTTTCCTGCAGGTGTAGTTGGGAACTGCTCTGCCTCTTCCTGAAAGGATACTTAATGAACATTCATATGTTTTCCTTGCATTGAAATAGTTTTCATGGGTGTGAAATCCCAGAGTCATGTTGGGTAGCAGATTGGGGTTCTTGTTTATCTCCTCTACTGCATAGACCAAGGCAAGAACATGTTGATAATTGCGAGTCAAGGGACTGCAATGAGAATTAATTCCGTAAATGCACAGAAGATGCAGTATTCCATTACCACCACACATGCACACACACTGCAAAATTTAATTTCAAGAGTAATTGCAAGAAACCACTTATAAAAAATGCAGTAATCATAACAAAATGCATAGAACTGAATCATAAGTACACCCCATTGAAATCACATCTGTTGGCAGCTGTTGAGTAAACATTCACAGACAAACCAAGGTTTACTTCTGCGTAATGTGTGGAATGGACAGAAATACCAGCTTGGTTTGGAGTGATCATTGAGTAGTTTGGGGAAAATATATGTAATTGCTGAAGATTTAAAAAAAAATATTCCCAGTTTAGCCCTTATTTAAATATTTTTGTATATGTATTCAAGTATGTGTGAAGAATATGAAGAACCATGTCTGTATACCCACCAAAAACACACACACACAAAACCTTACAGGGATTCATCTTTATTGAAATAAATGAACTTTTTATAAGAAGCATTTCACAACATATTTGAAACAGCTTTAACACATTTAAAGGAAGAAGAGTGACTTACTATGGATCTAATGAGTAAGCAAGAGGAGGCTGAATATCAAATCTCTCTAGCTTTTCCCATGTAAGGAACTGAGATACAAGTGCACCAATAATGAAATCCCCATCTTTATGGTACCCCTCTGGGTAGCGGTGTTCAAGTATACACTTAAAGTGGGTTTCCTTCCCTACCACATTTGGAAACAGCAGTGAAAGGAATACCAGAGAGAGCATCATGAACATTTCAGAACAAGGTCTGCCAGGGCATGTTTCCTTCACATGTATCCCAGGGCTATGATAAGAAAGTAAGGCCTTTAGAAAAAGGAATGACTGAATAAGAGAGAGGAAGAACAAGGATTTTTGATGCATGCCTAGACTGAGGAAGTAAGTAATATAAGAAAACCTCCAGATGAAGATACATTCCAATCTATCTCTCTATCTGCCTTCTGAATTGGACACAAATGGGAAAGGTGTTTGAGAAGAATTTGGTGTTTCCTGTGAAATATTCAAGGAATTTTGAAGAGGGTGGAGGGTTAAAATGAGTGGATATTTTTTCAGAGGTGCCTCATACCTCTGTGCTGCCACCTGCTTCACCAAAAATAAAATTTCAAGACCAACTCAGAGGTCCAGATGGAACATGCAAAGAATTTTGTCAAGAAGTGATTTGAGAAGGCTAGAAAAACATATTCCACACATGAACTAGATAATCTCAATATAAACCCTCTTGCTTATAAAACACCATCTCACTTAGGAGCTACGTATCTGAGGTAGAAATGTCAGGTCAGGCCAAAGGGTGGTCTTATTTATAGCTTCACTTAAGTACTCCTAGCCACTTTCACTGCAACATTTTTTCTTAATACATCCCTTCATTGCTATAATTCTTATGATCCTCAGCTGAATATGGGGCATGAGGGAATTTACCCAGGTGCTTCAGTAATTGCAAGGTAGATAGAAAACTAATTTCATCCAGAAGAACTAGGTGAACTGTGGTAAATTCTTTTGTTTTAAGCTTGATACAGGCCAAACCAAACTAAAACAACTGACAGATTGCCTCTATCCAGATACACCCAACTGCTGTTTACATTCTCCAGTCTTTGCTCCATGTGCCAATATCATCTGAAGTTATGATATCATTATAATTCATTTCCACATTTACTCTGTGGATGTGGAATCTCCCCGAAGAGATACAAAAATCTGCTCTATTTTTGTATCTCTTCAGGAAGGAAGCAAAACATATCTGTTTTCAGACACCTCAGTCTGCAAGATGTACATTTCAGCCCTGTATTTTTTTTAAGTTGCTAATTTTCCCCTGTTCAATGCCACCAATAGTCTAAATTAATACACAAAATGAACACACAATACTCAACAAAACACTAAATCCAAGATAAATATATACCACAACTACAAAAGGTAAACCACACATGCACACCCCACCAAAAAATCAGTCTTAATTCCCACCAAAGGTGAACTTGTTGCAAAAATAAAAATACAAATTGTGATCAAAACAAGATACATGTTCTAAATCAATATTAAATGATTGAGTGACTACTGTACTACTGTTATCATTGTCATCAACAACAACATTGTTACAATATGATTACATAGCAATTACAAATGTACTTCATATATATATATAAAGCTCTGCATCTTGTAGGAATATTGCAAAAGTTAGAGACCTTGAGTTCCCAGGACAGGAGAGGATTTGGGGTCAAGGGGAGAGAGGGAGAGGAAAAGACAACAATGAAAGGTAAAACAGGAGGATAAAAGGTAATGAAGAAAAGATTAGAAAAATCCCACATACCATTCTGATCTAGCAGTAACCAAGTGAAAGCATCAAAGTTTAGTTGTGTGTGAGAGATGCATGATTCCTGGGAAAGAAAAAGTAGCTTCTTATAAACTTGTACCTCTCTCCTGACTGAAAATATAGAGCAAGGCCTACCCAGGTATTTCTGTGGTTCTCTAGCCAGATTCAGCCTGTGGAAGGAGGCTAGAAATTTGCTAAATTTGGGATGGAACTAGTCCAGATTCTGTCATTCCACATTCAGTGTGTTTGCGTGTGTGTGTGCTTTTCTAATGTGCACAAAAAAGGAGCACATTTATCTATAAAAATGAAAGCATATATGTTTAGTGATGCTATAAAATTTGAAGTCACTTTTGAGAAAACAACACCTTTAGCAAATCTTAAGTCTGTCTTTTCTTCTCATTTTGCACTACTAGGAATGAAATCTGTCTTCTCAATGCTTCCTTTACTTCTTTATTTCTTAAACTATATATGATGGGATTGATCATGGGAGTCAGGATGGTATAACAGATAGAGAAGACTTTGTGAAGGGCATTCAGTCTGTCAGTGTTCGGAATCACATAGACAGCCATCAGTGTGCCATAGAAAATTGTAACTACCAAGAGATGGGAGGAACAGGTAGAAAATGCTTTTTGTTTTCCGGTTGCAGAAGGGATTTTCATTATGGCTATAATTATGAAAGTATATGATGTGAAGGTCAATATAGATGGGGGAAAGGTGAATGCAGAGCATAAAACATATATATACCACTTTAACGTGCTAGTGTCACCACAAAATAGTTCTATGATGGGGAAGGTGTCACAAAAGAAATGGTCAATTTTATTGTCACCACAGAAAACTAACTTGGACATGATAATCGTTGTCATAGTAATTGACAGAAAACCACTAAACCAAGAGCTGACTATGAGTTGGAAACACAATTTGCCATTCATCATGGTGACATAATGGAGAGGTTTACATATAGCTAAGTACCGGTCATAGGACATTGCTGATAATAAGTAGCATTCCACACCTCCAAAAAAACCAAAGAAGTAATGTTGCACAAAACATGCATTGACTGAAATCACTTTCCTTCCCGTAAGGAAACTGGATAACATTCTTGGCAAGATGTTTGAGCTGCAGAAGGTCTCCAAGCATGAGAGGTTCCCAAGGAAGAAGTACATTGGGGTGTGAAGGTGTCGGTCAGTGGCAACTAGTAAAATGATGAGGATGTTCCCAGCCATCGTCACAATGTAGATGAAAAGGAACAAAAGGAAAAGAGGAATCAGCAGTGCCTGGTGGTGATCTCCAAATCCCAGAAGAATAAATTCAGTTACATGTGTATGATTTAGCTGTTCTTTATTTTCATATAACTGCACCTGTAAAAAAGAAACAAGTTCATGGCAAAATTAAATGGTTTTTATATCTTGGATCCTAACACTTCAAAAGGAGCACATTTCCTTTGTTCTCCATATGATAATTGTTCAGCTGCATCAACTTTTAACCTGGCTAGCTTTTGCAAGAGTTTATAGTTCCAACAATGATAATTTCATTTCTCAAATGGAATATGGCTTTCCTGTTTCCTAATGGAACTGCAATATCTGCATTAGAAATCCAGCCTGCCAAATTTCCATTCCTCCATCTAACTCACACCTCCAGCAGCCTTGCACCCTTGTAATTCTAAGCATTGTTAAGTACTATATTGCATGCATTTTATATATTTCAAAAGAGAGTAAAAGGCCACATACCTTTAATTGGGTAGTCATAACTGATTCACATTGGTTAATTTTGTCCAACGTTTCAGCAACCAACACATAATTTCATTAGAAGTTCTTCATCTATAGAATTTGTTTTGTCATGTTGGATAGTCTTACCCATACTATCTAACATCTCCTTTGTGATTCTTCTGCTGTTCTTTCATTTAATACATTGCAGTACTTAGTCTGAAGAAAAAAATGTGGGCAACACTAAAAGTCAAAATCAAGAAACGTGTTAATTGAAACCTCCTAAATGTGGCCAGGTTCCTTTCCACCTTCATGTCTCTTTCTCTAAACAGATAAAGGGAGACAACCCTACTTAATCTAGATCTCAAGGTCCAAATATATATTTCTAGGCAGATGCTAACAGAACCATGTCCATTATTATTATATTACTGGAGAAAATACAGAAAGGAGCCTATCACATCTGAAAGAATCTTTTGAATGTGAGTTGCCTTTTATACATTAAGATTAGATTCTCCTTGGTATAGTGATTATTACAAGATGCCCCTCCTTATTACTAGTGCATTCTGCACTCAAGGGGAATTTACAGGACAGGGAGCAATCAGCAATATATACATTTATTTTCTTTAATGATGTCTGCTGAGCATCTTAATTCAGGAGTGGGCAATCTCCAATTCTGGCAAACAGGGAGGGGGCACATGGCAGTGGTAGATAGAGTCAGAAGCAAAAAGAGGGTGGAGAGATGGATTTTATGTTTATACAGTAGCCTAGTGGATACACACACTCTCACACCCATCTCCACCATCCATCTGAACAAGCAAGTATCATTAGAGTGCAAGGACACATTCCAGCAAGGCAGGGAATATCCAAGGATACAGTGGTACCTCGGGTTAAGAACTTAATTCATTCTGGAGGTCTGTTCTTAACCTGAAACTGTTCTTAACCTGAGGTACCACTTTAGCTAATGGGGCCTCCTGCTGCTGCAGCACCGCTGCCATGCAATTTCTGTTCTCATCCTGAAGCAAAGTCCTTAACCCGAGGTACTATTTCTGGGTTAGCGGAGTCTGTAACCTGAAGCATCTGTAACCTGAAGCGTCTGTAACCCGACATACCACTGTATTGCAAAAAATACACAAGGAGTGTGAGGAATGTGGCCTGGCAAAAGAGGAGTTGACTGTGGTGGGTACCAAATGCCAAACAGAGAGGCCTGGAAGGCAACATTTGGCTCCCAGACCTGAATTTCCCCCACCCCTTCCTTAAATTAAATCCCTTTCCTGGCTTAATTTGGATATGCCATTCACTGCCCCTGTGTGAAATATAAAACCGCTTGACCAAGAGGCCAATGAACAAGGTTGGAATTTTGACTGAGCCCAAACATGCTTTGGAATGCCACGGCCTTAATGCTTTCAGGATCCAAACCCCAAGCTGCTGCCACTGAGAATGAAATGTTACCTTGCAGGCATTCTAACACAAAGAGGCAAAGGACTTGGATGATGCACTCAGATTTGGCTGACTGATTGCCTACCTGGCTTAATTCATTAATTCTTCAACAGTCACTATGTTAATTACAAGTCAATATTAAATAATATATAAATTCAGCATGAATGCTTCATCACTACATTACTAGTTGGTAGATTCATGCCGCTGATTGCTTTGGCCCCCTTTTATACAAGCGGACCAGAGTGAAATATCCCTTGGCATAGTCTGCTCCTGTTACCCCAGCCCCCGGCCCCTGCAGATTGACTGAATTTGAATCTGGGTGGGAACCCAGAGGCCACCGTGACGGCTGTTCGGGACGTGGCAATGGGCAGGAAGAAAGAGCCATGGCTGTGGGATGATGGGGGAGCCTTGCACTGGGTCACAAACATCACCCACTGCTGGATTGGTGAATGGCCATTATAGTTAAACTATGTGCTGTATGAAAGTGTATCCTTTTACTTGTCCTGAATCACCCACCCTCCAACTTAATTGGATGACCGCTGTTCCATCATTATGAGAGAGAGAGTGTGAATCTTATTTCTTTCCACTTTCTCCATGGTGGGTAGATCTGCGTTCACGTGAAAGATTGGGATAATGTTTCCCATGTGTCAAGATAAACTGGTTTTGAAATTGAGCAGTGATTTATTTATTTATTTATTGTGATACAGTCTGATAAAATCCAATTTCCTATTGGGTGCATGAAAACATATGGATTCATCTTGTTTGAGCTACGTATCTACAAGCAACTGACGAATCTGTCTCTTCAGTGCCTTCTTTACTTCTTTGTTTCTCAGGCTGTAGACAAGTGGATTTATCATGGGAGTCAGGACAGCATAGAAGACAGAGAATACTTTGTTAAGGTCTCTCAGTGTGACAGTGTTTGGTAACACATAGACAATGGCTATTGTGGAATAGAAAATTGTGACCACAATAAGATGAGATGAGCAAGTAGAAAAGGCCTTTTGTCTGCCACTGGTGGACTTGATTCTCAATATGGCAGTGATAATGGAAGCATACGATATCAATGTCAGCAAAAATGGAGGACCGGTGAATACAGAAGCAACAAGGAATATCAAAAGCCTCAAAAGACTAGTGTCACTGCAAGACAATTCTATGAGTGGAAAGACATCACAAAAGAAATGATTTATTTCATTGGGGCCACAGAAAGCTAACCTGGACACTAATGATATTGTTATGGAAATAGCCAGAAATCCACTGATGAAAGACACACCAACTAACTTCACACAGAACTTACCATTCATATGGGTTGCATAATGCAAGGGTCGGCATATAGCTAAATAGCGATCATAGGACATCACAGATAAGAGATAGCACTCAGCTGCCCCAAATGATGCAAAGAAATAGTGCTGAACAAAGCAGAGATTGAATTGAATAGATCTGTCACCAGTTAAAAGGCTGGCCAGAGTCTTGGGCAGAATAGTAGAACTATAGCAGGTCTCCAGGCCAGAAAAATTCCCAAGGAAGAAGTACATGGGGGTATGAAGATGTTTATCAGCTATAACAAGCATGACAATGAGAATGTTCCCAACCAAGGTAACCATGTAGAAAAGCAAAAAAAGCAAGAAGAGAAGAATTTGCAGCTCTCGGAGATTACTAAATCCTATAAGGACAAACTCGGTCACATTAGGTTGATTTTCCTTATCGGTGCTGCTTAGAAGTTGCATCTTTGGGTAAAACATATTCAGACATATAATCTGGTGCAAATAAGAGAGGAACACAATATTGCAAATATTATGGGTTGTCCTTCAATTTCACCATTCAGAAGAGCAATCAAAGCAATGAGTCTTAAGCACAGTTAAATGCTTAAAACTGAATGATGTGAATGGTACTGATGCACAACAACATTCTGATGCACAGCAACATTCTCTGCAGTGTGCTACAGCTTAGCTGTTGTTGTTGCTGCTGCTGTGATATTCCATCCTTCCTTCTAAAGGCTCCTAGGGAAACAAACACATAAGTGATAAAATTAATTAATTAATTAATGTATTAAAAACATGTTTGATACAATTCCATTACAGATGCAGAATGGGAAATATCTCTACTTGAAAGACATGAGGCATTATGGAGAAACATGTTAGCTCTCCAGACTCAGAAAAGAACCACTACTCTTTCTCGAGAGAGGAGGCTAAACTATGCTTCTAAAAGCAAAGCAAAACAAAACAAGATCCACATATTACCATCACCTGAAGAAATAACAAAAAAAAAAAATGTCCCTGAAAACGGGGCAACATAAATAGGAGCTTGAATGCAGGTCTTCCCAGTCTCTCCTGCTTTCTCCTACTCTGGATCTTAAGAGCAGGACTCATAAGCATCATCATACATTAGTTCAAAGACCTCTTGATTTCCATGGGAAATTTTAAAAAGTAAGAATGTGTTTAATTCTCCCACTAGAAAAAGAACCAGTTGACCTTAAAGGTGTCTAATTTTTGCACATTTCTTTTAACTTCCAACAATGATAAATCTCTTTAAATATGTCTCATTTCTCCTGCTGCTTTTGTCACATGGGACAATTTTAAAAGCAGTGCTGACCCAGTCCTGCATTTTCATCCATTCCAACATTTATTAAAGAGAACTATTATTACTGCTGTCTCAGTTTTCATCTTTTCCTTCATTATTCATCCTACCTTATGCTTTGCCCATAATCCAGGATTTTACAGTTGGAGAAGTTATTAAGTCTGTGGTTTGTTGACAAGACATCCAATTAGATTCCTCACAGCATTGCAACATGCCACTTTATTTTTATTTTAAATAATCTTTATTAAAGTTTCAAAAGGTTACAAAAAAAACAAAACAAAAACACACACAAAAATAACACAAAACACGACATAAAAAAAAAAAATTCCACCTTTTAGGTCTCATTTTCAATAACTTCTTTTCATGACTTCCCCACGCCTCCCCTTATTGTATTCCAACTCCGATTGTTTATTCAAGCAAGTTTTTATCCTTAATGTCCTAATCATAATTTATTAATTTACTTAACCATAAATTATTAATGTGATTCTTTATAATAATTTTAAACCTTAATTCATTATTATCCATTAATTTAGATTATTTAGCAATTTTTAGAATATATACCTTAATCATACATAAAAAAAGATAAAAAAAAGAGATATAAAAACAAATAATAAAATACCTTCCCTAAGATTGTCCCTAATTCCCATCCACAGATTCCCCATTCTTATAATAATAAAGAGCATATAGTTTTACACTGCAAAATAAAAATCAGACCCCCTTTGGACTTCTAAACCCCACCCTTCTCTTCCCGGTTTCAATCCCAAACCAAAGTCCAATTAGTCCATCTTTTTAGCCTGGTGACCTTACGTCCGAGGCTCTCGGATCTCTCTCAGTCCCTTTCCGCCGGCTTCTTCGAAAATCTTTCATATTGAACGCCCCAGGTCGGGAAAGTACCTTCTCCATGTTAACCATATTTCTTCCAGCAAGGCCTACTTGTTTAGAGGTGGAGCTCCAACTCTGTTTCTTAAGTCTATATGTCCCAAATAATCCAGTTTTCATCTTAGTCGAATTGGAATTCTTCTTGGCAGGTCTCTGGCTCTCTTTTATCTTCTGTAACTTTTCAGCCACCCCTTCTTTCTGCTCCTCCTGTTCAGCTGATGTCTTAGTCTTTGGTTTCTTTTCTTGTCCAGCTGCCTGTGTTTTGAGCATCAAGTCCCTTTCCAACTCAGTAGGTATATTTTCTGTTGACTTCGGTTTCGTAGGACTTGTAGACAAAACATGGCCTTGCTCTATCCTCTCTTGCAGCTTTCCCATGAGAAAAATAAGCTCTTGCAAGTCAGCTCGTATTTCCCGACCTAGTTCCATTCTTGTAATATCCAAGAATCCCCTCTAGAGGGATTCTAGTTACTTAGTATTTCTTTTCCCTTCCGATCCAAAAATCAAGTTTATTTGTATCAGTCTTTCTTTACTTTCAATATTTTGTAGCAGTATAGCCGGTTAGAATTTAAGCTTTGATTTTTCCGGCTTTGACAGCTAATTTGACAGCTGTCAAAAGTTTTCTATAAATCCTCTGCAGGCTCTTTTCACGGGTTACTCCCGGGCTTGAGAAAGGTGGTACTTAGTCCAAATAATTAAACTTTTGTCCTCCGGCACATTAACTTAGTCCTTTAAATCTGTGGAATTTATATCTTTTATCGAATTACCCCAATTCTTCACGCAACCTTAGTTGACAGCTCCTTGCTTCAGACTGTTTACAATAAGGGGGGGGGGCGGACTTCCCTTTTTTTCACCTCCCCCGCTCGTGCCAAATTCAAAATCAAATTATTTGTAATCCAATTTCCAATTACTCACGGGTTGTTGTTCTTGATTTTAAGTCCAAATTTTAATAGGAAGAAGTCAGCGCTCTCCGACAAATGGCATGCGGCTTCGCTCGGCAGGGGAAGCAGAAGACTCACAGCACCACGCCGCTCCCCGGCACCCGTTCCGTAGCCTTTAAAAAGGCTCCTTCGCGAGTCGGGAGGGCGCTTAACGATGCCCGCCGAGTCACCATGTCCACGGGCTCCTATGCCCGTGGTTTTTGAGGGTCCCCGTGTCGCCGGCACGGCAAGACCCAGCCCCTGTCAAGCCGATTCCCTCCGGAGCTCGGAGGGAATCCGCCATTAGCCGATCGCGCTAACCCGGAAGTCCTCTGCAACATGCCACTTTAAAGCATTTAACAGAGTTCGTTACTAAAAAAATAAATGATTTTTGGAATGATTTCAATTCTTTTAAATATCAACTGCCTCATGGCCTGTTAATTTACAGACTATTAATTTCAGTAAGGAAGAGTTTAAACTGCAAGCATGATAATCAATGGCACAAGAGTCTCCAAGGAAGAAGGGAAATTAGGAGAAAAACCACTGGGGCATCCTGTTAGACTTAAGCAAAACTCTAATCCCACAGGAAATATTAATGAGGAAGAAGACTGATCAAAACATAACAATAATAAACAATGCCATGATCTAGGGTTAAGTTGAACCTCACCTCTATTTCTTTGTCCCATTCATGAGCAGTGAAATCAGGGTCACTGGGTTTTGGAATCCCCCCCCCCCCCCAGGATTGATGGCTAACAGTACCACTCACAGAGATACTCAGGGAGATAAAAATATTAGCCAGTCAGGTCACCTCTATGAGCAGGGTTGCAGTGCCTTAAACAGGGGGGCACACCCTGAGCCTCTCCCCTTTTGAACCTTAACACAGGATTCACCACCCACTCTCCCATTTGTATATAATCTGTATGTAGTCCTGTCCAAAGATGTGTGGGCAGGACAATGTGGACCTTGCTATGGTATATGTTGTCACCATATTCAGGGCCAGGGAGGATTTTTCCTGCAGACAAATTGGCTGGTCTGTAGATTTTCACCTACCTCATAGAAAACATCACAACTTGGGCGGTTAAGGCATTGGGTTGTATACTTAGCTGATCAGGTAAAGGGGCCAGGGAGGGGCTGTCTCTGCCTGAGAGCCCACACAGGGGCCAACAGGCCATAGCAGCCTTCCCAAAGGTGGCCCTGGCAGGTGACCCCCCCTTTCTACACCTACTTATCAACCAGCAGTCGGGCTGCTTGATACGAGATACGTACCCAATGACTTTGGCCAAAGCCTATTCCATCTGCAATCAATAAAAGTTGTGGCCAATTTCCACCCAACATCAATGTCCTATGTCTTATTTCATACTGAGACCCTGCACCAGGTAGCAGGCATCATGTGCCTGGGTATGCAAATGACACCTGCTTTCTGTTAATAATCTTGTGTGGTAGCTGGAGTCCAAGGATTGAAAAGTGTTGCCTTCCAGATATTGTTAGGTTCCAACTTTTGTCAGATCTAATAAGCATAGGTCAGGGGTTATTGGAGCTGTCATGCAGACACACCTGGAGGGCCATAGATTTTCCTTCCCTGCTGTAAGCATCCAACACCCACACCAGAACCAGAGTGTTTGTTTAGCTACAAGTCAGCTACAGAAAAACTTGTTTGGTAAAATAAAATTATCTGGAAATAGCTATAGAATTTACCAGTATTCTCATGACCTATTTATTGGATTTTTTGGTCATGTAAATATCACATTTGTTGCACTCTCAGCCAGATCACATAATTTTCTTCTTCATGTCTAAATAATCCAATGATAAGAAAGAAAAGGGGGGAACAACCTGCCATTTTAAGATGAGAGTTAAGACTATGGCATGTTGCCACAGAATTGTGAAATCAGAAGCTAGGATGGATGCCTCAGTGAATGTATCCCATGACCATGCAATGTCACAAATATTGCTTGCTTACAACCAGCAAAGATTGCTGTTGCTGCCTTGGTCTTCCATTGCTAACCACCTGAGCTTTTTACTGGATTGCTAGAGGACTCCTCATGTGAGTTTTTGCTTTTTGCTTACCTCATTCCTTTTTTGTTGACCATTTTATTCCCTCTTAACCCTTCAAGAAAGCTGTCAGGGTGAGTTACATGAAACCCCTCATGAGTGCTTTTCTCCCCTTAAAAAATGTTTAGGAGTTCTCTCATTTTATAGTTCAAATCAGGAAAAATAAATGCAGTAAATGGACAAAAGTACAAAGATTCACAAAATATTTAGGGGTATGCACCCCCTTGTTTTCTCCTCAGACACATCTCTTTCTTTCATTCATATGCCCCCCACTCACCCCAAACATACATAATAATACATTTTCCCTCATTATCTTAAGTGCACTTATTGCTCTCCCTCCCTTGAGTGTCTTCTATTTTTTTCTTGCCTTTGTTGATTCTTGATTGTTAGGAATTTCTACTTTACTCATTAATTTCCCTTATGGTTTTAGTGTTTTCTTCTTCTTTTACATTTCTTACTGAGATTTTTTTCAGGTTGATTAATTGGTTTGGCTATATATATATATGACCAATAGATGAATTGTATTATGCAGGGGGAGGGATCTCGCAAAACATTCATCCACATTTTCAGTATAGGGCAAGATTGTCTAGGTGTCAGAGACACCTAGACAGCTTTGAAGTGTTGGATATAATGATGTTTCACTAATATAATGGCTTCTACCTAACATACAACTGATGAAGATCAACAGAAATTATGTTATGTGTCCAACTATTCCCATGCTCCAGGATTCCTGAACACTCTTTGCCTGTGACCTGATCACAGCCTGGGTGAAGTATTCTTTTATATTTATTTTTCAATTCCCATTTAGATTTCAGCTGTTTAAATTAAATAGTTTTATTTGACAGAGCATCAGGATGAAAACAGGTAATATCTCAGACTGCTCTTACACACAAACATAGGAACCAGGTACTCAATGCTAGAGGCAGGAGAGGTGTGAGACTGCAGCGGCATCAATAGCAGCAAGACTGGGCAGCAGATCATGCTCAGGCATAATCTTGACTCCAGTCACAGGAATGTCATGCAATAATCATAGTGACTGACTACAGTTTTCATATTTCTCTTTTCACATTTTGTTTATCATCTTTCCAGTCCAGTGCGCTCTCTCTCTCTCTCTCTCTCTCTCTCTCTCTCTCTCCTCTCTCTGTCACACAGACACACACACATGTGTGCAGAGATACACACAAGCCCTTGTAGCTGTTCGTTCATTAAATGGATGCACAGAGAAAATGTAATCAGAAATGCTCACTTTCAAGATGCAGAAACATTATGAAAACTGACATTGAGTTCTACGGTTTTCAACTGGTTTTATAGTTTGACAATGGAGTAATACACCAATATTTCGATGAATTAATTATTAACAGGAAATCAAGGTGAACATTCATTGTTTTATTACAGCCTGACAAACAAATGAGAACAAATGCTCAATAAATCCAACCCTGAATAAACTATGTGCAAACAAATTAGGATGAATACTCAACAGATAGGTCATCTGGAGGTGTTCCAAGTAGTTTTTGAGTCTGTTGGTGAACAAGTATTTATTTTCAATCATTTAGGCTCTTTTATCAGACAATTCTTAAGTTTGATAGTGAGCACTCACACTTTACATTGTGGGAGCCCTTTACAGGATTGCGCGCGGTGCTACAGTTCCCAGGGAACTTACTGGCAAACAAGGACTGGCCTGCCTCTCAGTGTTAATCTTTGGAGGTTCATGCCCAGCTTCTGTAGTCAAGTTTCATTGCTGGGAGGTGGAGCCGACAGTATCCAGGCAGTCGGCTTAGGAGATTCACCCTCTCTACCCTCCCTTAGTTTAATGTTCTCTTGTTTGCAGGTTAACTTTTTCTTCCTGTTTAGCGGGCGCTGCTACGGTCTTTGACTGGTTGCTGTTGAAGGACCGGGAAGAAATTTTCCTGCATTGGCAGGTTTCGTCTTCCCTGTAGCAGTTCGTCACAACTTTGGCGGTTATGGCCTTGGGTGGAATCCTTTAGTCTTTTCTTCCCTGTATGGGGGGAGGGCGTGAAGTGGTGATTCACTCCCCCCTGCAGCGGCAATTCCAGGGTCTCCTCTTAAAGGGGTTATATATAATGGGTGTCACTGGCCACTGAAAGGTTGTCAGTAAACTACCCTGCATGCGGGAATATGGGCTGGGCTGCCTGCTACACTTATGTCTCGCAGAGCACCCCAATATCCCATTTACCCTGATGAGCCCCAGCTCCCCCTGGCTGGGGGGTTGGGAGGGATACACGCCCACAGCCTAAGCCAAGGTCTTCCTACATTCAGAAGTTTAATAAAGTTGTAGCCTAATTGTAATTCCATATAACATCATCAGAGTCTTTATTCTTTCCTTATGGTCCCTGGGGGCTGGGGCTGTCACTGCCTGGTCACACAATTGGCAGAACTTCACCCTCTCTTTTATTTCATACTGCATTATATTTGTTGCCAACTGCTTGCCAATGAGATCAATTCTGCATGATATTAGAAATTAAGATGCCTCTAAATGTGCATATGGATTTGTGTGTCTAGATACTGGTGAGCTCTTACATGCTGCTGTATTGTTTAATACAGAACTTGCACAGATGAGCTATGTAAGCTCCTTTATTGAAATTATCCATACAAACATACTATTTACTTTAGTTGCTGCCAGCATAGAAATTGAAGCAGCTGATGCATAGCATTCACATAAGTTTTGCCTCACCCATGAACTTGAAAGCAGCCCTTTATCTGTTCTGCTGACTAATCTTTATAACATCTTTATGCGCCCCCTCGCCCAGCTTGTCCGGAGTTTTGGGCTGGGTTGCCATCAGTATGCTGATGACACCCAACTCTATCTGTTGATGGATGGCCATCCTGACTCGGCCCCAGATACACTGACCAGATGTCTGGAAGCTGTGGCTGGATGGTTACGTGGGAGCCGGTTGAAGTTAAATCCTTCGAAGACAGAGGTCCTCTGGCTGGGACGGAGCGATATGGGATTGAGGGGGCAACTCCCATCTCTTGCGGGGGTGCAGTTAGTGCCAGCATCGTCCGTTAAGAGTCTGGGTGTAATCTTCGATACCTCCCTCTCTATGGAGGCGCAGATTACAGCTATAACAAAGGCGGCATTTTTTCATCTCCGCCAAGCTAAGCAGTTGGCTCCTTATCTCTCTCGCCCTGACCTAGCCACTGTGATCCACGCGACGGTCACCTCCAGACTGGATTATTGTAACTCGCTCTACGTGGGGCTGCCCTTGAGACTGACCCAGAAACTCCAGCGGGTGCAGAATGCCGCGGCGAGACTCCTTATGGGGTCTTCGCTGCGAGATCATATCCATCCGATACTATACCAACTGCACTGGCTCCCGGTGGAGTACAGGATCAGGTTTAAGGTGCTGGTTTTAACCTTTAAAGCCCTATACGGCCTAGGACCCTCGTACCTACGGGACCGCCTCTCCTGGTATGTCCCACAGAGAAATTTACGGTCTGCAAATAAAAACATCCTAAAGATCCCAGGCCACAGAGAGGTTAGGTTGGCCTCAACTAGAGCCAGGGCTTTCTCGGCCGCGGCTCCAACCTGGTGGAACGCTCTGTCACAAGAGACTAGGGCCTTGCAGGACCTGACATCCTTCCGCAGGGCATGCAAGACAGAGCTGTTCCACCAGGCCTTTGGTCAGGGCGCAGCCTGACCCCCTCCTCTGGCAATCTGCACAAAATTTTGCATGATGGTTGCCATTAATTTGATTTTAATTTGATTTAATTAATTTTAGAATGAATGTTTTAGAATGTTGGACTATTTTGACTGTTGTTAGCTGCCCTGAGCCCAGCTTCGTCTGGGGAGGGCGGGATATAAATAAAATTTTATTATTATTATTATTATTATTATTATTATTATTATTATTATTATTGTATGTGAGCTATATTTGGTAGAAATATCCCTGAGAAACCAATGAGTTACACAATTTATTGGTGAAACTAACACTGAAAGCAAAGAACATTGAGAATTTTCCACAAATCCCATCCTCAAATGTAAACATCAATTTATTTGGATTGTTGTCTTTGGCCTTTAACTGCACATAATGTTAAAGGACTGAATGCAATTGAAATGCAGTGTTTCTTTTGTAAAATAAATGAAATGAAATCACCCTCAATAGGTGCTGAGTAGAAACAGGGAGACTTTTCTCTTCTAATGTGATCCCATCTGCAAAGTTTCTATGCATTGACAGGAATACAGTCTTAGCAAATGATTACATGTTGTGCTCATTTGAATGTCAACTTCATAATATAGAAGAATTGTTTATTTAACCTATATATAATGTGGTTTGCTCAGCTGAGTTACAGAAACTCCTGCATCAGTTCTACAAGTGCAAAGCTTTATTAACACTGCCTGATGTTATTTAGATACACCTCAACATGAAACGAGAAGAAGGAAATCAGACAGCCCCTGTGGCATTTATTCTCCTGGACTTCAATAGTGATGATGTACCAATACTACTTTTCATACTGTTTCTACCAATCTACCTTGCAACCATGGCTGGAAACATCCTCATTATTATTCTAGTGATTCTTGATCAGCATCTTCACACACCCATGTATTTCTTCCTGGGAAACCTGTCATGCCTGGAGACTTGTTACAGCTCAACTGTCATGCCGAGGATGCTGGTCAGTTTTCTGACTGGAGACAGAACCATTTCTATTAATGGATGTTTTGCACAGCTATATTTCTTTGGGCTTCTTGCAACTACAGAATGCTACTTTCTAGCAGTGACGTCTTACGATCGCTACTTAGCAATATGTAAGCCATTGCATTATGCAATACTCATGAATGGAAGAATTTGCTTTCTGCTGATTGCTGGATCATGGATCAGTGGGTCACTACCTATCAATGTCATGATATTCTTGGTATCTCACCTGAGTTTCTGTGGTGCCAACAAAATAAACCATTTCTTCTGTGATTTCACCCCATTGATAAGACTTTCCTGCGATGACACCAAAGTGGCTGAAATGACAGCCTTCATTTTCTCCTCCATAGGCACTCTGCCCCCTCTTTTAATAACCGTGGCATCTTATGTTTGTATTATCAAGAGCATTTTAAGGATCCCATCCACCACTGGGAAACAGAAAGCATTTTCTACATGTTCCTCTCACCTGACCGTGGTTGCTTGCTTCTATGGCTCCCTGATGATAGTCTATGTATTACCAAACAAGAGTTATCTGAGTGAGTTGAAGAAAGTATTCTCTCTGTTCTATACTTTGCTCACCCCACTGGTCAACCCCCTTGTATACAGTTTGAGGAACAAAGAAGTGAAGGAAGCAATAAAGAATACTTTATTTAAGATGATTCATAGAATTCATTAAGATTGAGGATAATGTGGGGGACGATGAGCATGCTTCATTTACATAGATTTAACTATTTCAATGTTTTTCATTGTCTTCCATTATATCCGCATGATGTATTTAGTTGAAATCTTAATCAGGTAGGCATCTTTTGCATATGCTTTTTCTCATTGAAACTGCACTGCAAAATCTAGAGAAGCATGTGAGTTGCATTCTTATCCACAATCACATTTGGAAACACAAAATATTTTCATTGTGAAGAGCAGACCAATCAATTTTTTCATCCTTCCCTATTCTGAATTCTGAAGTAAGCCTCAACTGACAGTAGGACTCAAATCCTCTCATATGCCAGCCACTAGTATGACTTTCACAATCTCTCCTTCAAGCCCACTCCTTACTGAGGAGACAGTAAAGCCATTTCTGGACTATGCCACCCTAAACAGCAGGAGCAGTCGCAAATGACACAATGTTCAATAATACAATATAAATTCCATGCACACAGAAAACTGGGCTGTCAAGCAAAATAGTGAGATGTTAACCTATGCTGAAATTAATGTGCACTAGACTGAAAGTTTAACTCATTCTTTTCTGAGTTGGGATGAATAAAACGGAGTGAAAATTGTTCTGAAACTTCAACACAAGCATTTGTTTTGGTTGTTTTTGCCAACACTTGTTTCTTGATACCAGATTCCCTCCCACTAGGAGTCCCCTCAAAGCAATGCCCATCATTATATAGCATCATTCTATGGAAAAGCACCAGTCATTAGTTCTGTGAGGAAAAACATCACCCCCAAAATATATGAAATGGGTGTTCCAGTTTTGCAACGTACAAATGTGGAAACTAATTGGGGTGGATGTTTAGGCTCTTAATTATATATTTCTACTTGACATGCTAAATTTCTGTGATCAGAGAATGTATTTCTATAGATAAACTTATTTATTAATAATGTTTATATACAACCCTTCATGAATAAAGAAAGCAGGTGGGATCTGGAATGCTTTCATGTGAGCCCAGACTTGAAGTTTGGGGTAAACAGTCTAAAAATAGATTTACCATTTCATTTTATATTTCTGTGAGAACTAGGTATAAGTTATATTATGATAAGATCAGTTCTCCTGGCTGAAGGACTGCCATTTCAAACATGTGAGAGAAATAATGAGATGATAGCTGTTCATTCTTTCATTCTCCATGTTTATGCTCTGCCTCTTTCTCCCACCTGACCAATAGTCTCCCTTGAATAGAAACTTCATTTGCAATCAACAATGGCTCTTGGGGGCTTTTGTGTTCTGCTTGGCTTTCCCCACTGAGAATAAAAGAATAATGCAATTAACCTGGAATATGAGAGAGAATGTGTCTGTGAGACTGTGCAGATACAAATATAAATACAAATGAATATATTCAGTGTTTCGTAGCCTTCTTCTTAATAGTTTGGACATATCAATGGGTAAGCCAGAAAGACATCACCTGGACTTACAAACATCATGAAAGAAAGAACCTTCTAGAAATGGATGTGAAAAAGCAGGTACACTCAGATTTTAGGTAAATTGCTTAAAGTAGATTTTTAAAAATTCTACTCCTTCCAGGGATTTTTTTGACTCATTTAGGATCTTATTGAAGATTCCTCAGTGGGAACAATCTTTAATGAGAAGAGCAGCAATGTTTGGCATGTTTTTCTGAAATCCAGCTGTCCCCATTATTACTGCTATTCCCTGCAATGCACCCCATGTTCTCCCATGAATATCATGCTTTCATAATTCTTATTTTGATTCTATTATGTTTTACACTGTTTATGAGAAGGGAACTCAATTATGCATTTAAAAAAAACAAAACAAACAACATTGTTCAAAAGATGGATACAGTATCTGACATGAACATTTATGTTTTGGATTGCTGTTGACTAATTCCGTAAGAGTCCTTGACTCAGTATATTATTTGTTAGTTGTAGAAGACATGACTCCCTTTCTGCAGCCAATATAAAACCATTTATTTTGCAGTTTTGCACCCATGGTGAAACGTCCTTGCCATTACACCTGGGTAATTGAAACTACAGCACCAGCCACAGGAATTCTGTCTATTTTTCTTGAAACTGTGATACCTTTTATTTTCGACAGCAGCACAGACCTGAAAATCCCATCCATGGCAAAAGCTACTATCTACCTGCTCTTTTCAACACACTGCAGGTTAGATTTCTAGTTTAAAGGAACCGAGGCTATGATTTTTTTTTTTAAAGGAGGGGATAATAATCAGCAGCCAAAACATTTAGACTAACATTGGCTCAAAACTTCTATCATGAATCTCCCTTACAATGCACACACCTCCTTTTTCTTTTACACCACGCATAGGCAAACTCTGGCCCCCCCATATGTTTTGGAACTACAATTTCCATCATCCCTAGCTAACAAGACCAGTGGTCAGGGGTGATGGGAATTGTAGTTCCAAAACATCTGGAGGGCCGGAGTTTGCCTATGGCTGTTTTACACCTTACACCCATCCAACTTATCTATATTTCCTATGAAGTGCACACCTGTTTCCACATGTCTTAAGTTGCTTCTAGATGATTTAGAACCAAGAGTCATCTTGATTGCTTTGCACAAAGTTTGCAGAGAGGATAGACAGCATCAGGGAAGTTACACAATGTTGCAATTGTTATTCCACACATTTAAGAGCTGTTCCCCTTATTGTGGATTTGTGGGGAGCCAGATATGTTGCACAACAGCACAAGCCATCTCTTTCTTTTTTACTTTTGCACCCTGAATTTGCCAGTCAGTGATTGAATCCTACCCCCAAAAAATGGCAGTTTGAAAGTGCCCACCTTCGGAGTCAAGAATTTTCTGCAGATTTTATGCAGCCCATGAGAAGTGAACAAACATATTACATAGCAACTTGTCAAGAGATGCAGCAAAACCAATGCAAGTGCTGATTTAAAATGGCCCTGCTAAAAAAGATGTGTATATGGCACAATGGTGTATGTGTGTTGAGTGATGGTTGCTTAATTCTTGTGTGGGGATGGGGGTGGGTGGAAACCTACTTTTTCAATTACTCAGTATATTACTTCCTATCTATAGATGCAGCATTTGAAAAACTCAGAATGGCAAAACATAACAGGTATCACCGAAATCATTCTCCTGGGATTTAGGAATGTTGAGAACTTGAACATACTCCTCTTTTTGTTATTTCTAGCCATCTATATTGTGACTCTGTCTGGTAATCTCCTCATAGTTGTACTTGTCATGGCTGAGCAGCACCTTCACACTCCCATGTATTTCTTTCTGTCAAATTTGTCCTTCGTGGAGATATGCTACACCTCGACTATCTTACCAAGAATGCTGAACAGTTTTCTTACAGGGGACAAAACCATTTCTTTTGTGGGCTGCATCCTACAGATGCATATATTTTCCACCTTGGGAGCTACTGAATGTTACCTCTTGGCAGTGATGTCATATGATCGCTACCTAGCCATATGTAGACCATTGCATTATGTCACGCTTATGGACAACAGAACATGCATCCTGCTGGTTTCAGTCTCCTGGTTAATTGGGTCGCTGCTTATAACCATCTTAACATCTTTGTTGACCCAGCTCACTTTCTGCAGTCAATATCAAATTGACCATTTCTTTTGTGATTTTACACCTGTAGTAAGACTGTCTTGCAGTGATACCCGGGTTATTGAAACTGCAGCATTCATAACATCATCCATCGGAATTCTACCCACATTTCTCATAACTGTAACATCTTACATTTTTATCATCAGTACAATCCTAAAAATCCCATCTGTGACTGGGAGGCAAAAGGCCTTTTCTACTTGCTCTTCTCATCTCACTGTTGTTTCGGTTTTCTATGGATCTTTAACCTTTGTCTACATCTTACCAACAAGTGGTAAATTCAAAGATCTAAATAAGGTTTTCTCCTTCTTGTACACAATTCTAACTCCAATGGCAAATCCCTTCATATACAGCCTAAGGAACAAAGATGTAAAGGATATTCTTAGAAAAGCATTGTGCCAATTTGGGTTTTGTTCCTGTATTCATTGATATCAGAGAATACCAGAAATAAGCACTGGTGCAACTGCTGTTTGGACATTGTGGATTCCAATCCCCTCCCTGCATCACCCTGATTCAATACTGTTGCTTGGATTAGTAAAGTGGCTGTTGACTTGAATTCTCAGAAGATCATTCAATTGGTTGATCTGCAACCAATCCAAGTCTGAGTTGTTTCTATTTCCTCTCAGTTTTTAGTATGCTACTATATTGTCTTCATTGTAAAAATGGTTTAAGGTGTAAGTTTAATACGCATAAAATGCATTTTTGTAGGCATTGTGTTTGAAAACATTTTACAAGAAAAGTTTGCATTAGGCACAAGTGGCAAACTCTGATGCTGATGGAAGCAAGTTGCTTAGGATCTATCTGGCACTAGAAAAAGGAAAGTTTTTGGAACTGTATGAAGGACTTAAAAGAAGATGGGACCACATTGCTTGCTGTTAAAGAGCTATGTGTTACTTTGTATTTTGTTATGTTTCTTTGTAAATATTATAAGGCTGTGTCCAGTAAAGCTTTGAAACCCATTCTTGTGGTGGAGAGCTATTCTTATCTATCTATCTATCTATCTATCTATCTATCTATCTATCTATCCATCATCTCCCATCTTTTTCCCTGACAGGAAAAAGTAGTGCTAAAAGTATCAAAGCATATTTTTGTATGTATTTTTAAAATGGGTCATATGCAAACCACAATCATTTGATATGTCCTTGATATTACCTTCCAAAGTGACTTCAACATCATATATTCAAGTCTATTTTTTCTCCTAGATTCTGTATGATTTATTTAGATGCAACTGAAAAGCAATGAGAAAGCGAAATCAATCAAAGCCCATAACTTTCATCCTTATACTTGAATAAAGAAGATATTTGGGTTTTGTTTTCTATATTTTTTCTACATATCTAACTTGCAACCATGGCTGGAAACATCTTTATTATTATTCTAGTAATTCTTGATCAGTATTTTCACACACCCATGCATTTCTTCTTAGGAATCATATCCTGGCTGGAGACTTGCTACAGCTCAACCATCATGCCAAGGATGGCAATCAGCTTTCTTTAAGAATCAAGCAGGAGTAATGTGAAACAAAGCTGTCCCTCCTACTCTGCCTCTGCACTGTTTTGTGCTGAGCCACTTCTTGATAACTGTTCCATTTGTCTGCCATATGGGTCACTGAGTTTCTCTCACTTTCTGATCTCCCAACTCACTTACTTAGCTCTTCCTCATCCAGCCAGTCCCTGACACAAAGATTCAAATGGAACAAAGTTGTATGTCCATATTTAGCCAGCCAATGGCCATGTGACTTTATAATGTAGTATTTCATCTATCTTCCAATTTGGCGGCTTTCTTTTTGCCATGGCAAAGACCAAACTAACTAGTAATCAAGTAAAAAGCATGGAAATAAAATCAATAAGACTACAAAGAAAAACCAACACTACTAGACATAAACTAGTCCTAATGGAGAGAGAATGAAATTTCTAATTGGCATGCTGAATAGTGGTCCTGTATGAACATGGTGCAGCCCTGGAAGTCTCACTATGCTAGCCTAGAAGGATCATTCATGTCATATAAACCAGTATTCCAATTTATATTATGGAGAATGAAATGGGCAGATATCACTTAGTCAGAATACAGAATCTCGGCTTTGGATAACCCAGAAAGGTTTTTATAAATTATGAGTTCTAACAGATTTTTTTTTTTTTTGGTAGTATGCATATTTATGGATTTCTAAACTGTCCTTGAGCTTTAGATATCACAGGGTTCCCTTGAGTTAAACAAATCCATCAGGGATTTGCCAGGAAGGAAGTTATGGATATAGTGTTAGGAGAACCACTAATTTCCCTTATGATTTAGGCATTGACTTTTCTGTGTCGATTTCCCATTGAGATTTTGCAAGCAGATTAATAGGTTTGGATGCTTACATAAACTATGGAATGGTTGCATCTTGCAAGAGCTGACAAATATCAAGAAGAAATCCATCAAAATTTTCAGTGCAGCATCAGATTTTCAAGACTTCAGGGAAATCCTCCAGATTTATACTTGAAACTACTAGATGCAGAACAGTTGCTAACAAGACTTACATTCAAGATCTGACATGTGTTGGTCGTGCAGAAATGATGCTTGTGCAATTTTTTCTGTGAGACACATTTTGGTGTGATGCAGAGAGGAAAACCCATAATTCTTCAAGAATCTGGTTTGTTCTGGCTTTAAGGTAAGGAGCACAGTCAACTATTTAAGCACAATCCTATAATGTGTCTAATCAGTAGTAAATTCAACTAATTTCACTGGCGCTTACTCTCAGTTAAGCCAATATAGGATTTCAGCTTCCCTCACTTCAAAATAGCTCTGAGAAACGAAAGCAAACAAATACCTGGGAGTATTTACCATGTGGCTCTAATATTTGGCCTCTGGGAGGCATAGTTAAAATATTTTAATATTATATCATATTTTAACATACAAGACACATAGAGTTTAAATATATGGTTGGGAAAGGGTGTACCAGAACTGTGCAGGATCAGATCCCCCCACTTACCAGTTTTTAAGCAAGGGGATCTAATTGTGCTCCTTTGTGAGCAGATTCCCTATATGGAAAGGAAACTGCTCACAAAAGAAAAGCAACCAGTACTGAACAGCTTCCAGATTTCCTGGTTGAGAGTTGTTAAATGGGAAGATCCAATTCTGTGCAGTCCTTCTTCTAGGGTCAGCAAGAAGTAGAGGCCTGGCAGGAAAAGTTAGAGGTTGGGAAATAAAGGCATCCACCTGCACCCATACCTTGTCCCTTGAAGATGCAGCTGCCCAGTAGGTCCCTCCATTTTATGCTTCCTCCTCCTCCTTTCTCATGCTTGCCTCTCCTTCCTGCCTGAATTCTCACACCCTGCTGTTCAGGTTTTAATTTAAGAAGCCCAGGCAACTCTTTCACCATGAACCTAAATATGTCCAATCAGCTGCAATCTTTGGCTCCCAGATAGAGCCAATTTGCCTTGGGTCAACCTGGAAACTACTTATCCCTGCTGCATTTAACAAAGAGTCAACATACAGCTTAAAAATGCAGTCGGGAATGAAAGCACGAGCACTGTGAAGGATCAGATTCTCCCACTTCCTAGCTATTAAGCAGGAGGAGCCAATCATGTATGGTGCTGTTCCTTCACAAGCAGCTTCCCTACAAGCAAGGCAAGCCTCTCACAAAAAACCTAGTGATCAGCACTGTGCGAGGTTAAAATTTCCTGGTTAAGAGCTCATAACAGAGAGAGTTTGATCCTGTGCTATGCCACTTTAGAGGGCAGGAAGGAGGAGAGGCCAAGCAGGAAGATACCTCACACAGATACATTCTCTGTCAAAAAGGTAGCTGCCAAATGGGTTTTTTTGCTCTTTCTCCTTTTTCTACCTCATGACAGTCTCTCTTTCCTGCCTGAAACTCCACTCCCTGACAGCCCAGGACAAAGGGATCCACAGTTTCCCCAACCCAACTCAGCTGAAGCTTGGATCTCTCCAAATAGGTCATATTTAGCTCAGAATTTAAATCTCAGTCCAATCCTTTACACAGCCCTAGCCATTACCATTGTAATTCAATTTGTGTTTCACTTAATGTGAACCTCTGTTATATACACTGCTATTTGTTCTAGAAAAAGAGGTGCCGGAACTCACCATGAATGTCTCCCTTGCTGTCTTATAATGGCAATGGTGCCCACCTGAGAGGGGCCGGAACTGAGTTCCAGTGACTTCTGGTTGACAAAACCCCCTGGTCATATATACATGTCAATGTTTTTCTCAATCTTGTCTGTTCCCCTGCCCCCCAGATGTCAATGAAGAACAATGAGGAAGATGGAAATCAAACAGAGCCCATAACATTCATCCTCTTGGACTTTAATAATGAAGATCTGCAGGTTTTATTTTCTGTGCTGTTTCTACCTATCTACCTTGTGACCATGGCTGGAAACATCCTCATTATTCTATTAGTGGTGAATAATCAGCACCTCCACACACCCATGTATTTCTTCCTAGGAAATCTCTCCTGCCTCGAGACTTGCTATAGCTCAGCCATCATGCCGAGGATGCTGGTCAGTTTTCTGACTGGAGACAGAACCATTTCTGTTCATGGATGCTTTGCACAGCTGTATTTCTTTGGGTGTCTTGCAGGAACAGAATGTTACTTCCTAGCAGTGATGTCATATGATCGGTATTTAGCAATTTGCAAGCCACTGCATTATGTAATGCTCATGAATGGAAGAATTTGCATCATGCTTATTGTTGGATCATGGGTCAGTGGATCATTGGGTATTAGTGTCCTAATATATTTGGTATCTCAGCTAAGATTCTGTGGGCCCAACAAAATCAATCATTTTTTCTGTGATTTCACCCCCATGGTAAGACTTTCCTGCAATGAGACAGATTTGGTTGAACAGACAGCCTTCATTGTCTCCTCTTTAGCCACACTACCTCCTCTTCTAATAACTGTGTCATCTTATGTGTGCATTATCAAAAGCATTTTAAGAATCCCATCTACCATTGGTAAACAAAAGGCATTCTCTACATGTTCCTCTCACCTGACTGTGGTTGCTTGCTTCTATGGTTCACTGATGATAGTCTATGTCTTACCAAACATGAGTTCCTTAATGGACCTGAAGAAACTATTATCTTTGTTGTACACTATGCTCACCCCTCTGGTCAATCCCCTTGTGTACAGTCTGAGGAACAAAGAAATAAAAGATGCAGCAAAGAAAACTTTCAAGCTGCTTCAGAGAGCTCACTAAATTTCTGGTAGAAATGTGGAGTAGACCACTGCTACTATTGGCTTTATGATGTCAATGTTTTACTGGGACAGATTCTGATTAATTAACATATTTTGCCCCTTACTTCTTTATCAAAGCAGGAGTTCGACCTTGTATGAATTATATAGCTTAGCTTCATATTGGTATTGAGTCCAGCATCAAGAGAAAGGATTATAGAATTAATCCTTTGGTTTATTCTTGTGGTTTATCGTTGTGGTTGTGATTTACAACAAGAGAAACCTCGCATTGCATCATAAAACTATCTAAAAAGAAAAGAGGAATCTGAATCATATGTTGTCAGCCCATTGTTCCACTGTGTTGCCAATACTGATTGATGGCAGCTCTCCAGAATTTCAGGCAGGACTCTCTGCAAGACTTACGAGCAGATGCCTGGAACTAAACTTGGGATTTCCTGCAAACAACCACTGAACTATGGTCCTCCCCAAAATGCAAATTATACACCTAACTGCAACATTTTAAAAAGTAGCTGTCTTTCAAAATCAGCACATCTCCAAATTTTGCCATGCAGGCCTTTCAGCAAGTAATATGTACAAAAGACATACACTAGTAAAATTAAGATGGAAAGGTTTGTTATAGGCTTTTAAGGTGGATAAAAAAATAGCCTTCCAGGTGGAAAAATCGAAACTAGAAACAGAATTGTTAGAACCAAAAACCAAGGTACTTTCAAGAATGTATAACTTGCTGTTAAAATGGAATACTCAGGATGAAACGGTTAAATCAGCAATGATAAAATGGGCACAAGACATTGGCTATAATATTATGTTTGCTGACTGGGAACGGTTATGGACCACTGGTGTGAAATTTACGGCGTGCAATGCCCTGAAAGAAAATATTATGAAAATGATATACAGGTGTTACATGACCCCAGTCAAGCTTGCAAAAATATACCATTTGCCAGACAATAAGTGTTGGAAATGTAAAGAAACTGAGGGAACATTCTTTCACCTTTGGTGGACGTGCCCCAAGATTAAGGCTTTCTGGGAAATGATCTATAATGAACTGAAAAAGGTATTTAAATATACCTTCCCTAAGAAACCAGAGGCCTTCCTTTTGGGCATTGTCGGCCAAATGGTGCCAAAGAAGGACAGAACTTTCTTTATGTATGCGACAACAGCAGCAAGAATACTCATCGCAAAGTACTGGAAGACACAAGATTTACCCACCCTGGAAGAATGGCAGATGCAACTGATAGACTATATGGAATTGGCAGAAATGACTGGCAGAATCCGAGACCTGGGAGAAGAGATTGTGGAAGAGGACTGGAAGAAATTTAAGGACTATTTGCAAAAGTATTGTAAATTGTATGAATGTTAGAATGATGCAGGATATAAAGATAATATGGCATTAGTGACCTAGCTGAAAGGAGCATGAAAATAATTGAACTATAAGAACAAAGGTGAAATTTGAATAATATTATGTCAAGCTTAAATATTTAAACATTTGATAACAAAGTGTAAAATTGGAGACATAATAGTTGAAACGTACAATTTAAAATAAGTTTTGAGAAAAGGTGAAGTATTGCTGAGCAAGATTTTGTAAATGGGAACACAGAAAAGGGATATGTGAGGGAGTCAGAAAAGAGGGTTATGGAAATTTGGTGTATGAAATTGAACTATTTTTTATGTCTTTTATATGATTTTTTGTCCGTTGTTTTTCTTTTTTTTCTTGTGTATGTCTTTTTTCATTTTGGTGATGGTTTTTTTATTGTTTTTGGGTTGTGTATGTGAATGGTGTTATACTGTTTAAAACCTTTAATAAATATTTTATATAAAAAAAGGAAAGGTTTGTTATGTTAGGGGAAAGTGCTTTGCAAAAATATGTTACGTCAGAGAAGATTGTATGCAAAAATGTGTTTATTTAGAGAGAGTCAGACTACAATTCTTAAGCATTTTCATGATTACATATTATTTGTTCTGCTTTTAAAATACAAACTGCCTTGGACAAACAAACTGGCCACTGGAGTTAAGAATGGAAAAATGAGAAACTGAGAGAAACCAAAACTGAATGTTTTGCTCATTCCTCTTCACAGTGCTGGGGCAGGTGGAGCTGATGAACATGAAAATCACTATCTCTCTGGTCATCTCATCATTTTCTGAGTGAAAAGGGAGTGCAGTAGTATGAACCCTATTATCTGCATGGATTATCTGAAGAGAAGGGCTTTGTGTGTAAGAGTCTGTGTATATGTGGCAAATATTTTCACTCCTGAACACATTTTTGCTGGTTTCAGAGACAATGGAACAGACACTATAATTGATCCTCCTTAGCCCAATTCAACATGGAAATAAAAAATCATTTTTCTATTTTTTATCATCCTTCTTAGACAGACCAGACTTGCATATGTGACTGACCGCTACTCCCCATTTCCTGTCTTGAACCAATACACTTATGCTTCCTGTTATAAAGAAAAAAAACCCCTTCATATTGTATGTTTTAATCAATCTTAAACAAAGCTTAAACAAATTTGATGGGGGGGGGAAATGAGCTCAAACAAATTTAGCTTAAAGAAATTGTGTTCACAGCAGTGGTGGAGTGTAAGGTACCACTGCCTGGGGCAGGTGCACAGGGTGCCCCCCCCCCACCCAAGGGGACAAGGTGAAGAGGGAGCCTGCTATTCACAATACAATTTTTTTATGTTTTTATGTTATCCTCATTACTAGAGAACTGGGAGTTTCTTTGATCTCAACAAATCCATCAGTGATTTGCCAGGTAAAAGCTTTGACATTAGAAACACTAATAATTTCCCTCATGAGTCAGGTGTCTCCTCTGTGTTCATTTTCCTTTGAGATTTTACAAGCAGATGGATAGATGTGAATATTAACTTAAGCTATAGATTGATGATATTCAGCAGTAGCTAACCCATATCCACATATCCATAATCCGCATTTTCAAAGCAGCACTAGATGGCCACAAAATCTTCCAGATATATATTGAAACATACTGGATGTAAGACTGTTACTAGCAGGACATACATTAAGTTGATGCCTGTGGAAATAATGATACTTGTGCAATTATTTCCATGATCTACAATTTTGGGTAAATCAGAGGAAAACTCAGAATTCATCTGGAATCTGGTGAATTCTGGCTTTAAGGTAAGGAGCACATGAAACTCTTCCAGGCAAAATCCTCTATAAGTTTCTTCAATAGTATGTTTCGCTAACTGCAGTGAGACTTACCCCAAGTTAAGTGAGCATAGGATTTCTGTGTTTTGTTTTGTTTTTTTAAAAAACAAAAACCTGTAGTTCTCAGAAACTAAGGAATAGACTTCCCCAAAAGCTTTATGCAGCCCCTCCCATCCACTTAGTGGCTCAGATGGTTCTGGATTTGTCTTTGGATTAGAAGCTCTACTGACTGTTGCACAAACTGACATTGAATTCAAAATAAAAAAATTCCTTCCAGTAGCACCTTAAAGACCAACTAAGTGCTACTGGAAGGAATTTTTTTATTTTGACTATGGCAGACCAACACGGCTACCTATCTGTAATTGAATTCAAAGTGATTTGCTTAAGAGTAGATATGTATTGGATTGGATTATGCTGTAAGTGTGTTAGAGATTTGACTATAAAAATAGCAGCGGATAGCTTGTGTCAATGATATCATATTTGGATCGCTGTTGTCAGTGCTGTGATGTAACCCAATACAGAGAGTTTTGTTTGCTTAAATGCGGGTTGAGTACAAGCTACCACCCTTTAGCATGTCATTGATATAATCCTATGAATTAAAGTGAATCCAGAATCAAATGCTCAAGTCGAATTCTTTCCTAATAATGTCTTATTTATTTAGATGCAACTGAAAAACAGTGATAGAGATGGAAATCAAACAGAAACCATAATGTTTATCCTCTTGGACTTTAATAATGAAGATCTGTGGGTTTTATTTTCCATACTGTTTCTGCCTATTTACCTTGTGACCATGGCTGGGAACATCCTCATTGTTATTCTAGTAGTCCTTGATCAGCATCTTCACACACCCATGTATTTCTTCCTGGGAAACCTGTCCTGCCTGGAGACCTGCTACAGCTCAACCATCATGCCAAGGATGCTGGTCAGTTTTCTGTCTGGGGACAGATCCATTTCTGTTCATGGATGCTTTGCACAGCTATATTTCTTTGGGTTTCTTGCAGCTACAGAATGTTACTTTCTAGCAGTGATGTCTTATGATCGTTACTTAGCAATTTGCAGGCCACTGCATTATGTGATGCTCATGGATGGCAGAATTTGCATCATGCTCATTGCTGGGTCTTGGATCACTGGCTCATTGGGTATCAGCATCATAATATTTTTGGTATCTCAGCTGAGATTCTGTGGTCCCAACAAAATCGATCATTTCTTCTGTGATTTAACCCCTGTGATAAGACTCTCCTGCGATAAGACTGATTTAGTTGAAATGACAGCCTTCATAATCTCCTCTATAGGCACTCTGCCACCTCTTCTAATAACCATATCGTCTTATGTTGGCATCATCAAAAACATTATAAGAATCCCATCTACCACTGGTAAACAAAAGGCATTCTCTACATGCTCCTCTCACCTGACTGTGGTTGCTTGCTTCTATGGTTCGCTGATGATAGTCTATGTCTTACCAAATATGAGTTCACTGAGTGATTTGAAAAAACTTTTTTCTCTGTTCTACACTCTGCTCACCCCACTGGTCAACCCCATTATATACAGTTTGAGGAACAAGGAGGTAAAGGATGCAGCAAAGAAAACTTTCAAGCTGCTTCACAGAACTGATTAGAATTCAGGTCAAAAAGTGTGGAGAACATTGACTGCATTGGCTTCACAATATGAATGCTTACAAAAACAGGTCATTAATGTAATTAATTAATGTATTTTGCCTCTGCCTTGTTTATCAAGGAAGGAATTTGAAAAAATAATAATTTTGTTTGACATGAATTTTACAGTTTGGTTTCATAATGGTTATTGAATGCAGCATTGTTGTGTTTTGCAATGAAAGAAAGAAACAATCTCACAGCACGTCACAAAATTTCCCAGAAATAACAAAGGAAGGTGACCAATATAGAGTCCAGAGTTTCAGGCACTATGGTGGTTCCCAAATATGTAACATATAACTCTAGAATTCTAAATGCCTATCATATGTGATGCTATTCAAGCTGGCTTTGGGCAGCTAAGAAACAGGAAGTTTGGGGGCATAGACAGATTGCTGTTGACTTTTTGACTGCAGGAAGGATCAATGTGTAATTCCAAGCAAGCAACAAATGCACATCATTTGTTGACAATATGTGTGGTCAGAAAGGGTAAAGTCTGTCAACTGTTAAGTGTAAAACAAAAGAAGAGAATTAGTATGAATAAGAACTTGTAAGTGATTCTGAAATAATACAATAATCTTTCATAACAAAATACACAGGCACCTACACATATCAGAGAAGTAACTGAGAAGTCAAATAATGTGAGAGCATGCAAATGGTTGAAAATAGAAAAATAGGTGGTTCTGAAAATGGAAGGGAAATTGCTAAAGACTTAAAAAGAGAGCTGATGGATAATACCAAACTCCTTGTTGACAATGGGTTCAAGAGTCTGTTCCCTCCATTCTGTTAGGGTAAGGAACACACACATACACATACACACACACACACACAGGCTTTGAACTATTCACAGGCACTTTATGGAAATTCTTAATGGACTTCTAAGATTTGGGGCTTTTAGAGTTAGGAAAGAGGTGGATGAAACCCAAATTTGAAGGGTTGATGCAAGACCTGAAGAAATTAATTTCTGGCCCTCAAAAGTCCCACAATTTTAGTGAGAGAATAATTCATTTTGATTCTCATTTAAATGTGAACTTACCAAATTCACCCTTTCTGAAATAATACGTGAACCAAAACATTGCCATCTTTAAAAATCCTCCCTTCTATGAATTTTGCAATGCACTTCTGACGTCACATAATATATACAAGAAGGCATATACTTAGTGAAAATATGCATTATGTTAGGGGTAATTTATTTGCAAATATGTGTATGTTGGAGATAATTGCATAGAAAAATGTTTGTATTTTGAGTAATTCTCAATAATTTTAAGAAGAGCCTGCTGCGTCAGGCCTTTGGCATCTAGTCCAGCATCCTGTTTTCACGATGGCCAACCAGATGGCTGTAGGAATCCACCAAGCAAGATTCAAGCACAACAGCATTCACCTCACCTATGGTTTCCAGCAAGTGGTATTCAGAAGCATTGCTGCCTCCAACTGTGAAAGGCAGAGCATGAATTTGTCTAATTCTCTTCTAAAGCCATCCATGTTGGTGAGTATCATCACATCCTGTGGAAGCAGGCAACTACGCACTGCATAAAAAAGTGATTTCTTTTATTTCTCCTCAATCTTTAAACAATCAGTTTCATAGCATGTCCACAAGTTCTATTGTCAATAAGACTTCTTAAAATTAAATTGTAAACTGATGTGGAATTTTGGAAAACTGAAGCTATGACTGGGAAATTGAGAAACTGTGACTGAATGATGTTTATTCCCAGTTATGGTGCTGCAGTAGATAAAACCCACTACTGTGATGGTGGTGGAAATAATTTCCTATCTGATAATCAACTCCCTCTTTCCATGAGCACAAACAGGGCAATAACTTCCTTCCTCGGATTATCTGCATGGATTATCTGAAGGTACGGGTTGTGTGTATGCTATATGTATGTTTGAACAATAGTGTAGGGTTTTCTTGGGGGGGGGGATATGAATAGTGGCAAGTAAAATAAATAAAAAGGCAAAGCAAATATCTTAAACATGCAGAATGATCAGTAGCTTCTGCCTGGTTTGAGCAACCTGGCTTGCATAAAAAATAACAGATCTCACATAGATGGAATCCTGATCTAAATTGGATGATGTGAGTTTTGAACAGATTTCTTCATGGAATTCATTGCAATTGCCCAAGAGAATATGCCAGAAATCAAAGGGGAATCGTTGATTTCCCTTGTGCTTTCTATTTTTTCTTCTCCATGTTCATATCCCAGTGAGATTTTTCAGACTTATAAATAGAACTGAGAGGTTAATTTATGTTATAGATTATATTCAGTAATGGATGGCACCTCTGAAGAAGACAGCTATCTACATATTTATTATAACAGAAGATTGCAAAACCTTCAAGAAAATCTTTGAGATAGATGGATTTCAGGACTCTCTGTAAGACTTTCCAGCAGATGTCAAGAACTGAACGTGGAATTTTCTGCATACAATATGCAACATATACACCTTCGGTTCAGCAGATGGATAGATGTTAATGTTAACATAAGCTATAGATTGTGTGTATCTGAAGAAGTGTGCTTGCACACGAAAGCTCATACCAAGAACTAACTTAGTTGGTCTTAAAGGTGCTACTGGAAGGATTTTTTTATTTTGACTATAGATTGATGGCATTCAGCAACAGCTGAGCCATATCCACAAGAGATGTATCCACATTTTCAGAGCAGCACTACAGGTGATGGTCAAAAAATCTTCCTGATATACCTTTGGGTATAGGGCGGTATAGAAATTAAATAAGTAGTAGTAATAATAATAATAATAATAATAATAATAATAATAATAACTGATTTTTTTTTAAAGTTGCTGTCTCTCAAAATTAGCACATCTCCAAATTTTGCAATGCAGACCTTTCACCAAGTAACAGGTACAAAAATGCATTCATTAGTAAAAATAAGATGGAAATATTTATTATATGAGAGGAAAGTGCTTTGCAAAAATCTGTCATGTTAGAGAAGAATGCATGGAAATGGAATGGAAAAATGAGAAACTGAGAGAAACCAAAACTGAATGTTTTGCTCATTCCTCTTCACAGTGCTGGGGCAGGTGGAGCTGATGAACATGAAAATCACTATCTCTCTGGTCATCTCATCATTTTCTGAGTGAAAAGGGAGTACAGTGGTATGAACCCCCCTTCTATTACCTGCATGGATTATCTGAAGAGAAGGGCTTTCTGTGTAAGAGGCTGTGTATGTGTGGCAAATATTTTCACTCCTGAACACATTTTTGCACCCGTTTTTGCTGGTTTCAGAGACAATGGAAACCAATGAAAACCCTATAGTTGGTCCTACTTAGCCCAATTCAACATGGGAATAAAAAGCATCTGTTTTTTAATATCCTTCATAGACAAGCCAGGCTTGCATATGAGACTGATTGCTACTCTCCATTTCCTGTTTAGAACTAGTACCCTTATGCTTCCTGTTATATATAAATAAACCCTTCACATTGTATGTTTTAATCAATCTTAAACAAAGCATAAACAATTTAGCTTAAACAAATTGTGTTCACAGCAGTGCCGAAGAATAAGGTCCCACTGCCTGGGGCAGGCACATGGGGTAATCCCCCCCAAGGCGACAAGGCGCAGAGGGAACCTGCTGCAGCTTGCTTTGCAAAGTGATTATGCTGCTCCTCATTACTAGATAACTGGGTGTTTCTTGGATCTCAACAAATCCATCAGTGATTTCCCTGGAAGAAAGCTATTACAGTAGACATAGGAGTGCCACTAATTTCCCTCATGAATCGGGTGTCTCCTCTGTGTTCATTCTCCTTTGAGATTTTACAGATGGATAGACGTGAATGTTAATATAAGTTATATATTGATGGCATTCAGCAATAGTTGACCCATATCCACAAGAGATGTATCCACATTTTCAGAGCAGCACTAGATGGTCACAAAATCTTAGTGATATATATTGAAACATACTGGATGATACTAGCAAGACATATATTAAGTTGATGCCCTTTGGAAATAAATAACGATACTTGTGAAATATTTCCATGACCTACGATTCTGGGTGATGCAGAGGAAAACTCAGAATTCATCAAGAATCTGGTGAATTCTGGCTTCAAGGTAAGGGGCACATGAAACTCTTCCAGGCAAATCCTCTATAGGTTTTTTCAATAGTAAGTTCTGCTAACAGCATTGAGACTTAGTCCAAGTTAAGTGAACATAGGATTTCAGCTTTTTAATGATTATTATTTAACTCTCAGAAACATAAACTTCCCCGAAAGCTTTATGCAGCCCCTATCATCCAACCAGTGGCTTAGATTGTGCTAGATTTGTTTTTGGATTAGAAGCTCTACCGACTGCTGCACAAATTGACATTGAATTCAAAGTCATTTGCTTAAGAGTAGATATGTATCGTACAGTATTGGATTACACTATAAATGTGCCAGAGATTTAATTCTAAAAATAGCAGTGAATAGCATGCATCAATCATATCATAGCTGAATCATTGTCAATGTTGTGATGTATCCCGAAACAGAAATACAGTCATACCTCATGTTGCGAATGCTGCGGGTTGTGTGTTTTTGGGTTACGGGCACGCCAAACCCGGATGCACCGGAATGGGTTACTTCCAGATTTCGGCAATCACACATGCGCAGATACTCTAAATGTCACTTTGCGCATGTGCAAAAGTGCCGAATCGCGTCACGCGTGTGCGCAGACACAGCAATGCGGGTTGCGAGTGCTCTGGGTTGCGAACGTGCCTCCCGCATGGATCACATTCGCAACCCGAGGTTCCACTGTAGAGAATTTTGTTTGCTTAAATGCGGGTTGTGTACAAACCCCCAGCCTTTTGAATGTCATTGATATAATCCTATGAATTAAAGTGAATTCAGCATCAAATACTCAACTCTAATTCTTTCTTGATATTGTCTTATTTATATAGATGCAACTGAAAAACAATGATATAGATGGAAATCAAACAGAGCCCATAATGTTTATCCTCTTGAACTTTAAGAATGAAGATTTGTGGGTTTTATTTTCCATACTGTTTCTGCCTGTTTACCTTGCAACCATAGCTGGGAACATCCTCATTGTTATTCTAGTGATTCTTGATCAGCGTCTTCACACACCCATGTATTTCTTCCTGGGAAACCTGTCCTGCCTGGAAACCTGTTACAGCTCAACCATCATGCCAAGGATGCTGGTCAGTTTTCTGACTGGAGACAGAACTATTTCTATTAAAGGGTGCTTTACACAGCTGTATTTCTTTGGGTCTCTTGCAGCTGCAGAATGTTACTTACTAGCAGTGATGTCATATGATCGCTATTTAGCAATATGCAGGCCACTGCATTATGTGACGCTCATGGATGGCAGAATTTGCATCATGCTCATTGCTGGGTCTTGGATCAGTGGCTTTTTGGGTATGAACATTGTACTATATTTCGTATCTCAGCTGAGATTCTGTGGGCCCAACAAAATCAATCATTTTTTCTGTGATTTAACCCCCATGGTAAGACTTTCCTGCAATGACACTGATTTGGTTGAAAAGACTGCCTTCATTGTCTCCTTTGTAGCCATACTACCCCCTCTTGTAATAACTGTGTCATCTTATGTTTGCATTATCAAAAAAATTATAAGAATCCCATCTACCACTGGTAAACAAAAGGCATTCTCTACATGCTCCTCTCACCTGACTGTGGTTGCTTGCTTCTATGGTTCACTGACGATAGTCTATGTCTTACCAAATATGAGTTCACTGAGTTATTTGAAAAAACTTTTTTCTCTGTTCTACACTCTGCTCACCCCACTGGTCAACCCCATTATATACAGTTTGAGGAACAAGGAGGTAAAGGATGCAGCAAAGAAAACTTTCAAGCTGCTTCACAGAACAGATTAGAATTCAGGTCAAAAAGTGTGGAGAACATTGACTGCATTGGCTTCACAATATGAATGCTTACAAAAACAGGTCATTAATGTAATTAATTAATGTATTTTGCCTCTGCCTTGTTTATCAAGGAAGGAATTTGAAAAAAATAATAATTTTGTTTGACATGAATTTTACAGTTTGGTTTCATATTGGTTATTGAATGCAGCATTGCTGTGTTTTGCAATGAAAGAAAGAAACAATCTCACAGCACATCACAAAATTTCCCAGAAATAACAAAGGAAGGTGACCAATATAGAGTCCAGAGTTTCAGGCACTATGGTGGTTCCCAAATATGTAACATATAACTCTAGAATTCTAAATGCCTATCATATGTGATGCTATTCAAGCTGGCTTTGGGCAGCTAAGAAACAGGAAGTTTAGGGGCATAGACAGATTGCTGTTGACTTTTTGACTGCAGGAAGGATCAATGTATAATTCCAAGCAAGCAACAAATGTACATCATTTGTTGACAATATGTGTGGTCAGAAAGGGTAAGGTCTGTCAACTGTTAAGTGTAAAACAAAGGAGGAGAATTAGTATGAATAAGAACTTGTAAGTGATTCTGAAATAATACAATAATCTTTCATAACAAAATACACAGGCACCTACACATATCAGAGAAGTAACTGAGAAGTCAAATAATGTGAGAGCATGCAAATGGTTGAAAATAGAAAAATAGGTGGTTCTGAAAATGGAAGGGAAATTGCTAAAGACTTAAAAAGAGAGCTGATGGATAATACCAAACTCCTTGTTGACAATGGGTTCAAGAGTCTGTTCCCTCCATTCTATTAGGGTAAAGAACACACACACACACACACACACACATACACACACAGGCTTTGAACTATTCACAGGAACTTTATGGAAATTCTTTATAGACTTATAAGAATTGGGGGTTTTGGAGTTAGGGAAGAGGTGGATGAAACCCAAATTTGAAGGGTTGATCCAAGACCTGAAGAAATTAATTTCTGGCCCTCAAATGTCCTACAATTTTGGTGAGGGAATAATTCATTTTGATTCTCATTTAAATGTGAACTTACCAAATTCACCCTTTCTGAAATAATACATGAACCACAACATTGCCATCTTTAAAAATCCTCCCTTCTATGAATTTTGCAATGCACTTCTGACGTCACATAATGTATGCAAGAAGGCGTATATTAGTGAAAATATGCATTATGTTAGGAGTAATTTATTTGCAAATATGTGTATGTTGGAGATAATTGCATAGAAAAATGTTTGTATTTTGAGTAATTCTCAATAATTTTAAGAAGAGCCTGCTGCGTCAGGCCTTTGGCATCTAGTCCAGCATCCTGTTTTCACGATGGCCAACCAGATGGCTGTAGGAATCCACCAAGCAAGATTCAAGCACAACAGCATTCACCTCACCTATGGTTTCCAGCAAGTGGTATTCAGAAGCATTGCTGCCTCCAACTGTGAAAGGCAGAGCATGAATTTGTCTAATTCTCTTCTAAAGCCATCCATGTTGGTGAGTATCATCACATCCTGTGGAAGCAGGCAACTACGCACTGCATAAAGAAGTGATTTCTTTTATTTCTCCTCAATCTTTAAACAATCAGTTTCATAGCATGTCCACAAGTTCTATTGTCAATAAGACCTCTTAAAATTAAATTGTAAACTGATGTGGAATTTTGGAAAACTGAAGCTATGACTGGGAAATTGAGAAACTGTGACTGAATGATGTTTATTCCCAGTTATGGTGCTGCAGTAGATAAAACCCACTACTGTGATGGTGGTGGAAATAATTTCCTATCTGATAATCAACTCCCTCTTTCCATGAGCACAAACAGGGCAATAACTTCCTTCCTCGGATTATCTGCATGGATTATCTGAAGGTACGGGCTGTGTGTATGCTATATGTATGTTTGAACAATAGTGTAGGGTTTTTTTGGGGGGGATATGAATAGTGGCAAGTAAAATAAATAAAAAGGCAAAGCAAATATCTTAAACATGCAGAATGATCAGTAGCTTCTGCCTGGTTTGAGCAACCTGGCTTGCATAAAAAATAACAGATCTCACATAGATGGAATCCTGATCTAAATTGGATGATGTGAGTTTTGAACAGATTTCTTCATGGAATTCATTGCAGATCGCCCAAGAGAATATGCCAGAAATCAAAGGGGAATCATTGATTTCCCTTGTGCTTTCTATTTTTTCTTCTCCGTGTTCATATCCCAATGAGATTTTTCTGATTTATAGATTGAACTGAGAGGTTAATTTATGTTATAGATTATATTCAGTAATGGATGGCACCTCTGAAGAAGACAGCTATCTACATATTTATTATAACAGAAGATTCCAAAACTTCAAGAAAACCTTTCAAATAGATGGATTTTTTGGAGGATTGTCCCTAGTTGGAGGATTGTCCCCTTTCATAAATTTGAGAGTTGTTATGTGCTAAAGAAGCTGTTCTGGCAATAAAGTCCATTATCCAGATTTTTTTTGTAATAGGAAAAACAACAAGCAATCAAGTTTTGAGGGCATTCTGGCTTTAAGGTAATGACACCTGAAAACTCTTTATCACCTGATTCAGAACCAGACACATATATTTTCTCATATGTGAAGGTAAAGGACCCCTGACAGTCGTGAATGACTCTGGGGTTGCAGCGCTCATCTCGCTTTACTGGCCGAGGGAGCAGACGTTTGTCCGCAGACAGTTTTTCCGGATCACGTGGCCAGCATGACTAAGACACTTCTGGCAAACCAGAGCAGCGTATAGAAATGCTGTTTACCTTCCCGCCAGAACGGAACGGTACCTATTTATCTACTTGTACTTTGACATGCTTTCAAACTGCTAGGTTGGCAGGAGCTGAGACCGAGCTCCAGCAAAGCGCTCTGATGGATTGTCTTCACTGAGACATAAAGGAAATAAGCCAAGATGCCACTGAAATTTGGAACTCACTTTCTGCTTTATTTTTGCCCCATATTGGGTGGACGATTCTTGCATTGCAGGGAGTTGGACTAGATGACCCCCATGGTCACAACTAGAGTCAATTCTATGATTCTATGATTTCTTATGAGTCTGCAACTTATAATTTCCATGCAGAAAGTTAGCTAGTGTGGCCAAGGGTCCTAGTTTACATAGGTCCATCATTTATCTATTTGAAGGACACTCTGGTTCAAGGCTTAAGAATAAATGACTGTAAGAAGGGAGGACAGGAACTTTGAAGTAGCCCATGAGCACTTAGCTTCCAGAAAGTGGACCGTACAGAGATACTGGCCACCTATTGATTCTTTCTCCATTCCTTTCAAAATTACATAGAAATTAGATTATGCAGTTTTAATGGAAATTTAGCCCCCCTTCTGTTCTCTTCTTTAGTGCTGATTCACTGGCTACCTAAATAGACACCAGCAAAAGAATGCAAAAGCAGCAATGCTACCCTGATTTGGATGCACCTATGCAAAATGCCCTCTGTGCAGCCCATTCTTAAAGTGGACTTTCTTTCCCCCGCTGACCTGCATCATTTCTCATCATTGACTATGCTGGTGGGAGGAGGGGGGAGCTGATAAGAATTAGAGTCCAACAACATCTGAAGAACAGACAGTGGCTGCTTCGGATTTAGAATATTATAAATATCATAGCAGGTTTGCCCCCCCGGGCCAACATGTACACATTGCACTATCTGGATTATTGTTTTCACTACAGTAATATATCTAAAATGTGATTGGCTGAATTACCTATCCTAAGCATGATTCCAAAGTGTAATACAGTGGTACCTCAGGTTACATACGCTTCAGGTTACAGACTCTGCTAACCCAGAAATAGTACCTCGGGTTAAGAACTTTGCTTCAGGATGAGAACAGAAATTCTGCTCCAGCGGCGCGGCAGCAGCGGGAGGCCCCATTAGGTAAAGTGGTGCTTCAGGTTAAGTACAGTTTCAGGTTAAGAATGGACCTCCGGAACGAATTACGTTCTTAACCCGAGGTACCACTGTATAATTCAATAGGGCTTACACCCTAACAAGTGTGTACAGCAATGCAACCATAATTAAAGATACACTCAAACATACTTTCATATCTTTGAGCATATGCTGAATTAAAACAACAAATGAATCAAATAGTTCAGCCTAAATATTTCTTAATTTTTATTGCAATTATTTAGATGAACTTAGATGTCAACTCAGAAGAGGAAAATCAAACAGCTCCTGTGGCATTCATCCTCTTGGACTTTAATAGTGAGGACTTAAAGACATTGTTTTCCATACTTTTTCTTCCTATATACCTTGTGACCATGGCTGGAAACATTCTCATTATTATTCTAGTAGTCCTCAATCAGCATCTTCACACACCCATGTATTTCTTCCTGGGAAACCTGTCATGCCTGGAGACTTGCTACAGCTCAACCATCATGCCAAGGATGCTGGTCAGTTTTCTGACTGGGGACAGAACCATTTCTATTAATGGATGCTTTGCCCAGCTGTATTTCTTTGGTTATCTTGCAACTACAGAATGCTATTTTCTAGCAGTGATGTCTTACAATCGCTATTTAGCAATTTGCAAACCACTGCATTATGCATTGCTGATGAATAGCAGAATCTGCATCATGCTAATCACTGCATCATGGATCAGTGGATCACTGAGTATCAGTCTTATAATATTTTTGGTATCTCAACTAAGATTCTGTGGACCAAATGAAATCAATCATTTCTTCTGTGATTTGATCCCAATTGTAAGACTCTCCTGTGATGATACATATTTTGTTGAAATTGCATCCTTTATTGTCTCCTGTATAGGCATCCTGCCTTCCTTTCTAATAACACTTACATCTTATGCTTTCATCATCAACAGCATTTTAAGAATTCCATCCACCACTGGTAAACAAAAGGCATTCTCTACATGCTCCTCTCACCTGACTGTGGTTACTTGCTTCTATGGCTCCCTGATGATAGTCTATGTCTTACCAAACATGAATTCATTGAGCGACTTGAAGAAAGTATTCTCTCTGTTCTACACGTTGCTCACTCCCCTAGTCAACCCCCTTGTATACAGTTTGAGGAACAAAGAAGTGAAGGAAGCCATAAAGAAAACACTCTTTAAAATGTTCAATAGAATTTATTAAAATTCAGAAGAAAAACCAGGATAACTCTTTTACCTCTAAAGTGTGGTAAACAAGGTGGAAACCTCTTTGTTTCCATGATGTTGATGTTTTAAGCTATTAAATAAAGAAAGAAATCTTAATGCATTTTGTCAATGTTTGTTTCGGAGGCAAGGTCCAGAAATCAGTCTGTTTTGCAATCATATATGTAGACTTCCTGTTTGTGTTTAAGTTGACAGAAATTCAAATTCTAACACAACTATCAGAAAACCTTTCAGCTACATTATATATTTTTGTTTAGAAGCTTTCTATTCAAATCAGCATTCCACTGCCCACATTCATGGGATTGGTGAGCCTTTCAATTTTAGTTTATTTACTTTTCTCATCACCTCCCCCCCCCCCCACTCTTATGTTCAGGTCTCTACCTCTCCGCATTCGTCTGCATTTTTTAAAAAAACATGACAACATTTTATCTGCATTTTATTAATTTCTCCTAGTACTCCCATTTTGTATGTGATCTGTCCTCTCCCCAGGAATGTTGCTACATCATACACATCTTAAGAAGTCATTCCATCATCTCCTTATAATAATTCTTATAAGGAAATGAAATGGGATTGCTTGCAGAACAGTAATTGGATAGGAAAGGCAACTTTAGAATTGTTTCTGTCCCCATCCTTGACAAAAACTGGAGCTAGTTTGTCTTGTTACCAGCACATGGTTATCACTATTCTGATTAGAACATCTAGATCAGACTTTCATAACCTTTGGACCCCAGATGCTGATGGACTATAACTCACATCATCCTTTGCTAGCAGGACCAGAGATCAGGGATGACTAGAGTTGTAGTCCAACAACATCTGGGGACCCAAGACTGAGAAAAGCTGATATTGACAGAGTGGCACTCTCCATGCTGCCAGACATTTGAAACATACAAAAGGACAAAACAAATGAACGTATATCAGCTAAAATCCTGAATCGTAGTCCAGATGGTGCAATGATTTCTCCAGGGCTCTTGGTCTGGGGAAATCTACAAAGGATTTCTCAGAATGAGGAAAACTCATTAATCATTGTGGAGCCCTTGGTTTCCCATATGATTTTGATGGGGTTTTTTGTTCTTTCTTTTTTTACTCTTGCATACTCCTTTCCCAGTGAGACTTTTCAGATGCAGTGATAGATTTAGATGGTTATATAAGGCATAGATTGGTTATATGCAGCAATTGCTGCACAGTTCAAGCAGAGACAATAATCTTTTCATTATTACAGAGGATTGCCAAACTTTCATGGAATACATGATACAATATATATTCAAAAGATAGAGTGTGCTGAAGACCAGCAGAAAGTGCATTTATTTTCATTCTTTTACAAGTACTTTGCATTCTAAGATGAAGCAAAACCAACTCTTCAGCCATCTAGTGTGTTGTGGCTTTAAGGTAAGAACTCCTCGAAAGGAGCACTTTAGCATGAATTCAGTGATCTGGTCCAGAATATGAATGAAGTTGTTGGACATAGTTTCATGCCCATTTAATTTTCTATGTATTTAGCTTCTAGTTTGAGTTAAAAGATGTAAAAATGAAGATTTAAAATAGCATAAGTCAATCTATTCTCTCTTGGACTAGGAGTCAAATGACCAAAAATCAAATGGCTGCTAAGTTTGAAGAGAGACACATCAATGGAATTGCATTCGTGTCTTTTGAGCATGTCAGCTAGGAGTTTTGTGTTCTATATCTGATTCCATATACTTAGTGGCCCCTTAAGAAATTGATCTGCCAACTTGGACTCTTTATTTCCCTCACTTCCTTATGGGAAAATCAAATACTCTGAGGCACACTAATACATTGAACTAGCATTGCCTGCTCCTTGGGAGAAAGGTGATGGCAAACCTAGACAGCATCTTAAAAAGCAGAGACATCACCTTGCCAACAAAGGTCCGTATAGTTAAAGCCATGGTTTTCCCAATAGTGATGTATGGAAGTGAGAGCTGGACTATAAAGAAGGCTGATCACCGAAGAATTGATGCTTTTGAATTATGGTGCTGGAGGAGCCTCTTGAGAGTCCCATGGACTGCAAGAAGATCAAACGCATCCATTCTTAAGGAAATTAGCCCTGAGTGCTCACTGGAAGGACAGATCGTGAAGATGAGGCTCCAATACTTTGGCCACCTCATGAGAAGAGAAGACTTCCTGGAAAAGACCCTGATGTTGGGAAAGATTGAGGGCACAAGGAGAAGGGGACGACAGAGGATGAGATGGTTGGACAGTGTTCTCGAAGCTACGAGCATGAGTCTGACCAATCTGCGGGAGGCAGTGGAAGACAGGAGTGCCTGGCGTGCTCTGGTCCATAGGGTCACGAAGAGTCAGACACGACTAAACAACTAAACAACAACAGCATTGCCTACTGCATTATGTTCAAACTAGGAGGGGGAAATCACACCTTGAGGTAGTGGGATGGAGCAGTTGATCAGAAGGTGTGCTGATAAAGCAACCACTGTGTAAGTGATTTTTATTGTTGCTCAGAAGTTGTGAACTTCTCTCCCTACAGATGCTGCTTGGCTACAAGTCCATGTGGAAGGTGACAGTTTCCCCACCCTTGTCTTACATCTGGACAGCCATAGGTTCTCCATTATTGATCACATGTTTCCGGTTGTGGCACTGATGGCCTCCACAGTTGCCTCTCAGTGTCTTAAGGTAAAATGTAACTCAGCTATATGTTGTAATAGGCTTTTCAAGTCTGAAACATTATGGAATTGATACAAGACTCTGTTGAATCCTGTGCTTCTTCCATCCTTTCTTTGATTTTATTTTTGCTGTCCTCTCAGTAAATGGGGTATTTTTTGTTGTTGTTGCTTGTTTATCTGATTTTTAATTTATATATTTTATATTGCTTTTCACAAAATGTTTCACAGTAATGTACAACAATGTTAAATAATTAAATGCTTAGGCAAACAGGAATGTCTTTGACTACTAGTAAAACACATCACTGACAGTGCCACCACAAGGAACAACCTTTTTTGATTTACACCTGATTAATCAATTGTTCTCCATGTGTCATAGAATATGCATTCTTTTTGCTTGGCTCATTGGCTCCAGCCATTGTAGGGATCTGATTTTGTGGAGAATTAAGCCCTCTTTATCTGCCACCATCTTCTTGGGTGGCAGTCAGTCTCTTCTCTCTCTTCCATATCCAATAGACTTATATATGTATTTACAAGGCCCAAGCCTCATAAACTCCCCCTGGCCTGAGATTTAGATAGGGACCCTCTTTATTGACCTTTTGGCATGTGACAACATACTTTCTTATATCAGCAGGCTTTTTGATGATTTTGAAATGATTCTTCTATTTTATGTAGTTTACTTTTTGGAATAGTATGTACTACTTAGCAATATTAATGATAAAGTGGATGAGGGTGGCGCTGTGGTATAAACCACTGAGCCTCTTGGGCTTGCCGATCAGAAAGCTGGCAGTTCAAATCCACACAACGGGGTGAGCGCCTGTTGCTCTGTCCCAGCTCCTGCCTACCTAGCAGTTTGAAAGCATGGCAGTGCAAATGGATAAATAGGTACCGCTGTGGTGGGAAGGGAAACAGCATTTCCGTCATTCTGGCTTCCATCACAGTGTTCCATTGCACCAGAAGCAGTTTAGTCATGCTGGCCACATGACCTGGAAAGCTGTCTGTGGACAAACTCCAGCTCCCTCGGCCTTAAAGCGAGATGAGCACTGCAACCCCAGTTGCCTTTGGCTGGACTTAATTATCCTTTACCTTTACCTAAAGTGGTATGAAAATATTTTTCATATTTTTCGCTCTATAAGACGCACCCAACCATAAGACACACCTCATTTTTAGAGGAGGAAAACAAGAAAAAAAATATTCTGAATCAAATGTTGTACTAAACTATTTAATAAACAACCGAAGGGTTTCATCAGGATACCCTGAACCTTGAAGATACTTATATGACCACCCCACCCCACACACATCCAAGGAAGCGGCTAGGTAGGAGATCAGGACAGACAAAAGGAAGAACTTTGCACAATGTATGGTTAAAAGACAGAACTTGCTACAAGACTGAGTGACAGCTACTTACTTGGGTAACTTCAAAAGGGGATTAGACAAGGGGCGCTGCACAGCTCTCCCTCTCTGCACAGCGCCTCTCCAGCAAAGCGAAGTCAGAACAGCAAGAGGGATCACTGCTTTTGCTGTGCGGCGATCCCTCTTGCTGTTCTGGCTTCAGTGAAAGCTGCACAGCCTACATTTGCTCCATAAGATGCACACACATTTCCCCTTACTTTTTAGGAGGCAAAAAGTGTGTCTTATAGAGCGAAAAATACGGTACCTTAAACAAAGTGTTCATGTTTCTAAAAAAATATATTAGTAGAGATGTGTGGTGAAATAAATCATTGCAAACATTTTGGGGGGTAAGATGGGCTCAACGTAAGGAAATGTGCTTGATTTTTTTTGTTCAACAGAATCTTCCAAATCACTACTAGGGAATAAGTGTGTGAGCTCCTGAGAGACTAAACTGAATGAGCTTTATTGTAACTAAAGCAAAACAAATAGACCAATGAAAACCAGGAATTTGGAATCTGTGGCCATCATGAATAAATGTTGAATCCCAGATGGACAGCCGCAGGCTCCCCACATCTGTTGCACCCATTTCTTTCACATACACACATTATTTGATTGTCATACTGAGTTTTGCAACATATTCTTGCAAAAGATTTCTTGTTTAATTTTTCCTAGTTAATAATGGATATACTCACAAAACAAAAATAGAGCCTTTGAAATAAAGGGGGAAAGTTGGTCATGAGACACAGAATGTTGTGGTGGTTAGTGTAAGAGTGCAGCTGTACTCCTTGGAGTTAAAGCGATATATTTAAATCAGTCTGCTCTAAGTCATAAACTAAGCTTCTGAGGATCCTCAAACAAATATTCATGCCTAATTGCTATCTATTATCCCTTAGATGCACTTGACTGTCAATGAGAAAGAAGAAAATCAGACAGCTCCTGTAGCATTTATTCTCTTAGATTTTAACAATGATGACCTACAGATGTTATTTTCCATATTGTTCCTAACTATCTACATTGTCACCATGGCTGGGAACATCCTCATTATTATTTTAGTGGTTACTGATCAACACCTTCACACACCCATGTATTTCTTCCTGGGAAACCTGTCCTGCCTGGAAACCTGCTACAGCTCAACCATCATGCCAAGGATGCTGGTCAGTTTTCTGACTGGAGACAGAACTATTTCTATTAAAGGGTGCTTTACACAGCTGTATTTCTTTGGGTCTCTTGCAGCTGCAGAATGTTACTTACTAGCAGTGATGTCATATGATCGCTATTTAGCAATATGCAAACCACTGCATTACACAATACTTATGAATGACAGAATCTGCATTCTGCTGATTGTTGGACCATGGATCATTGCGTGTCTGGCAATTAGTCCAATAATATTCTTCATGTCTCAACTGAATTTCTGTGGACCCAACAAAATCAACCATTTCTTCTGTGATTTCACCCCCATGGTAAGACTTTCCTGTAATGAGACTGATTTGATTGAAACTACAACCTTCATACTATCCTCCATAGGTACTCTGGCACCCTTTGTCATAACTGTGTCATCTTATGTTTACATTATCAAAAACATTTTAAGAATCCCATCCACCACTGGTAAACAAAAGGCATTCTCTACATGCTCCTCTCACTTGACTGTGGTTGCTTGCTTCTATGGCTCCCTGATGATAGTCTATGTCTTACCAAACATGAGTTCACTGAGTGACTTGAAGAAATTCTTTTCTCTGTTCTACACTTTGCTCACCCCACTAGTCAATCCCCTTGTGTACAGCTTGAGGAACAAAGAGGTAAAGGAAGCAATTAAAAAAACATGCAAGATGCTTCAGAGGCATTATTATTAAGGAAAAATTTTCTGCCTTCAGAATGTGAACGCTTTATGCTGACTATTAAAGGAAGTGATATTAATGCATGTTGTTAAATCATAATTTTAGAGGCAGGATTCTGGAAAATTGTCTTCTTTGTAGCTCTTGTTGACACTCAAGTTGGAAAGACATTAAACACTGACACAACTATCAGGAGGCATTCTTCCAACCACAATATATGCCTTAGACCATTTGGTCAACCCCTTATATGCAGTTTGAAGAACAATGGCATAAAGCACACGCCAAGAAAAAAGTGTTCAAGGTGTTTCATAGAATTCATTGAAATATAGGGAGAAATGGGGGAAACTGCATAATAAGAAATCAAGTAGATACCATTCTATATCCTCAGTATGAATGTTTCTGGTGTCTGGTGTCTAATAAAGAAACTTTTTATAAATTTTGTATTGGTCTACACTTTGGACACAGGACTCTGGAAAGTAGTCTCTTTTTAACTGTTATTTAGTTAAGCTTCCTGTTGGCATTCAAACAAAGGGGCAAAAGATTCCTGCACTGCAGGGGGCTGGATTAGATGAGCATCCAACATTAGGTGCCCTTCCAACTTTATATTTCTGTGTTTCTATTGTTCTAAGTACCAGCCACATTGGCTATTCATTTTTTAAAACTAAAAGGGGGGGGGGGCTTTTTTCATAAATGCCAGATGTTTCTTCATGGACATCTCTCAAATCCAGCAGGCAAGGGGCTTTATTAGAGTTCAGGGAGACCTTCCAGGAACTGGAGGAGGGTATGAAGCAAGACAAGTGAAGGGTATGACCTGGACGGAAAGTGTGCCTGGAGCTTAGAGAGTAAACATGGCCTGAGGTTCCTCACCCTGCTTTAAAAGAATATATTCTAGCCTGCACTTTTCCCCCTAAAAAAATGTTTTGGGGTACTCTCATTTTGACTCAAGAAAAGCACCATTTTATAGTTCAAATCAAGGGAAATAAATACAGTAAATGGACAAAAGTACAGTGGTCCCTTTAGTTACATACTGCTCTGGATACATAACTTTCGGGTTACGAACGCGGCAAACCCGGAAGTGTATACTTAAGGGTTTCGCCATGCACGCATGCACAGAAGTGGCACCTCTGCCTATGGACTTTTCGGGTTGCAGACAGACCCCCGGAACAAATTTAATTCGTATCCAGAGGGTCCACTGTACAAAGATTCACAAAATGTTTAGGGGTATGCGTACCCCTGCGTACCCCTAGAAAAAAGCACTGATTATAGCACACAGTAAAAGTTCATATATCAGCCATCAAATGATGGTTTAACAAATATTTACAAATAAATTACCTCCCTGTGTATCCATTTCAATGTTAATTAATTTTGCAGAGGCCTGTTAGTCTTTTTTCAGGAAAAACATTGCAAAGAGTCTTTAGGCACTTAAAAGACAAAGTTAATGAAGTGAGGATTGACTCATCTCAAAGCTAGGTATGATGAAGAAGTTCATTAAAAGCAAGCAGAAGAATGAGCAAGGCTCCAGACATGACATGTTTCCCATGACATGCTAACATGCATTACACTATAATGTATTCACTGTCTTGATTGTAACAACCTGGGTTGAGTGGTGATCTCAGTGCTGGTAGATGGATTTGCAACTTGCAAAATAAAGGAAAAGTGGAAAAAATATACAAAATCATATAGAGCTCTGATTTACTGGCAGGGATTATTTTTCTAGTGAATTTCTTCATAGCTCTTGACCTCAGGGGGGGAAAACTACAGAGAATTTGCAATCATTAAGGTAACCCACTGATCAGGGGGGAGTCGGTGATGTCCCAAATGATTTTGAAATGTTTCTTCCATTTATCAGTGAGACTTTTCAGGTGCATTATATAACATTATATATAAGATATATTTGGCAATGGATGACATTAACCAAGAAGAGACATCCATATTTTCAATATAAACAGAGAATTGTCAAACATGCAAGGACATTTTCTAGATGGATGTTTTGAGGGATTGTCAGTAATAGGATGACATTCCCAGAACTTTATGGGATTCATCATCTAATGTGTTCTGATGTTAAGGTAAGGATCCATGGAAATAAAGCTTTTAGCACCAATTTGGAGCTCTGCTACACAATCCAAATAAAGTGCTTAGGATTTTGTAATGTCCATTTAGTTCAATGCATTAATGTGTCAGTTTAATGTAAAAGATCTGAAAATGAGTATGAAAATATAATAGGCCAATCCAGTCTCTTGTACACTGGAATCATGTAATGAGGGATCTATCACCCACAACTGCTAAGGCAGAGCTGAAAGAGTTGTCATTGTAGAGGGACATGTTACTTTTTGGCTTGTCAGCAGCCCACTTAGTGGACTTAAGATTTAGGACTTGCCATTTCACACCTGACCCCATTCACAGTGGCCCTAAAAGCAATCTAGCTGTTATTTGTTCTGCAAACCCTAAAATATGCCTGTTGGAGTCCCCTATGTCTCTTCATTGATATAATGCATTTTGTTCTGAACTCATGTATACGAAAGAAAAATCTAATTATGTTATCCAGATATCATCACTTAAATAACTTCTTTTTGGATTCTACATTTTAGATTGATATATCTATGGTAACATGACAGCTTTCAGTCTTTTAAGATTGTAATCCTATAAACACTATGTTTGAAAGCAAGCCACACTAAGTTCAGTAGGATGTACATCTTAGTAGACAGGATTTCTAGTCAAATACTTGTGACTATAAATTTTGTTCCTCCTCTTTGCCATGGAAGGATGAGCTGGCTAGTAACTTCCTGAATTCCTGAGAGAACTTCAGTATCTGTAAAACAGGCCTAGGAAAATGATCAAGCTACAGATTTTTACTGGAACAACAATTTTTTTGAAAAATAATAATACTGCAAACCAGATTTTGGACTCCAGCTCTCACTATACATTGTCATCATGGTCAATGGTCAAGAGTAATGGTACTTGTAGTCCAATAACATAAGTAGAGCCATAGTGGCCCATCACTGTTAGAAACTTTAGAAAAGAACTTACATGTAAAGCATTCTTAGTTTCATAACATAGTTAAAAAGAGTTATGGTGGGTTTGCTTAACTTTCATAGACATACACCAGAAACCATTGCTGGATTTTTTAAATCAATGGGGCTTAAGTTAGTCTTGAAATCCAGAATGGAGTAGTGATTAGAACATCATGCCTGGGGAAATCCAGTTTCAAATCCTTGCTTCCCCTTATCCTAACCTCACAAGGTGAGGATAGAAGCTGGTGGGAGAAGAATGTGTATTACCTTGCACTTCTTGGAGAGAAAACAATAGAAGGTTAATATAATAATAATAAGTCCATTGATTTCATCATGTTTGATCTGAATACAGCTAACAGGCTGTAACTTCTCAATCACATATTCAAACCTAAATATTCATTAATATTATCTGATATTACTTAGATGAAACTGAATGACAACACAGAAGAGGAAAACCAAACAGCTCCTGTGGCATTCATCCTCTTGGACTTTAATAGTGAGGACTTACAGACATTATTTTCCATACTGTTTCTGCCTATCTACCTTGTGACAATGGCTGGAAACATTCTCATTATTATTCTAGTAGTCCTCAATCAGCATCTTCACACACCCATGTATTTCTTCCTGGGAAACCTGTCATGCCTGGAGACTTGCTACAGCTCAACCATCATGCCAAGGATGCTGGTCAGTTTTCTGACTGGGGACAGAACCATTTCTATTAATGGATGCTTTGCCCAGCTGTATTTCTTTGGTTATCTCGCAACTACAGAATGTTACTTTCTAGCAGTGATGTCTTATGATCGTTACTTAGCCATTTGCAAACCGTTGCATTATGTAATGCTCATGAATGGGAGAATCTGTATCATGCTTATTGCTGGATCATGGATCAGTGGATCACTGTTTATCAGTCTCATAATATTTTTGGTATCTCAGCTGCAATTCTGTGGACCCAACAAAATCAATCATTTCTTCTGTGATTTGATCCCAATGATAAGACTTTCATGCAATGATACCAATCTGGTTGAAACTACAGCCTTCATAATATCCTTCATAGGTACACTGGCACCCTTTATCATAACTGTGACATCTTACATTTTCATCATCAAGAGCATTTTAAGAATCCCATCCACCACTGGTAAACAAAAAGCATTCTCTACATGCTCCTCTCACTTGACTGTGGTTGCTTGCTTCTATGGCTCCCTGATGATAGTCTATGTCTTACCAAATATCAGTTCACTGAGTGACTTGAAGAAACTCTTTTCTCTGTTCTACACTTTGCTCACCCCACTAGTCAATCCCCTTGTGTACAGCTTGAGGAACAAAGAGGTAAAGGAAGCAATTAAAAAATCATTCCAGGTGTTTCAGAGAACTTATTAAATTTTTTAGAGGAAAGGGGAAACCTTCTCACTACCACTGACTTTATGTGTGGACTTCACCATTGATATATATTAATTTCATCTGCATTAGATCTAGTGGATCTTTTTAAGCCACATTTCAGTGATGGGGAGGACCGACCCCAAACTGAATGAAACAATAGATGTGTTCTTTACCTTTGCACATAGGCTACATTTCAGCCATTGAAAATCAGAGGGTTGTAGACATTTCCACTTATTTATCCATCCTCCATCCAAGTAATTAAGAGGCATTATCATATTTTGAGATCACATTTTAACCAGGCAAACACACTTATAGAAGTGTAGTCTGGGAAGAATCCCAACAACAAAAAATGGATGTCTGGAGGGTTGCCATAGACCTCCAGGGCTGAAGTTTTTCAATCCTAGTCTACCAGTTCACTGTTGAGTCAGGGAACTGAGAGGCGGTCTCCATTGCCACTAATGATCTAAACCGGCTTCCTTTTGAAAATATTTTGAACACAGACACAGTTACCAGGAGACATTCTTATAACTGCACTATATACATTCTGATAAAGAGTCTCCCCCTTCAAATTTGTTTCATTCGTCTTGTGGCTTTAACAAAAATCCGCACATGGATTTTTAAATGTTTATTTCCAGCTTTTGCAAATGGAATTATTAAATAAGGTATGTTAACTGGAATGGAAAATTAACTTTCTAAAGGACTTTAGTCCTTTACTTGCCTGCTGTTTGGTTTGCTGAAAATGCACCTTACGATTTTATGCCATTAGAAAAAGGATTTTCTTTTTTTTTTTCTGAGATGGGAAAAATATGTTTGAGGCATAGTGGGCAGTGATACAATGTCATGAAGTGAAAAGGTTAAGAAGAGCCTCTTTTCCATTGTGGATCTTTAATGGATATGGTAGTTTTAAATCTTAGTTTGGAACTTTGCCTGATGCATTCATAAAAGGAAATAAAATTCCCCCAACTGAATCTATGAAACAAGATGGAAAGAATGGACCAAAAGAACAAAAATATCAAGTTGAATGAAATCCTCTCATCCCTGTTCAATGTATTTGGTAACTGCACATAAAGAAATATGACTTGTGCTGCAGTAGCTAAAATGTTAAATCACCATTTGGGATGTATGAATCTGTTCATTTCAATTTCTCTCCATTTCTCATTTTTCTAATCTTAATTATATTCACTTACCACATGTCCACATCAGTTTGCATTATAAAACAGCCCTCATGAAAATCCATCATGTCTGTATATATCTTTGCCTAAGAGACACATTTTTGGAAAAGAATGTGCCCTAATATAATGCATTTTTGTATGTTAATGTCACAAATGCATGAATTTTACTGTACGTGTGTATGTATTTTTGTCAACATTTCTTCATGTGGGAACTGCACTGCAAAATTCAGAACATTGCAAATTTCACTCCATATAAGTTTCTCATTTATGTGTCTATTTACATGGCTATAAGAATAATAGAATTGTAAAGTTGAAAGGAACCTCAAGCATCTAGTCCAACTCTCTGCAATGCAGGAATCTCAATACATTGACTTACTCATTGAAATAACTGGGGCTTCTTACTTTGTTTATTTTGAAAATATTTAAGTTATACAGAAGAAGGTATCATGAAACATGCAATGGTAAGTGAAGTGTGCAATGATTTTAAAAATAGAAGGTATGCATAATTCTGATTATAGAATAATAAAGCAAAATGATGGAGCTGTCCAAATATAATATGTTTACTAATGGGAACAGTTAGTTTTTAAATAAATAAATAAATAAATAAATAAATAAAGGTATACAAATATAATATAGCTTAACTAATGGAAATATATTCATATTAAACACCAATAAAACTGAGATAATTCTAAAACATTTCAGATACACTGATATGCTATCAGAAACCTGTGAAAACGATAGACCAAAATCTTTCTAGGAACAATTAGCAGCAGTACATGGATTTGATGGAGTTCTAAGAATCACTTCCGGGTGATTCTATACAGTCATCATTTCTACACCACCACCACCCCCCCGGAACAAACATCATAATCAGGTAACCTTCTCCCTGTCCACCTTCCATGATGAAGCATTCTTATTACTAAGCTCCTAAACTGACAGATACATTCAAGCCAGAATACTGTGGGAGTCTCTGCTGGATGTTCTAATTTCCATGTCACTCTTTCCTAGCAATCATATTTCTGCTCCAAAGTCTACTTGCTAACAAGATTAGGGAAAGGAGTTATAAAAGCAGGCTTGATGGATGATACTGAGGAGCAAGAACTGTGATAGGAAATCTCTTTGGATTTCACTGCCTATACTTACCTGACATCTCTCAATTATTACCTGTGCCTGCTGTGATTTAGTTAAGTTAAGTTACATTATATGCTCCATAATAGGCAAATAGCTCTGGGAAATTGCAGGTGGCTAACCTGTAGGTCTCCATATATTGCTGGACTACAAATCTCATCATCCATTACCATCAGCAGTAGTGCCTGGGGCTGATGGGAGCAGGAGTTCAACAATATCTGGAGGTCTACAGGCTTGCTTCTCCTTCTGTAAATAGATAAGTAAGAGTTCAAATGTGACCTTCTTCATTACATTTATCCATTTCTGCTACTTCCAGAATACAAGTTTTGCATCTACAAGCCTTTTCAAGGCTTCACGTACCTTCTTGTTTCTCAAGCTATAGATGAGGGGATTAATCATTGGAGTCACAATAGTATAGAAGATTGAGAAGATCTTGCTTGTGTCTACAGAGTGTTTAGCAGCAGGAACCACATACATTGTAATCAGCGTCCCATAGAAAGTTGTAACTACTATGAGGTGAGTGGAGCAGGTAGAAATGGCCTTTTTAGACCTGGTGCCAGAAGCCTGTTTGATAACAGCTGACAATATATAGGTGTAAGACACAACCGTAAGTAGGAATGGGATCAATGTTAGACTGGAAGAAAGAATGAAAGAAGTCTTTTCAAACAGGTATGTGTCAGAACAAGCAAGCTTCAGCAGTGGAGAAAAATCACAAAAGAAATGATCGATTTCATTGGGCCCACAGAAGGTCAAGCTTATCATCAGCAACACTGTAATTAAGGTTATCAGAAAGCCACTGATCCAAGAGCTAGCAGCCAGCCAAACACACATGTTGCTGTTCATAACAGTTGTGTAGTGGAGAGGGTTGCATATGGCGATATAACGGTCATAAGACATCACTGATAGGAGAAGGCATTCAGTGCCACCCAGTGATCCAAAGAAATAAAACTGAATCATGCAGTCCATAAAAGAAATGGTCTTCTCCTCAGAGATCAAACTGGTTAGCATCCTGGGAACAATGTTGGATGTATAGATGATCTCGAGGAAGGAAAGGTTACCCAGGAAGAAATACATGGGTGTGTGCAAGCTACGATCTGTTGATACAGTGATCAAAAGTAAGAAATTGGTAGCAAGTGTAACCATGTAGAAGATCAAAAACAAAGCAAACAGGAAGGGCTGCATTTCAGGGGTATCTGAGAATCCGAGTAGCAAAAATTCAGTGACTGAGGTCCCATTCCATGTGGTTAGGTATGCCATGTGAAGTTAATCTAGAAGAAACAGCAGGAACATAAATAATAGCTGCCACCAGGTCTGTTGTCAGTGTGGGAACACTGGAACAGAGTTAAGTACACCTAAATTAATTGAAACCAATAGGCATGTTTAGGTGGCTGGTGGATTGTGGCCAGTTCTTTATCTTCCCAAAAACCGCAGATGGAAATCAACGGATAGAATGAGGCTTTACTACCAATATGTTGCAGTTGAAGCCTCTGAAAATTTTCTCCTTAGAGTTGGAGTTACCCTCCAAAAAAGCATTTAATGTGGGAGAAATGAGGGGAGAAAAGACAGAAATCAGAGGTACCTGCCTCTATTTGCATACATGGAAATGCCTTCTGCTTGGGATTGGCCCAGCCAACATGAATAACAAGTCAGTTATTAGTATAATTATTAAAAATATTATATGTTTATTTATACCCCGCCTTTTCCACTGACCCGACTCAAGGCAGCTTAAAGATAAAATCAACAATTACTAAAAACATAATAAAAGCAATAATTAGAAAAAACAATTGAACATTAATGGAACTAAAACCATATACACATATAGATATCTAGGGAATCCTTACTCCTACGGTCCATCAGCCTGATCTTCAGGAATGAAACAAGTGTTGTCCTCTCCGTCTTAGGAAAGTCTATCTGCTTCCTTTTCCACATGTCTCATGCTTTTAGATACACACAAGCACAGCTACTTTACATGTTGACATCATATATACTAATAGTGAATTCATTTGGGTGTGGTTCCCCCTCCCAAGACTTTTGTATTTCTGCAAATTTTGGAGTGCCCCCAAGCCTGGTGGTATCTCTCTTGTGGTGGTGATATTTTGACTGCATAAGGATTGTTACCTGAGCGGGGGGGGGGGGGGATGCAGCAGCATGCTGAGGGGCAGATTTGTAGTAATAGAAAAAAGGTAAAAAATAAAGAAACCAGCAAAAAGGAAAACAGGAAGCACCCCAATGACAGAAAAAGATGTTCAATGATGGCAATGCTGACCCTCTGTTGTGTGGGATGAAAATGGGGCAGATTCAAATTCTACAAGAGAGCCTAGCTCATGGGCTGGCTGGAACACTGAGCAGCAGAACTCCATACTGAAGCAAACTAAATATCCATTTACACTAGGCTCAGCTTTCTCATGCTCTCAGGTCCTTCTAGTTTCTATACTCACAATTATGTTTTCCATTCAGCACTGCATGATATGCAGGAATGCCCTGTGTAGGTTTTGATCTCTTCTGGAAGACATGCCATCTCCTCACCCACCCAATTTGTAATATTTCCCCTTTTTTAAATAAAGGTATCACAGGTCACTATGTCCCTTAGTGAGTTCTACTACGATGTTTTGTTGTCACGCAGGAGAATTAGGCTGGGGAATCCTCCCTCCGCCGCCCCCCCCTTTCCCTTTGTAATAGAAACAGAAAACAACTATGCAATTATTTCATTGTAAGAGCCAGGAAGACAAGGACCTGGGGCATCCCATTAAATGTCAATTGTGTATCCTCTGGCAAAGGATTGGTCCCCACCGCTCACTTGTACACACACACTGCTTTGCATTGAAACCTGTGATTGTGATTCGAGGACCCGTTTCCCACTTGGGAATAATAAAGACACATGGACACAGCATATTAGGTTAATGGGCTAGAAAAGGCCACAACTTTATTGATTACAGCATGTGAGAGGTATTGGCTTAGGCATTGGACAACTGCAAATTTTAACTCCACCCACTCAGAGGGGGGTGAGTCTGATGAGGGTTAACCACCAGTAGGGGCAGCCTGTTGATGCAAATACAACTATAAGCTCTCCCCTGATGTCACCGGAGGTCGTGCCGTGGCCCCCAGCTGCACAGGGCATCAGACAGGATCCACGACCGCCGGATTCCTTTAACGGAATACCCAAAAGTGAAGGGGATGGCCACACCTTGCACTTCCATACACCAACAACCTATTCCAATGCCTAACCGCCAAATACCGAGAAAGTTGTGACGATTGCTACGAGGTAGGCGAAAAAAACCAAAAGGCCAGTGCCAATTTGCCAATTGGAAAAAGAAGAGATCGGCAGTGCAATGGCAGGGAGAGCTGGTGCGGCCGCATTTGACCGGCTAAACCATGCCCCCAAGCTGCCACCCGATTGGGTGTTCTTCTGGGAGGCGTGGCGTGCCAGCGATGGAGCAGGGCAGGGGCCAGAATGCTCCCTGCATAACGCGGGAAACTGTTCACGCTCACAATCCCTCCCCTCCTGGAGGAGGAGAGGCTTTATTCTCCTAGTTATTGTTGTCCCCTTTACATGCTCCTTTCTCTCACTCTCTCACACACTTGCCTCCACCATAATTTGTCTAAGCCTAATATCCTTCCTTGGAGTTTTACTCCAATTCAGGTAAGAAATGGGAAACACCTCATTCACAATATCATAATCTCCTTCAGTTGTGGGCAGACAGCTGGATGGGGAGGGGGTGAACAGAAAAGGTAAGCGTGGATTAGCCCTTAGACCAGCATTTCTCAACCTGTGGGTCCCCAGATGTTTTGGACTACAACTCCCATCATCCCTGAGCTCTGGCCTTGCTAGCTAGGGGTTATGGGAGTTGTAGTCCAACAACACTTGGGGACCCACAGGTTGAGAAAGGCTGCCTTAGACTAAAGGCCTGTTGTGACCTGAATTTCTTCCCTTTCTTTTTTAACTTCCAAGTCACACTAACTGATAACATGCCCTTCTTTACACTATGATTCTATCATGATCCAGGCGCTCTTGGAGGGGACAAATTTTCTAGATCCATTTCAATTAGGATGTGGCCTGGGTTTGACACAGAAACCTCCCTGGTTGACCTCTGTCGGGAGACAGGTGCAATGTATCCCTGTTAATCCTTCTTGTATCAGTGGCTTTCAGTACCATCAAACACTGTGTTCCTTTTGAGAGGCTATCCAAATTGGGGGTGGGTGACCATGCTTTCCAATGGTTCTGTTCCTACTTGGATGGTCATCTTCAGCAGGTGATTTAAAAAAAAAAAATTGCACCAAGGAGCCTTCAATGTTGGGTTCCTCATGGTTCATTGCCGTCGCCCATGTTGCTTAATATCTGCAGCATATGAAGCTGCTGGGTGGAGTCATCCAGAGTTTTGGAGTGTGTTGATGACACGCAGCTCTATTTTTCCTTTACATCTACAGGTGGGGCAGTGGATAGGCTGGACAGGTGTCTGGAAGAGAACCAATAAACTGAAAATCAATCCAGATAAGACAGAGACACTATTAGTGGGTGGTTCTCTAGACAAGATGGATGGGAGGTTGCCTCCTCTTGAGGTGGTTACACTTGCTCTTAAGTAACAGGTACATAGCTTGGGTTTGCTCCTGGATCCTTTACTATCACCTGAGGCTTTGGTGGTATGGAGGTCCTTCTATCAGCTTTAGCTCTATGGACAAGGATAGCCTAACATTTGTGCTTTATGCTCTGTAAACCTCTAGGTTGGATTACTATAATGCGTTATAAATGGGTCTGCCTCTGAATTCAGTTCAGAAACTTCAGCTGGTGCAAAATCTGATGGCCAGGTTGCTCATTAGAACAAGATGGTTTAAGCTTTACGCCAAATTGCACTGGCTGCCAATTAGTTTCTGGGCCCAGTTAAGAGTGCAATGCTGATGTAGTATATGTTACATGGCTCAGGACTTCAATATCTTTAGGACCTCTTCTCCCCATACAAACTGACTCAGATCCTGTGCTTGTCATCTGAGGCCCTTTCTTTGTCCCTGCTCCTCGAGAGGTTTTGAGGATGACAGCACAAGAATGGGCCTTTTCTGTGATGGCTCCCCATCTGTGGCATGTTCCCTCAGAGAGAATCACATGGAGCCATCATTACATGTCTTTAGGCACCAGGCAAAAGCATTTCTATTAACCCCCATTCTTTAAATATTCTATGGCCCCTTAAATGGGGGCTGTTATTATTATTATTTTATTATTTTGATGTGTATATTATGCTATATCTTATGTTTTTCTTATTATGCGGCATCCCTAGGAGTGCTGAATCACTGATGCTCCCGGGATTATGCCACCACTGAGAATTATGGAGAAAGCGGTTTTAAAATATTGAGCTAACTAAAACACTTAGACTTCTCTTACAGTTCCAAGTTTTCATGGGAACAAAATAGCAATCTATGCCTCCTGAAATGTTTCTACTATATCTAGAGCATTGCATACATAAAGATGCTATCCTGTGCTGTTTTAGTGCGTTATTTTTCAAAGATTCATGTAACATGAATCCTTCTTCATATTCCATATTTTTATTTTTTTGAACAGTCAACTGACAACTTGCTCTTTATTGTACACTGGAACGATTTCAGTCTTTCTCATCCGATACACTGAAGGCTTACTAGAACTTCAGTACAGTTTGAAGAGTCCTGCATCTCAGTTTAATACCAAATGCTGACAAAGGATATTCAGGAAGTTTGGAAAGACCAAAGCACTTAAAGGTATTAGATTTTTATATATTTTGCCATGTTAGTTTTATTGTCATTACCCCACCTTAACAAATGATTGCAGTTAAAGAAACATTTGGAGAATTTTGATCTGGAACTCTGACTGTTCCTCCAATCTGATCTGGTTCATTTCTATTGCTTAGAAGAATGGATAATGTGTGTGGGGTCGGGGGGAGAAGAAGCACTACAGCTTCTTCTACTTAGCTATATCTTTTGCAGCCCTGTATTTTGCTCAGTGTGCTGTATCAGAAGTACGGCCAAGATTACAAGATCTTTCAAGAAACAATTGCATTTATTTTGAAATTCAGAAAGGAGAAAATGTCACCCTTGCTTCTCTAAATGGTTTATTCATGAAAATGAGCATGTTTGTTTCACAGTTATTTAAATGTAGGACACAAAATTCTTAAATTATGTGTAATAGTGAAGTTGCTCTATTAGAGAGAGTCTAGGTTTCTGAGTTTTATTTTTGTAATTGATCATGGGGGAAGTTATTCTGATTTCATTGTTTATTTCATTTTTGCTCATCTATTTCTTGCCAAAAGGGATCCTCTAGGCTCACCCCACCCTATGCTCAGTGCAAGAATGTTCAACACAGAAAATTTCTACAAAGCAAGTGTGCAACACCCTTTCCTTAGATTTGCTGATAGCTGATAATGAACCAATAGAAACTAATCAGTAATCTGTTCTCATTATTACAGTATCATACCTTCCCAAACCTTCTAGCAAAATACCATGCAAATATTACAAAATGAGGTCCCTTTCTCTTTCTTTCTTTTTTCTATGTCATTGCAGATAATATTTGAATCTGGATATGAGAGAAGAAAATGAGACTGAATTGACTGAGTTTATCCTCATTGGCTTTTCTGGACGACCAAAGACAAGGATGGGACTCATCGTTTTCCTGATTGTTGTATATGCTATCACTGTAGTGGGAAATTTTATTATAATCTTGGTGACCACAACTGACCCTCGGCTTCACAATCCCATGTATTTTTTCCTCAGTAACCTGTCCTTCCTTGACATTTGCTATGCATCTTCTTCAATCCCACAAGCCATTGCAAATCTTCTGGTGGACAAACCCACCATTTCCTTTGTCATGTGTTACTTCCAAATGAGTAGTGGTTCCTACTTAGCAGTCACTGAATGCTTCCTGTTGGCTGTCATGGCTTATGACAGACTTATAGCCATTTCCAGCCCACTGCATTACATGTTAATCATGAACAAGAGATTGTGCATTCAGTTAGCAGCTGGGACATGGTCAATTGGCTTATTTTTAGGGGCTATTCCCATTTATGCCATACCAGCTCGCTTTTGTGGGAAGAATTTGGTGAATCATTTCACATGTGAAGTCAAAGCAGTTATGAAGCTGGTTTGCTCAGATACTTCCTTGAGCCAGCTGGTTATGTTCTTCACTGGGAGTGTCACTTTGCTTGGTCCCTTTAGCTTTATCCTTTTCTCGTATTTGCGCATAATTGTGGCAATACTAAGAATCCACTCAGCAGGGGGCAGGATGAAGGCTTTCTCCACATGTGCTTCCCACTTGACTGTAGTATCCATATTCTATGGCACCTTCATGTTCTCATATCTCCGCCCCCAAACTAAGACCACAAAGGATGTAGACAAGATAATTTCTCTCTTCTATGGAACTGTGACTCCCATGTTAAACCCATTAATCTACACTCTCAGAAATCAGGAAGTTATAGGGGCCTTGAGAAGATTTGTGGGAAAGAAAGTAGATTCTTGAAAAACATACCTCGATCATATTGAGGATTGAAATATTTTCTGTGCCTCTTGCTGTTATTTCTTCTGTTATTATCACAACCTTAACAGCTACTGAATACATTTGAAACTAGGAAAGCTGAATGTGTTGTGTATAATGGAAATAAAGGATCCTTGAATATATAACTGATATGCTAAAGGTAAATTTCTCCTGTCTTTCAGATGCAGCTAGGTGGAATGGTTGTCAATTGAAACCAAGGAAAGGAGGCAAACATTTCCCTCAGATGCAGCCAGCTTGTAAAACAGGCTACAATGTAGCTGCTGAACAGGGATAGAGAAACCTCTGTATCTCCTGTTATAATAATGCCAGGTCCTTTCATTTTCCATATGTTCCTCTAGTGTAGGGGTAGCCAACATGTGGCCTCCAGATGTTTTGGACTACAACTATTATCATCGCTGACCAGTGACCATATTGACAGGAGTTAGGGATGGACAAATTTGTAGATGTGGTTCTCATTTTTTTCCTGTCTTAAGTTCAGGTCTCTGCATTTCTACATCACTTTCTGTTGTTTTGTTTATTATTCCTAATAAGTCCATGAAAATTTATTAGCATTTTATTTTTCTTATAGATTTGTAGATATGTAGAATTTTATTCAATGAGCTTTTTGTATTTGTTTTCTTATTATTCTTATTTTGACAAAGAAACAATCATAAGTAAATAGGAATAAAAATGTGAACTCCACCACCGAGACCATTCCATTATAACTATCCAACCTCCGAAAATTTCAACACCTCTTGCAATGGTTTGACCCCTTTCCGTTTTAACAGTACAAATTCTACAAACACTTACCATATCTCCTCAAAATCATTTCTACTGCATATTCCCTTTCTTACCTTAATGACACATGTTAATTTATCATTAATAGCTATATCCCACACCTTTTTATACCATTCTTCAATTTTATATTCTGCTTGCTACTTCCCAGCTATCATAATTCATACAGCTGTCAACAAATTTGTGAGCAAGTCCTTCATAGCCTGTGAACCTTCCAACCCATCGTAAATTGATAATCATGCTACCTCTGGACTTTTGGCCAGCTTTAACCCAGTGATTTCTCCTTAAACATATGTACAATTTTTCATTAACATATAGTGCAAATTTCTCCTAATAAATTCATTTGCTATGCAGTTTTCACTAAGGTACACATTTTTGAAAGCAATTTTGCAAATGTAATGCATTTTGTATTAATATATGCAGTTTTATGCTCAGTTTAATATATGCATTTTGTTTGCATTGAGACCTATGTCACAAAATTCAGATGAATGGGAATTTTGAGGGATACAAAATTGGAATTAGGCAAGTAGCACTATGGGGAGCTTCTTCACTTTCGGGTAACTAACAGGGGGTGGGTCGACTGACTTTTTCTTTTTTGACAAAACACTTATATGATGGGTTAATATGCTTTGTCTTATCAAAATCTCCTTCCACAATGAGTATTTCACCTATCTAAAATTATTGCATCATTAATAGAAGTATTAGTGTCAGCATTATTTATAACCCAACCTTGAAACAAATACAAGTATAGATCTATGAATATATATTTTTCTAAAAAAAATGGATGAGAACCTCAATAACAGTGGCATGAGTTTACTGCTCAAGTATCCCAATTTGCCTTTTTTGAGATTTGAACATCTGTTAGGTCCCAACATGTACCCTGATATTCTTCCAAGTCAGAATAAGAAACTATGAAGCAGAGTACTGATAATTTCCTGCAGAAAGACATTTTCCCACTGGAGCCCAACAGCACTAATTAGGTCTTAACTTTGAATCCCATCAGGGAACATGTAGCATTCCAAGAAACTTAAGAATTGCTTCATAATGTAGTTGTTGCTTGAGTGGGAAAATATATTAAGGTTATTTTCTTCTTTAAACGTATTCAGGGGTCATCAGAAATGGCCTTCTGCAGTTCAAATATCTCTCTCAAGCTGAACCAAAGCCCCCTTCAAAGTCTGAGATTTGGTCATTTTCAGCTTTCCCTCTTGCTGATTTCTGCCAGCTCCCATTTATTCAATAGTTGTGGGGAGGCAAGGAGGAAAACTTTAGGAGAGGAGGCAGGTGATAGTGGATAGCAAGCCTCCAAGCTTGTATTGTGCCATCATAGACACAGGGATATGTTGTCATTGCTGCTTCTAACATATGATTTAGGCACCAAACTAACGGGTTTTCCAAATGTAACCCCTGTAAGCATGGGACTTCCAGCAACCCATGTTTTTAATTCTGCTTGCAGACTTACCCCAATGCACTGCTGTCGTAGCAGCCCCGATTCGAAAAGAATGGGCCGCATATTCCAACGCTGGAAGCCCACAGGCCTGAATAGCCTTTCTCATAACTCTGGTAAACTGGTGCCTAGCTAAATGAGTTCCATCGCTGTGATTAAGGAATGGGCCAGCTCCAGGAGGCCTGAGTTGCAGAAACCTCCTGGCATCCTTGACCAGGCAGAGACCCCTCTGTGCTGTCAAAAGCAAATATTGAATTGCTAAAAAATGAAATAGTGGCAGACTGAATTCTTAATGTCTTGGCTGGCCGCCCCAGCTGGAACAAATGCACGAGATAATGACAAACTTAGATCTGTAGTTGGTGGAGGACCCGAGGCAATGGCCAATGTCTTCACACGAAAGGCTATAAAATCAGCCCAAGCTTTCTTGTAGGACCTGAGTAGAGGGGGCGAAGGAGGCGACTACTCCCTGCGTCAATATACGCTTCCAAGGTTCCAGAGGTGGTCTTCAAAAGGCTTGGGCTTCTGGTGCCAATAATCTGAAGCAGTCTATCTGAAATCGAGACTGTGCAACAGCAATTTCATTAGAGACCCCAGGGATAAATTTGGCCAAAAATACAATGCTAAATTTTAAACAATGCAGGACAAAGGCCCACAGAAGGCATGTAACCCTGTGAGAACACGATGACTCCTTTGCCAATACACTCAAAATGATTGGCCAAGAGGCCTAGGATGATCGTGGTGCCACCCTGGCGAGAGGATATTACTCCACCCATGCCAGGGTGGGGGGAACCGGGTTGATGGCCTTCCCGCAACCAGGACCATATTTTAAGATGATCCCACTAACCCCTAAAAATAAGCCACTTGATTATGTCCTACCTGCTAACTGAATGCACAATCTCTTGTTCATGATTAACATGTAATGCAGTGAGTCTGGAAAGGGCTATGAGTCTGTCATAAGCCATGACAAGCAACAGGAAGCATTCAGTTGTACATAAGCAGACACCACTGCTCATTTGCAAGTAACACGTCACAAAGGACATCAACTCAGCAGGGGGCAGAATGAAGGCTTTCTCCACATGTGCTTCCCACTTGACTGTATTATCCATATTCTATGGCACCTTCATGTTCTCATATCTCCACCCCCAAAATAACACCGCAAAGGATGTAGACAAGATAATTTCTATTTTCTATGGAGTAATGACTCCGATGTTAAACCAATTAATCTACACTCTCAGAAATCAGGAAATTATAGGGGCCTTGAGAAATCTTGTGGGAAGGAAAGTGGATTCATGAAAAAGATACCTTGATCATATTGAGGATTGAAATATTTTCTGTGCCTCTTGCTGTTATTGCTTCTGTTTTTATCACAACCTTAACAGCTACTGAATACATTTGAAATTATGAAACCTGAATGTGTTGTGTTAAGATGGAAATAAAGGCTCCTTGAAAATATAACATATGCTAAAGATAAATTTCTCCTCTCTTTCAGATGCAGCTAGGTGGAATGATTGTCAATTGAAACCAAGGAAATGAGGCAAACAGTGATGCTCACACACAAGTTTTCAAGCAAAGCAAGGAAATTTTCCCAGTATCATTTGAAAAGATAAAAATGCCATGTAACTACAGTGAAATGATGGAATTGATCCTGAATGAATGCTTTTTTATTAATCAATGTAAGAATTTGCTAATGGATGCACTGGGAAGAGGCACTAAAAATGAAGGGCAAATATGGATCCTTCTGGAGAATGCGGCAAGGATCACACAGACTAATTAATAATTGGGCCCAGTTCAGAGTGCAATGCTGATGTAGTATGTCTTATATGGCTCAGGACTTCAATATTTTAAGGACCTCTTCTCCCCATACAAACTGACCTAGATCCTGCGCTTGTCATCTGAGGCTCTTCTCTATGTCCCCGCTCCTCGAGAGGTTCTGAGGATGACAACACAAGAATGGGCCTTTTCTGTGGTGGCTCCCCATCTGTGGAATGTTCCCCCTGAGAGACTCACATGGACCCATCATTACATGTCTTTAGGCACCAGGCAAAAGCATTTCTATTAACCCCCATTCTTTAAATAATCTATGGCCTGTTAAATTGGAAGGGGGCTATTACAATTGTTTTATTATTACAGTGGTGCCTCGCAAGACGAAATTAATCCGTTCCGCGAGAGTCTTCGTCTAGCGGTTTTTTCGTCTTGCGAAGCAACCCGATTAGGGGCTTAACGGATTAGCGCTATTAGCGGTTTAGCGGCTATTAAAGGCTTAAAGGCTTAGGGGATTAGCTGCTAAAAGGCTATTAAAGGCTTTTAAAGGCTTAGCAGATTAGATAAAGGGGGGGGGGGAAAGCGAAAAAAAAATCTCTAGACTCGCAAGACATTTTCGTCTTGCGAAGCAAGCCCATAGGGAAATTCGTCCTGCGAAGCAACTCAAAAACGGAAAACCCTTTCGTCTAGCGGGTTTTCCGTCTTGCGAGGCATTCGTCTTGCGGGCCACCACTGTATTATTATGTGTATATTATGCTCTATGTTATGCTTTTCTTATTATGTGGCCTCCCTAGGAGTGCTGAATCACTGTTGCTCCCGGGATTATGCCACCACTGGGAATTATGGAGAAAGTGGTTTTAAAATATTGCCTATCTAATTGAGCTAACTAAAACACTTAGACTTTTCTTTCAGTTCCAAGTTTTCATGGGAACAAAATAGCAATCTATGCCTCCTGAAATGTTTCCACTATATCTAGAGCATCCTGAATTTTTCATAGAAAATAAAATGAGACTTTATTAAAGGAAACATGTATTGGATACATAAAGATGCTATCTTGTGCTGTTCTAGTGCATTATTTTTCAGAGATTCATGCAACATGAATCCTTCTTCATATTCCATATTTTTATTTTTTTGAACAGTCAACTGACAACTTGCTCTTTATTGTACACTGGAACGATTTCAGTCTTTCTCATCCGATACACTGAAGGCTTACTAGAATTCCTGTACAGTTTGAAGAATCCTGTATCTCAGTTTAATACCAAATGTTGACAAAGGACATTCAGGAAGTTTGGAAAGACCAAAGCAATTAAAGGTATTAGTTGTTTATATACTTTGCCATGTTAGTTTCATTGTCATTACCCCACCTTATAGCAGTTAAAACGGCATTTGGGGAATTTTGATCTGGAACTCTGACTTTTCCTTCAATCTGATCTGGTTCATTTGTATTGCTTAGAAGAATGCATAATGTGTGTGGGGACAGGGGGAGAAGAAGCACTACAGCTTTTTCTACTTAGCTATATCTTTTGCAGCCCTGTATTTTGCTCAGTATGCTGAATCAGAAGGATGGCCAAGAATACAGGAGCTTTCAAGAAACAATTGCATTTATTTTGAAACTCAGAAAGGAGAAAATTTCACCCTTGCTTCTCTAAATGGTTTATCCATGAAAATGAGCATATGTGTTATGCACTAAAAAGCTATGTCAAAAGTGACAAAATAAAGAAATCTGTTTGTAATGCAAATATAACTATAAAATATTCAATTTTAAGTCAATATTTCTGCAAAATATTGGATCTTGAAACATATTTGTAGAAATACAGTAGGATATAATGCTGCTGCATTAAACTTCATAATATTAAAAAGTTGGATTTTTATGTAAATTGTTTCACAGGTATTTAAATGTAGGGCACAAATTTCTTAAATTATGTGTAATAGTGAAGTTGCTCAATTAGAGAGATAATTTCAGAGTCTAAGTTTCTGAGTTTTATTTCTGTAATTGATCATGGGGGAAGTTATTCTGATTTCATTGTTTTTTTCATTTTTCCTCATCTATTTCTTGCCAAAAGGGATCCTCTAGGTTCACCCCACCCCATGCTCAGTGCAAGAATCTTCAAGACAGAAAACGTCAAAGGGTTTGAATTTCTCCAAAGCAAGCAGTGTGCAACATCATTTCTTTAGATTTGCTAATGGCTGATAATAAACAAAAGAGAAGCTTTAATAGATTTTTGAAACGAATCATTAATATGTTCTCATTATTACAGTACCATAACTTCCCAAACCTGTTAGCAAAATACCATGCAAATAATACATAATGAGGTCCCTTTCTCTTTCTTTCTTTTTTGTACGTCTTTGCAGATAATATTTGAATCAGGATATGAGAGAAGAAAATGAGACTGAATTGACTGAGTTTATCCTCATTGGCTATTCTGGTCGGCCAAAGACAAGGATGGGACTCATTGTTTTCCTGATTGTTGTATATGCTATCACTGTAGTGGGAAATTTTATTATAATCTTGGTGACCACAACTGATCCTCGGCTTCACAATCCCATGTATTTTTTCCTCAGTAATTTGTCCTTCCTTGACATTTGCTATGCATCTTCTTCCATCCCACAGTCCATTGCAAACCTTCTGGTGGACAAACCTACCACGTCCTTTGCCATGTGTTATTTCCAAATGAGTGGTGGTGCCTACTTAGCAGTGACCGAATGCTTCCTGTTGGCTGTCATGGCTTATGACAGACTTATAGCCATTTCCAGTCCACTGCATTACATGCTAATCATGAACAAGAGATTGTGCATTCAGTTAGCAGCTGGGACATGGTCAATTGGCTTATTTTTAGGGGTTATTCCCATTTATGCCATACCAGCTCGCTTTTGTGGGAAAAATATGATTGATTATTTGACATGTGAAGTCAAAGCAGTTATGAAGCTGGTTTGCTCAGATACTTCCATGAGCCAGCTGGTTATGTTCTTCACTGGGAGTGTCACTTTGCTTGGTCCTTTTAGCTTTATCCTTTTCTCATATTTGCGCATAATTGTGGCAATTCTAAGAATCCACTCAGCAGGGGGCAGGATGAAGGCTTTCTCCACATGTGCTTCCCACTTGACTGTAGTATCCATATTCTATGGCACCTTCATGTTCTCATATCTCCGCCCCCAAACTAAGACCACAAAGGATGTAGACAAGATAATTTCTATTTTCTATGGAGTTATGACTCCCATGTTAAACCCATTAATCTACACTCTCAGAAATCAGGAAGTTATAGGGGCATTGAGAAGACTTGTGGGAAAGAAAGTGGATTCATGAAAAAGATACCTTGATCATACTGAGGACTGAAATATTTCTGTGCCTCTTGCTGTTATTGCTTCTGTTATTATCACAACCTTAACAACTTAGGTACTGAATTCATTTGAAACTAGGAAATCTGAATATGTTGTGTTAAAATGGAAATAAAGGCTCCTTGAAAATATAACTGATATGCTAAAGATAAATTTATTGTTTTAAAAGTAGCTTCTTTCATGTCAAAGCAAGTAATTCCTAACAGTGTTTAAATCTACCGTTGGAGATTAAATCTAAGGAAGTCATGTACATGCACAATACAAACCAACTTAATACAAAATTCACTGTTGTACGATTAGAATTTCTGCATTAGCATATAAATAGTTGAAAAGGTGTTGATTAAAGTGACTACAATTTTCTAAATGTTGTAGAGAAGTTAAATTAGAAAATACCAGCCTGTAGGCTTAACCATAAAACCCAAATGTATTTGCTTTCCACTTATGTCCCTATTTCCTAGTCCCTTTGTATTTGGTTGTATTTAGTTGTATCCAATGCTAGACTAACTTAGAGAAGACCCTTTGAAGTCAATGGACATCATTAACTTAGGCTCATTAATTGTAATCAGTAAAAAGGTTAATCAGACACAATAGATGAGAGAAAAATGAGCAAATTCAGATACCAAAGGTTAAATTGTATTCACAACTGGTCCTATAGTGACCTACTGTAATTGGCACAGGGGAGATAAATATTGGAGAAAAGGAGCTAAAATGGCAGTTACTGATTCCAGCTAAGCAGATGGGCTTCTTTCTCTCTCTTTTTTGTCCTTTCCCCTCCCTCTGGTTTCAACCCAAGGAAAATATCTGCACATAGAAACAGGAAAGGAGGAGCGAAATGGCACTTGGTCAAAACCAAGCTATTGGGTGGACCTCTCCTCTCTTTCAGATGCAGCTAGGTGGAATGATTGTCAATTGAAGCCAAGGAAAGGAGGCAAACAGTTGGTTTCAGCTGAATTGATGGAGTGTGTTTTAATGTCTGCCATTTCCCTCAGATGCAGCCAGCTTGTATAACAGGCTACAATGTAGCTGCTGAGCAGGGATGGAGAAACCTGTATATCTCCTGTTATAATACTGCCAGGTCCTTTCATTCTCCATATGTTCATCTAGTGTAGGGGTAGCCAACATGGTGGCCTCCAGATATTGTGGACTACAACTACTATCATCGCTGACCATTGACCATATTGACAGGGGTAAGGGATGGACAAATCTGTAGATGTGATTTTCTCCACTCATTTTTTCCTATCTTAAGTTCAGGTCTCTGCATTTCTACATCACTTTCTGTTGTTTTCTTTATTATTTATAATAAGTCAGTTGCCCAGGCTTCCTGCAACATTATCACATCGAAACTCATTATGTACTCATGAAATGACTCATTCCCTACTTTGTTGGCACAACCCGCTATGTTCCATGAAATAATATTTAGGCTACTCTCGTCATTGGCAATTTGGCTTCATTGTGAAGGGCAGATTGTAGTCAGTTCTTCCTCTGTCTCAGTTATAACACAGCCATTCTTGAGGTGTTTGAAATGTTGTTCTTTCTGGGGTTGTTTTACAGACTTGTCCAGATTGCCAGCCGTAAGCAGTAGTGTCCAGTTGTTTGTGGCTTTCGGGGGATCAGAGTAAAAAATGATTAGATCTGTCTCTGGGAGGCTTGATGTTGTGCTTTCCTTGGGTGCGGCATCATCTGGCAGTGGGTAATCTGTTTTCAGTCCATGAAAATTCATTAGCATTTTTTAAAATAGATGTGTACATATGTAGACTTTTATTCAGTGAGCTCTTTTGTATTTGCTTTCTTTCTTTTATTTATTTATTTATTATTATTATTATTATTATTATTTCATTTTACCAAAGTTACAATCATAAATAAATAAGAATAAAAATGTGAACTCAACCACCGAGACCATTCCATTCTAACTATCCAACCTCCAAAAATGTCAACACTTCTTCTAATGATTTTAACAGTACAAATTCTACAAACACTTCCCATATCTCCTCAAAATCATTTCTCCTGCATATTCCTCATCTTACCTTAATGGCACATGCTAATTTATCATTAATAGCTATATCCCACACCTCTTTATATCACTCTTCAATTTTATATTCTGCTTGCTACTTCCCAGCTATCATAATTCATACGGCTGTCAATAAATTTGTGAGCAAGTCCTTCATAGCCTGTGAACCTTCCACCCCATCGTAAATTGATAATCATGCTACCTCTGGACTTTTGGCCAGCTTTAACACAGTGATTTCCCCTTAAACATATGTAGAATTTTTCATTAACATTTAGTGCAAATTTCTCCTAATAAATTCATTTGCTATGCAGTTTTAACTAAGGTACACATTTTTGCAAGCAATTTTGCAAATGTAGTGCATTTTGTATTAATATATGCAGTTTTATGCTCAGTTTAATATATGTACTTTGTTTGCTTTGAGACATATGTCACAATATTCAGATACATGTGAATTTTGAGGGATAGTTGTGCATTGGTTTGTGTTTTGGTTCAAGAGGTTTGAATTAGGCAGCTTCTCATTTAAATACAAACAAAATTAAATTTCTCTCCCCTTCCTATTGATGCAAAAGTATAATTGTTGAAAACAAAATTGGAATTAGGCAAGTAACACTATGGGGAGCTTCTTCACTTTCGGGTAACTAACTGTTGGAATTCTGCCTGTGTCAGAGGAATGTGCCACTGCGTAGGCACCGGCAGATATTCCTGTCGACCTCCCCGCGTCTCCACTCTGCTGATAAGCAGGCGAGGTCCGGCGATTCTTCTCAGATGTATGAGAGGAACACACCGTTCTTCCTCTCTCCCCTTTGGTGTCCCCAGGGAGGGGAAAGAAGCAGACAGAAAACTATTTACATCATTTATTTCTGCCTCTTACATCAGTACAGAGAATCGTGTCTGCACTCAACAACAGCAAGAAGAAACTCCTCCCAAGTACATCCAGTACGGGTCATATAACACACACACACTGAGCTAACATCCGGTGCTCAGTACAGAATGGACTGCCCCTTTGTTCCCATGGCAACAGTCACAAACATCCTGTCTGGCTTTCCAGCCACAAGCAGCTGGCTGAGCTGCTAGAGCCTTTGCTTGCTGCAGCATTGGTGCTTTATGGTAACATACTCCCCCTAAAGTATCAATGTGTGCTGCGAGCAAAGCGTCATCCAGAGAAGAAAACAAACAGTTGTTATATTTATAACATTCCCCTGTTGTTTCAGTTCCACCCTTGGAACTACCCGCCACTGGTTTAACCAATGTACCTCTCTGGTTGTGTGACTTCGCATTACCTTGGTTAACAACTCTCTGTTGTGCCTTTGTCTCTGACTCAGACACAGCTTCAATCCGTCCTTGGTCGTTTACAATAGCAACATATGCAAGGTTAGCAAACTCCTTTGAATACCTCTTGGGTGGTACACCCTTCGTTGCTCTCTCAGACCTACGTAAGAGGTTCTGATCCTCTGTGCTCACTGGTTCAACCTTTGGACTCTGTTGAGAACCAGTAGCAATCAGTGGTTCTTCCTTCACCTGTGAAGGTCTATCCATTGTGTGAGATTTCCTCTCAATGACTGTTACAACTGAACTCTCTGAGCTCTCACTGTCATCATCAGTACTACTGAACTCAATAAGATCAAACTCATCATCATCATCATCATCAGAATCGTTTCCTGTGGGAAATGTCTGTACTATCCGCTCTTGCTTTGGAGCACTCTCTAGGAACTTTGTGAGAATCACCTGACCAGATTCAGACAAAATTACTCTGTAGAGACCTTTTTCATAACCCACAAAAATGCCTCTGGCATTCTTTACTCCACCTGGAGCTTCTGTTCTCACATGAGACCCGAAAACCTTAAAATAGGCAACAGAAGGTTTTCTATTGAACAGCTTCTCAAAAGGAGAACATCCCAACTCTGTTGAGACTTTTCTCAGCCACACATGAAGATAGGACGCTAGCGATTCGGCCCAATATTCATGTGGCAAATGTGAACCCAGCAATTGCGCATTCATCCCCTTTTGCAATTCTTTGTTCACTTTTACACAGACCCCCCTGTTCCACGCTTCTTGCGAAACTGCCACTTTGTGGTCTATCCCTTTTCCATCCAGGAACTTCTGAAACTTCTGCAACAGAAAAATTTGCTTCTCATCTGTGAAAAGACAATCAATGTTAGCATCATGCATACTTTTAACCTTGTCACAAAACTCCTGAAACTTTTCTAAAGTTTCTTGCGGTTTCTCCATCATATAAACCCAAGAATAATTAGTGAAACAATCCACACACACAAGGTAAAATCGTGCACCGCCTCTAGATGGTTCTAGAGGACCAATCACATCAGCATACACCCGCTGAAATGCTCTGTCGACCTTCTTGGTCTTAGTCACCTTCCTGGTGCTCACACTGGTCACACCTGCAAGAGAGATTTCGTTAGAAACAGAGGAATTACATTTCATGTAATCACTTTGATCAAAAGTCAACAAATACAGTCCATCTTTCTCTTTGGCAGTAAGAAACAGTTCTCCATCTTTGTAGATCTTGCAGCTTTTAGCATCATAGGACAGTTTCAGTCCCTTCTTTGCAATCTGCGACACGCTCAGCAGATTAAATCTCAGTTCTGGAACCAGGTAAACATCACTTATAGTCAAGTTCAGACTCTCAAGATACACAGTCCCAATTCCAGTCGCTTCCAACTCTTGACCGTTGGCCTGTTTCACAGTGAAGCTTTGCTTCTTCAACGTCGAAAATAGTCCTCTGTGCGGGCACAAATGTTTTGTACAGCCTGTGTCGATTATGAATGCGTTCCCAACATCTGGCGTGGTTCCTTTCGCCATCATAGCCTTTGCAGGTTTCACCTGGCACTTGGTACGGCTTTTGCCTGACGCCTGAGGCTTCGTAGAGCTGCTCTTTGCTCCTCTTGACTGGCGCGGCTTCTTACAGTTTCGCTGTAGATGCCCAGTCTGTCCACAATTGTAACATCGGACAGCACTCAATGCTATACCATGCTCTCCAGTAGCATCAGCAGTGGGGGAATTAGAACTCTGTTCTTCCCTCCCCCTGTCTTTTTCTTCCAGTGCAGCAAGTCTGTCGTGTTCATTCAGGACCACAGCACAAACTCTCTCCGCGGTCAGCTGCGCGGCCGGTAGGGAACCAAGCTGACTGGCAACAACCTTGTAGGTGCGGCTAAGGCTGTTTATCATCATGAAGCAAAACACTTCCTCCTGAAGACGAAAATTGCGTTCCACCATCTGTTGACGCAGAAACTTCATTTCTGTCAGGTGCGCTTGAACATCTCCATCAGGCGCAAGTCTCAGATTGGTCAATTTCTCAAAATACAGCAACGCTGAAGAACCAGCATCTCTCTGATGCGTTGTACGCAGCGTGTCCCATACCTCTTTCGCATTTTCTAAATGCTGAACATGCACCAACTGATCATCTGAGACACACAGAATTATAGCAGTCCTGGCCCTTACATTCTGTGACTCCCAACCTCTGGTTGGTGCTGCAGGGATGGGGTTTTCAATTACATCAAAAAGCCTCTGATTCTGCAGCAGGGCCTTCATCTTTACAGACCAAGATGAATAATTGTCATTGGTTAAGGGAGGTGGGCAAGGCAAACCTCCCCCTTTCTTGGCATCCATCTTGAAGCCAAGCCTCCAGCTCACAATGTCAAACAAACTGTAAAATCCAACAGTTGTTTTTTCCTTTCTCACGCAGCAAACTGCAAATTGTTTACGCTCTTTGCACCTGGCAGCTAAACTCAGGCTGCTGTTGAAAAGTCCCTTCCAAGAGCTCGTAAACCTTGTAGCCAAAACATTCTCTGATTTTGTTTCGCTTTCCCAGGCTCACACTCAGAGTCCAGCCCCTTTGCCAGTAACTTTCCAGGACCGTTACCTAGCAACAATGCATTTCAATAGGACATCTTATCTACCACAAAAATTTGTGGAATGCAGGCTTCAGCCTTCAAGCTGCAGGCCTCTTCCTCCGGAGCTCTTGTTTTCTTTGAAACGCAGCTCCGTGAACCAGGGAATTAATCTTCCTGCGTTCACACTTTTAGCCCGAAATGCAGCATACCTTGAACTTAGTTGCTCTGGAAAACACCTCTTCTTTCCACCAGCTGTCTGTGGAGCCTCTGGCTTCTTTCAGACGCTTCTCTTCCTCCTTGGAGCAGAGGAGGACAATCCACCAGCCTCTCATGCAGATGTCCGATGAATCGCAACCATCCGAAGGCTGCCAATGTTGGAATTCTGCCTGTGTCAGAGGAATGTGCCACTGCGTAGGCACCGGCAGATATTCCTGTCGACCTCCCCGCGTCTCCACTCTGCTGATAAGCAGGCGAGGTCCGGCGATTCTTCTCAGATGTATGAGAGGAACACACCGTTCTTCCTCTCTCCCCTTTGGTGTCCCCAGGGAGGGGAAAGAAGCAGACAGAAAACTATTTACATCATTTATTTCTGCCTCTTACATCAGTACAGAGAATCGTGTCTGCACTCAACAACAGCAAGAAGAAACTCCTCCCAAGTACATCCAGTACGGGTCATATAACACACACACACTGAGCTAACATCCGGTGCTCAGTACAGAATGGACTGCCCCTTTGTTCCCATGGCAACAGTCACAAACATCCTGTCTGGCTTTCCAGCCACAAGCAGCTGGCTGAGCTGCTAGAGCCTTTGCTTGCTGCAGCATTGGTGCTTTATGGTAACACTAACATGGGGTGGGTCGACTGACTTTTTTGACAAAACACTTATATGATGGGTTAATATGCTTTGTCTTATCAAAATCTCCTTCCACAAACAGTATTTCACCTATCTAAAATTATTGCATCATTAATAGGAGTATTAGTGTCAGCATTCTTTATAACCCAGCCTTGAAACAAATACAAGTATAGATCTATGAATATATATTTTTCTTTAAAAAAAATGGATGAGAACCTCAATAACAGTGGCATGAGTTTACTGCTCATCTATTCCCAATTTGCCTTTTTTGAGATTTGAACATCTGTTAGGTCCCAACATGTACCCTGATATTCTTCCAAGTCAGAATAAGAAACTATGAAGCAGAGTACTTTTAATTTCCTGCAGAAAGACATTTTCCCACTGGAGCCCAACAGCACTAATTAGGTCTTAACTTTGAATCCCATCAGGGAACATGTAGCATTCCAAGAAACTTAAGAATTGCTTCATAATGTAGTTGTTGCTTTTGTGGGAAAATATAGTAAGGTTATTTTCTTCTTTAAATGTATTCAGGGAAGTGGTCATCAGAAATAGCCTTCTGCAGTTCAAATATCTCTCTCAAGCTGAACCAAAGCCCCCTTCAAAGTCTGAGATTTGGTCATTTTCAGCTTTCCCTCTTGCTGATTTCTGCCAGCTCCCATTTATTCAATAGTTGTGGGGAGGCAAGGAGGAAAACTTTAGGAGAGGAGGCAGTTGCACTTTGAGCAGCCCCCCAAAATGAGACACAGTGACACAGGATTTTAGTTTAAGTTTGGGGGCAATTAACTTTATTAAATACAGAATTTGAGTGGTATTGGCTTAGGCACTGGAATCCCACAGACTATATCAGACTCCTGCTCGCATTGCAGGGAGTCTGTTAAGGGTGAAACATCGCCAAAGGGAGCACTGCCAGTGGCAACCGACTTGAGCTCACCCCCAGTGTCCCCATGGGGTCCTGGCATGGACCTAGCCCCTACCACGGAGTTTCAGACAAGATACAGACCAACCTCTGGATTCCTTTAACGGAATACCTTTGATCTTGGACGGGTATGTGATGGCTACACCTCCCCACCCTCACACATCACTGATCCAATGCCTAACCGCTAAACCTTACAAAGTTGTGGCGATTACTACGCGGTAGGTGGAAATGAAATGGCCCTGCCAATCTGCCAGATTGAAAAATTCCTACCAGGCCCCCGTTGCAAAACAGGCGACCAACAAAGTCCATAGCAAAGCCAGATGCACAAAGGAAAAGGTGGGTGGGTGGGTGGGTGGGTGTTCCACTGTGCAAGGCAAAAGAGGTCCAGCAAACATCGCACAGGGCTTATATTGTTTCCCGGCCACCCCCCAAGCCAAGCGATTGGCTTTAGGGTCCAAGTGACCGCAAAATGACCAACCAGAGTGCAACAGGCTTAGCCCTGGCCGCACCAGATAGTGAGGCGTGCTCAGAGATCCGATCGCAACGTGTACCCTCAGTAAAGTGGATCCGATTTGACAGAGTATAGCAAGCCTCCAAGCATGTATTGTGCCATCATAGACATAGGGATATGTTGTAATTGCTGCTGCTAGCATATGATTGGAAGGCTTAATCTTTATATATAAATTATATTTGACCTTTCCCACAGCACCCCTCCCCAAATATAGTTATCTCACCTTTCATCCCCAAACCCACTCACTTAACTGACCATCCTTGGGGAGAGCCCTGAAACAAGCCAAGGCTAATAGCCTTGCTATTCAGGAGGCTGTTAGCTGCAAGATCAATCAAACTAGGGCTCTTCCTGTCATTCTCAACATGTGTGCCTATCAGAAGAGTGATTCAGCTGTGTTCCTCTGCCTTAATCTGCTGAAAGACAAGTAACTGCTGGACTCCCTACTGGTGTGATGCCAGATTTTAATTAAGTTTGACAAAGGAGGATTGCTTTTGATTGATGGCTAAGAAAAAAAAAGCTGCTGCAGCAGCGAGAGCTCTCCGAGCCAAGTCGCTTAACCAGATCAAAAACAAAATCTAAACAATTAAGCCTGACAGACTTCTCGGACTGGACAATTGCCAAAATTGAACAAGAGGTGCCTGATGGGCTAGAAACAAGGACAAGGGAACCTTTCACACCTTGTATTTAAGTGTTTGACTAAGAAGCTAACCAGGGGGAAGGATGGACAAATTATAGCAGAAAAAGAAAGATCAAATCATTCATCAAGGAGACATTAAACCACAAAGACCAGTTGCTCCAGTTCTAAGTGGCCAAGCATGAAGAGAAATCCTCATTACCCCTTATGGCCTCACAAACTCCACAGCATCACTGTCTATGATTTAGAGGAATGTGTGTAAAGGAGATGAGGTGGGGAAGCTTTTTAAGTCTGAGATCCACATCCTTACTAGAACAGCTTCGGGAGGGGGGTGTTACATATTACTGGTGGTGAGAGCAAAGGTAAAAGCAGTTGGGCTCAGAGGCAAACAGTGCGGGGAGCAACATACAAAATACTTGCTTTTCTCCTAAAAACTGCTTTCCTGTCATGAAAAATAATAATCAAAGGCTTATACAGGCATAGCTCTTTCTTCCATCAAAGCAAGCAGTTCAAGAATACATTCATGCACTTGAGGAGAAAGGTCATTCTCAAAGGCAAAGGGGTGTGGCATGGTGAGAGTCCGAAACACCAGACAGAGCAAGCATGAGTACTGCATACACCCCCTGGATCTGAGGTTCCACACCTTTGTACACATGTAGACTCTCCATGGTTAGAGGCTTCGGAATACCAGTTGCTGGAAAATGCAGGAGGAGAGAGTACACTTGTGCCCAGGTTCTGCTTGGGGATTTCCCATGAGCATATGGCTGGCCACTGTGACAACAGGATGCTGAGTTATATGGACCCTTGGGCTGAGTTCCTTTCCCTAGTCATAGTCCAAGAGTTGGACACTAGAGGGCAGGGACAGCGGCTCAGGGTCTGAAGGCATGACCCTGTTATTTCCCACAACCGAGTTGCAATAACACCTCCAAATAGCTACTGTGTCATAGATAATAGTGACAATGTTAAATATGGCCTTTGGTTTACTGGGCATATCTAGGCACAATTTATAGTGCTGCTATTGAACTCTGAAAGCCATCTACAGGTTGAGGAAGGCTAATATGCTAACAGATAAATGTACTCAGGTCTTAAGAATCAGCATAAGAAATCCTGCTCATAAGCCCAAGATCAAGATAAATGAATTTACTGGGATTAAGAGACAGGGCCTGCTTTATTGTCAACTCATTTTGGAGCAACTTTGACTCAACATGGTATAGTTAAGAGTGTTGACCCTGGGAGACCAATTCCCACTGTTGCTCATTGTAACTTGATACAGCCTTACTTTTTAAACTGACTGTGTATGAGTATATGAACTTGCTTGTGGGTATGTTTTTGTTTTTACATTTAAATTTTACTTAAACTCATTAAAAAGATATACAAAAGTTTATACCCAGCACAAAGTATTTTTTTAAAAAATAGACCAGAACAAAAAAATCCTAATCTAAAAAGAAACCATTCCTCAACAAGAAGGAATATATCTTTCCATAACTTGCTTCTTTTTCCATTGTTGATTCCATTTGTTAGTTTCTTTTAAATAATCCTTTACCTTACAATAAGTCTTCTTAAGGCTCCTTTTACTTCTTGATTTCTGAGTGTGTAGATGAGTGGGTTTAACATGGGAGTCACAGTTCCATAGAAGAGAGAAATTGCCTTATCCAGTTCATTTGTGGTTTTAGTTTGAGGTCGGATATATGAAAATATAGCAGTTCCAAAGAAAATGGTTACAACAGTCAAATGGGATGCACATGTGGAAAAAGCCTTTAGTCTCCCATCTGATGAATGGATTCTCAGAACTGCCACAATAATGCATAAATATGAGAAAAGTATAAAGGCAAAGGGAGCAAGCAATGTAAGGGATCCAATGAAGAACATAAGCAGTTGCCTCGTGGAGGTATCTGAGCAAGCAAGCTTCATAACAGCTATGAGTTCACATGTGAAATGATTGATCACATTTCTCCCACAAAAGCGAGCTGGCAAGGCATAATTGGGAATAACTCCTAAAAAAAAGGCACTTGACCATGTCCCAGCTGCTAACTGAATGCACAATCTCTTGTTCATGATTAACATGTAATGTAGTGGGCTGGAAATGGCTATAAGCCTGTCATAAGCCATAACAGCCAACAGGAAGCATTCAGTCGTTCCTAACCAGACACCATTGTTCATTTGCAAATAACACATCATAAAGGACATGGTGGGTTTGTCCACCAGGAGATTTGCAATGGCTTGTGGGATGGAAGATGTTGAATATCCAATGTCAAGGAAGGACAGATTACCAAGGAAAAAGTACATGGGGTTGTGGAGTCGAGGATCAGCAATGGTGCCCAAAATAATAAGAACATTTCCCACAATGGTTATGGAGTAGACAACTGTCAGGAAAGCAATTAATCCCATTCTTGTCTTTGGTCGACCAGAATAGCCGATGAGGACAAATTCAGTCACTGCAGTCTCATTTTCATCTTCCATATCCTGAATCAAATATTCAATGACACTGAGAATGGGATTTTCTAAAGAAAGGACATAACCAGCTTGCTAGTCAATAGTATTCAGGTATTTCAGTCATTAACACACTCTAACATGCTAAAAAAATCACAATCCCACTAACATCAGAGATCACTAGGACTTGTGAAGGTAAGTTCATATAGGATTGCATTCAACAACATGTCTAATCTTAAGTAAAGAAATACTGAATTCAATCAGATATACTCTAAGTTTATTTGGAGGTTATCAAACAAATATGATTTGTGTCACTGCATTTTGTGTGTGCTTACAATGGATCCCCAATCCAATAAATCTGAGTGAATTAATTGTTTTTGAATTTTTCTTTTGTTTATGCTTCCCAAAAAATTTAGCAAGATGAATACATTATTCAAGTTCATTTTCTCATTTAAAAAGAGATGGCTGCTCATTCAATACATATAGAAATATACTTTTAAAATAGACAGTGAATACCTTCAAATGCCTTTGACCTTCAAAACATTTTTGATGTCCTTCATCAGCATTTGTTACTAAAATTAGAATTGACATTTTTTAACCACTGGTCTACAGCTGGTGGATCATGATCCACTCATGGGTCACAGCCAAACACAAGATGGTCTTCCAGAGGAGTCTTTCAGATATGGAAGGTAAAAAAAAATAAGAAGCTGGTTGAAAAATTAATATTTGAGATAATGTGGATCCTGAGTCTGAAAAGGTTTTATAACATTACGGGATAAAGGATTGCCTTAATAAAGTATCAATTTCTGATCCTTGGAGAGTTTCAAAATGTTCTAAGTAGAGAGAAGGACAGTGCAGAAGGTAGTGGGTATATGTTTTGTTCATATCTGGGGGGAAAGAGCACTTCTCTCAGGCTTTTTCCTTAGTTAGTTAGTATTTTTAAATCCACATCCTTATTCTGCATTCCCTTGGGTACATAGTCCCAGGAGCCTCATTGATTCAGCAGCCTCAAAAACACTCTCTTGCAATGCAGAATTGAATCTGTACCTGCTCATATTGTAAAGAAAAAGAAAGGAATCTGGTGCGTTTTATGTGGGGGTGGTCCATAACACAGCAGTTGAGTACATTTTAAATGAAAAGTTGCCCAACAACTCCAGGTAGGGTTGCAAATTTCCCTGCCTGAAATCCTGGAAAGCTGACATAGACATACTTATTCCTAAAAATGTTTACCTTTGACATGTCAACTAGATTTGCAAGAATCTTTTATTAGCAATATTAACACAACAGGTGCAGATAAAACCTTGCTCCCTGCCTAAAATAGATTTTTCAATAGTTGTAGAATCATTCATCCACTTTAAATGTGGTGCCTTTCCCCTTCCCACACGTCTTCTTAATGCTCCTTTTACTTCCTGATTTCTGAGTGTGTAGATGAGGGGGTTTAACATGGGTGTCAGTACCCCACAGAAAAAAGAAATGGTTTTATCAAGCTCTCGTGTGTCTTTACTTTGAGGTTTGAGGAATGGAAATATAGCAGTGCCGAAAAAAATGCTTACCACAGTCAGGTGGGAAAAGCCAGCTTGAGAAAGCCTTCTACCTACCACCTGATGAATGAATTATTAACATCACCATTATAATGCACAAGTATGAGAAAAGGATAAAGGCAAAGGTGCCAAGAAAAGTGAGAATCCCGGTTAAGAACATTAGCAGTTAGTTCAAAGAGATATCTGGGCAGGTAAGCTTCAGAACTGCTTTCACTTCGCATGTCACATGGCTAATTATGTTGTTTCTGCAAAAGTGAGTTGGCATTGCATAAATTGGGACTATCGCTAAAAATACACCACTGCTCCATGTTCCAGCAGCTAACTGAATAAAACACCTCTTGCTCATGATTTGCATGTAGTGCAGTGGACTGGAAATGGCTATATACTGGTCATAAACCACAATGGCCAAGAGGAAGCATTCAGTCATACCTAACCAGACACTACTGCTCATATGCAAGTAACACACTGCAAATGGTGGGTTTGTCCACCAGAAGATTCACATTCTTACTTGAACAGCTTTCTGGGGGGTGGATCACATACTACTGGTGGTGAGAGCAAAGGTAAAAGAGGTTGGGCTCAGAGGCAAAAAGTGTGGGGAACAACATACAAAATACAGCCTTTCTCCTATAGGCTGCGTTTCTGCCATGAAAAAATCAAAGGCTTATACAGGCATAGCTCTTTCTTCCATCAAAGCTAGCAATTCAAGAATACATTCATGCACTTGAGGAGAAATGTCATTATGGGGTGTGGCATGGTGAGAGTCCCAAACACCAGACAGAGCAAGCCTGAGAACTGCAAATGGCCCCTGGATCTGTGGCTCCACACCTCTGTACACATGTAGACTCTCCATAGTTGAAGGCTGCTGAATATCAGTTTCTGGAAAATGCAGGAGGGGAGAGTTTACTTGTGCCCAGGTTCTGCTTTGGGATTTCCCATGAGCATATGGCTGGCCACTGTGACAGCAGGATGCTGGGTTATATGGACCCTTGGGCTGAGTTCCTTTCCCTAGTCATAGTCCAAGAGTTGGACACTAGAGGACAGGGACAGCGGCTCAGGGTCTGAAGGCATGACCCTGTTATATCCCACAACTGAGTTGCATAAACCCTCCAAAGGGCTACTGTGTCATAGATAATAGTAACAATGTTAAATATGGCCCTTGGTTTACTGGGCATATCTAGGCACAATTGAAAGTGCTGCTATTGAACTTTGAAAGCCATCTACAGGTTGAGGAAGGCGAATATGCCAACAGATAAATGTACTCAGGTCTTAAGAATCAGCATAAGAGATCCTGCTCATAAGCCCAAGATCAAGATAAATGAATTTACTGGGATTAATAGACAGGGCCTTCTTTACTGTCATTTACCAATTTACACTGTTGCTCACTTCAAGTTGTTACATCCTTACTTTTTTAAACTGACTGTGTATGAGTATAGGTACTTGCTTGTGTATTCGTTTTTGTTTTTACATTTTATTTTTACTGATACTCATCAAAAGATATGAAAAGGTTTATACCCAGCACAAAGTATCTTTTTAAAATAAACCAGAATAAAGGGGGGGATTAGTCTAAAAAGAATCAGGAGCAAAGAGAAGGAAGGAGGATAGAGAGATGGAAGAAAGAAAAAGAAAGGAAAAATATAAGGTGGAGTAAAAGGGGGGATTATAAGTAAAAGATGAAAAGACTTTTGATTCTCTGTAAGCTAAATATAATTAGTTGTTCAAAGTATTCACTCAAATAGACATCAAACTATTTTATTTTCTATAAAAAAGTATTTTTTTCCAATCTTCAAATACAGTTACTAAATGTTCATTTTCTCTTTTATGCAAAATGTTCATAAGAAGTTTCCAATCCTTAATAAAAGTCTATAATGATTTTTCCTGATTAAACATGTTAAGTTTGTTATCTGAGCTAAGTCCCATAATTTTATCAACCATTTCTCAATAGGAAGGACTATATCTTTCCAGAACTTGCTTGTTTTTTTCAGTGTTGATTCCATTTGTTTGATTCTTTTAAATAATTCCTTTACCTTACCATAAGTCTTCTTAAGGCTCCTTTTACTTCTTGATTTCTGAGTGTGTAGATGAGTGGGTTTAACATGGGAGTCACAGTTCCATAGAAGAGAGAAATTGCCTTATCCAGTTCATGTGTGGTTTTAGTTTGAGGTCGGATATATGAGAATATAGCAGTGCCATAGAAAATGGTTACCACAGTCAAATGGGAGGCACATGTGGAAAAAGCCTTCAGTCTCCCACCTGATGAATGGATTCTCAGAACTGCCACAATAATGCGTAAATATGAGAAAAGGATAAAAGCAAAAGGAACAAGCAATGTGAGGGATCCAGTGAAGAACATAAGCAGTTGGCTCATGGAGGTATCTGAGCAAACAAGCTTCATAACAGCTATGACTTCACATGTGAAATGATTGATGACATTTCTCCCACAAAAGCGAGCCGGCATGGCATAAATGGGAATAACCCCTAAAAAAAAGGCACTTGACCATGTCCCAGCTGCTAACTGAATGCACAATCTCTTGTTCATAATCAGCATGTAATGTAGTGGGCTGGAAATGGCTATAAGCCTGTCATAAGCCATAACAGCCAACAGGAAGCATTCAGTTGTACCTAACCAGACACCACTGCTCATTTGCAAGTAACACATTGCAAAGGACATGGTGGGTTTGTCCACCAGAAGATTTGCAATGGCCTGTGGGATGGAAGTTGTTGAATATCCAATGTCAAGGAAGGACAGATTACCAAGGAAAAAGTACATGGGGTTGTGGAGTCGAGGATCAGCAATGGTGCCCAAAATAATAAGAACATTTCCTGCAATGGTTATGGAGTAGACAACTGTCAGAAAAGCTATTAATCCCATCCTTGTCTTTGGTCGACCAGAATAGCCGATGAGGACAAATTCAGTCACTGTAGTCTCATTTTCATCTTCCATATCCTGAATGAAATATTCAATGACACTGAGAATGGGATTTTCTAAAGAAAGGACATAACCAGCTTGCTAGTCAATAGTATTCAGGTATTTCAGTCATTAACACACTCTAACATGCTAAAAAAATCACAAGCAGTTACTTTTAAAACCTTACAAATCTTACTCCCTTTTTAAATTGCATCAAAACTAAATTGCAGCCATGTGGGCACTCTTTTAACATGCTTACATTCTATCCTCTTTAACTGAGAAATCGATTGGTTGGGGGGGGTGAAGTTTGTATAAATGCGTTGCAAACTATGGAAATCCCCTATCAATCTGCCATTTCTTCTTCTGTATTTTGCTGGTTTATTCTCATCATCAAATGGGTGGCTCACACACAGGTTTTCAGGTAAGACAAGGAAATTTTCCTAATATCATTTGAAAAGATAAAAATGTCGCCTGAGTGCAGTGAAATGATGGAATTGATTCTGAATGAATGCTTTTTAAAGTAAGAAATATAAGAATTTCCTAATGGATGCATTGGGAAGAGGCACTAAAAATGAGGGGCAACTTTTGATCTTTCTGGAGAATGCAGCAAAGATCACACAGTCCAGTTAATAACTAAACCTTGTACTTTGAATTTATGCAGAAGTCTCCATATTGTCTTAATTCAATCGGACTAATGGGAGAAAGTTACTATGCTAACTTACTTAAATTCATTTAACTCAGGATTCAAGTTACACTTTTGTGATTTCCCCTGCCACTGAAGCAATACATTGTTCAGGGAATCTCCCTGACCTTCCAAAACGGCTGCAGAAGGATAATGGAAAATTGTTCTTCTGCAAACCTGCATAACAGTAGAATTAAATTTCTGTTTCCAAATTATGTCCCACTAACATCAGAGATCACTAGGACTTGTGAAGGTAAATTCATATAGGATTGCATCCAACAACATGTCTAATCTTAAGTAAAGACACATTGAATTCAATCAGATATACTCTACGTTTATTTGGAGGTTATCAAACAAATATGATTTCTGACACTGCATGTTGTATGTGCTTACAATGGATGCCCAAACCAATAAATGCAGATGTATTAATTGCTGTTTTTGTGCATTTGAATATTTGTTTTCATTTTGTTTAATCTTCCCAGTATATTTAACAAGATGAATACATCATTCAAGTTCACTTTCTCATTTAAGAAGAGATAGCTGCTCATTCAATACATATAGAAATATACGTACTTTTAAAATAGACAGTGAATACCTTCAAATGCCTTTGACCTTCAAAGCATTTTGGATATCCTCCATCAGCATTTGTTATTAAACTGAGAGTTGACATTTTTTAACCACTGGTCTTCACCTAGTAGATCATGATTCACTCATGGGTCACAAGCAGACCAAAGACAGCCAACCAGAGCAGTCTTTCATATATAAATGGTAAAAAATAAAAAATAAGAAGTATGTTGAAATATCAATATTTGAGCTAAGTATGGATCCTGTGTCTGGAAAAGTTTTATAACATTATGGGTACACAGGATAAAGGATAGCATTAATAAAGTATTAATTTCTGGTGCTTGGAAAGTTTCAAAATGTTCCCAGTAGAGAGAATGATGGTGCAGAAGGCAGTAGATATATGTTCGGGGAAAGAAAAGCCATTTTCCCCTGAGTTAGTTAGTATTTTTAAATCCACATCCTTATTCTGCATTCCCTTGGCTACATAGGCCCAGAAGCCTCATTGATTCAGCAGCCTCAAGAACACTCTCCATGCAATGCAGGGTTTTGTGTGTACCTGCTCATATTGCAAAGAAAAATAAAGAAATCTGGTGTGTTATATGTGGGGGTGGTCCATAACACAGCAGTTGAGTACATTTTAAATGAAAAGTTGCCCAACAACTACAGGTAGGGTTTGCAAATTTCCCTGCCTGAAATCCTGGAGAGCTGCCACCAGTCACTGAAGACAATACCTAACCAGATGGACCGGTGGTCATAACTTGTATAAGGTGACTTTTAATGTACCTGTGTTTCACAGCAGTTCCAAACTCATCCCCCTCACTGTTTCATTTCATGATGAGTTGATTTCCAAATTCCCTTTATCTACATACATCTCCTTAGAATTTTAATAGATTCGCCATTGAATGACATGGATGGAGATTCTTCTACCTAAAAATGTTTACCTTTGACACGTCAGCAAGATTTGCAAGAATCTTTTATTAGCAATACTAACAGAAGAGGTCCAGATAAAAGATTGCTCCTTGTTTAAATATACTTTTACTGTGGCACCTTTTCCCTTCACACAAGTCTTCTTAATGCTCCTTTTACTTCTTGATTTCTGAGTGTGTAGATGAAGGGCTTTAGGATGGGTGTCACTACCCCATAGAAGGAGAAACAGTTTTATCCAGCTCTCGAGTGCCTTAACTTTGGGGCTTGAGGTATAGCAGTGCCATAGAAAATACTTACCACTGTCAGGTGGGAAGCACATGTAGAGAAAGCCTTCAACCTGCCACCTGATGGATGAATTCTTAGGGTGGCCATTATAATATGCAAGTATGTGAAAAAGATAAAGGCAAAAGGGTCAAGAAATGCGAGAACCCCAGTTCAGAACCTTACCAGATGGTTCAAAGAGGTATCTGGGCAGGTAAGCTTCAGAACTGCTTTCACTTCACCTGCCACATGGTCAATCATGTTGTTTCTACAAAAGTGAGCTGGCATTGCACAAATTGGGACTATCCCTAAAAATACATCAGTGTTCCATGTTCCAGCTGCTAACTGAATACAACACCTCTTGTTCATGGTTAGCATGTAATGCAGTGAACTGGAAATGGCTATATACTGGTCATAAGCCATGATGGCCAAGATGAAGCATTCAGTCGTACTTAACCAAACACCACTGCTCATTTGTAAGTAACACATTGCAAAGGACATGGTGGGTTTGTCTACCAGAAGATTTGCAATGGTTTGTGGGATGGAAGTTGTTGAATATCCAAGAAGGATCCAAGAATGTCAAAGAAGGACAGTTTACTGAGGAAAAAGTACATGGGGTCGTGGAGTCGAGATCAGCTGTAATATCTCTTCCTCCTTCTGCCATTCCTATCCATCTACGTCTGCTCTTGGGGGCGGGGGCATGTTGCAACCATCTAGAATAGATCTAGACAGGACTGGGGGAACCTCAAGGGTGGAGAGGAAATAGCTGGAAATTGCTTCCCTGGAATGATCATGAAATATATTGTAGTCAAGGCTGATGAACCATCATTTTTACTTTGGTTAATAGTTTCAGATTTGTTAAAAAAATGAAAAGTATGGTGTTTTTTTAAAAAAAGTTCAATAATATTGAATGAGAAATCTTAAACATGTTTATTTGCCGATTAAATAAGATGTAAAAAAAGGATACATTGCTTGGTAACAAATAATAAACAAACAAAAAACAAAACTCTCAAAGCAGTTTACAAAAATGATAAAACTATCAATAAGAACAATTAACAGTAATAATTTAGCACTTTTGAAAAGTTTAAGTAACAATAAATTATAAACAGATTAACCTAAGTATCTGGGTATTTACAATACTTTAAATATTTTTGTCATTTCTCCTGGGTGTTCTTTATTAGTAGTTGGTATTAAATGAAAGAAAAGCCCAGTAAGACTTATTACTTTGTTTCTTAGTTAGCTAATATTTTTAAACCATGTTCTTCCTCTACATTCCCGCTGGAGGATATTCCCAAGAATGTCACTGATTCAGCACCTAAGAACAGCCTCACACCATGCAAAATTCATGCTGTTAATATTCAAAGAAAGAAAATAAGCCTCCAAATAATTTTTCATTCAGGTAAAAATGAACATGGGCAAATGGGATTGCTGTCGTCTCTGAAACTGACTGCAGTCATAGACTAATTAAAATACACTGATTTTACTGGCGCCTATTGAGTACACTCTGAGTAAAACATAGTTGAAAACCACTTATTTAAAATAAAGGGGAAGGGGGCTGCAATAGATGCTAGAATATCAACCCACATCAATATTAAATAAAAAGTTGAAAGAACAAAAACAAAAAAATCTGTCCATATATCATGCTCTGGTGAGGGAATTTCAAAGATGCGGCTTCACAATTAAAAATGCCCTTGGTGGTAACTCAGAATTCTAAAACTTCAGAAAAAGATTATTATTATTATTATTATTATTTTTAAAAAGGAGGGAGTAAAAGGGGGAAAATAAAAAATAAAAGATGAAAAGACTTTTGATTCTCTGTATTCACTGAAATGTATATCAAACTATTTAATTTTTATAAACCAATATTTTTTTCAATCTTCATATCCAGTTACTACAAATTCATCTTCTCTTTTATGCAAAATGTTCATAAGAAGTTTGTAACCCTAAAAAAGAATATATTTTTTTCCTGATTAAACATGATAAGTTTGTTATCTTAGCTAAGTCCAATAATTTTATCAACCATTTCTCAATAGGAGGGACTATATCTTTCCATAACTTGGTTGTTTTTTCGTTATTGAATCCCATTTGTTTGTTTCTTTTAAATAATTCCTTTACCTTACAATAAGTCTTCTTAAGGCTCCTTTTACTTCTTGATTTCTGAGTGTGTAGATGAGTGGGTTTAACATGGGAGTCACAGTTCCATAGAAGAGAGAAATTGCTTTATCCAGTTCATTTGTGGTTTTAGTTTGAGGTCGGATATATGAGAATATAGCAGTGCCATAGAAAATGGTTACCACAGTCAAATGGGAGGCACATGTGGAAAAAGCCTTCAGTCTCCCACCTGATGAATGGATTCTCAGAACTGCCACAATAATGCGTAAATATGAGAAAAGGATAAAGGCAAAAGGAACAAGCAATGAGAGGGATCCAGAGAAGAACATAAGCAGTTGGCTCACGGAGGTATCTGAACAAATAAGCTTCATAACAGCTATGAGTTCACATGTGAAATGATTGATGACATTTCTCCCACAAAAGCGAGCCGGCATGGCATAAATGGGAATAACCCCTAAAAAAAGGCCACTTGACCATGTCCCAGCTGCTAACTGAATGCACAATCTCTTGTTCATAATCAGCATGTAATGTAGTGGGCTGGAAATGGCTATAAGCCTGTCATAAGCCATAACAGCCAACAGGAAGCATTCAGTTGTACCTAACCAGACACCACTGCTGGCTTGCAAGGAACACATTGCAAAGGACATGGTAGGTTTGTCCACCAGGAGATTTGCAATGGCTTGTGGGATGGAAGTTGTTGAATACCCAATGTCAAGGAAGGACAGATTACCAAGGAAAAAGTACATGGGGTTGTGGAGTCGAGGATCAGCAATGGTGCCCAAAATAATAAGAACATTTCCCGCAATGGTTATGGAGTAGACAGCTGTCAGGAATGCTATTAATCCCATCCTTGTCTTTGGTCGACCAGAATAACCGATGAGGACAAATTCAGTCACTGTAGTCTCATTTTCCTCTTCCATAGCCTGAATCAAGTATTATCTTGAATGACACTGAGAATGGGATTTTCTAAAGAAAGGAAATAACCAACTTGCTAGTCAATAGTATTCAGGTATTTCAGTCATTAACATACTGTAAAATGCAGATTAACATGCAGTTATTTTTAAAATCTTACAAATTGCTCCCTTTTAAAATTGTATAAAAACTAAATTGCAGCCATGCAGGCACTCTTGTAACTTTCCTACATTTTATCCTGTTTAACTGAGAAATAGTTATAAAAGAAAAAAGTTTGTATAAATGCATTGCAAACTATGGAAATCCCCTATTGATCTGCCATTTCTTCTTCTGTATCTTGCTGGTTTAATCTCATCATCAAATGGCTGGCTGATCACGCATAATCTTGGCACACATTGAGGTCTGACTTGTTAATAGTATAGCATACATCTCCCAGAGACCATCTGAAATACCGTATTTTTTGCTCTATAAAATTCACTTTTTCCCTCCTAAAAAGTAAGGGGAAATGCGTGTGCGTCTTATGGAGCGAATGCATGCTGCGCAGCTATCCCAGAAGCCAGAACAGCAAGAGGGATTGCTGCTTTCATTGCATAGCGATCCCTCTTGCTGTTCTGGCTTCTGAGATTCAGAATTTTTTTTCCTTGTTTTCCTCCTCAAAAAACTAGGTGCGTCTTGTGGTCTGGTGCATCTTATAGAGCGAAAAATACGGTACATGTTTTAGAAAAGCTGCATTAATAATTCAGAAATTATGGTCACACGGAAGTTTTCCAGCAAGACGACGAAATTTACCCAGTATCATTTGAAAAGATAAAAATGTTGCCTAAGTACAGTGAAATGATGGAACTATCCTGAATGAGTGCTATTTTTAAGTAATGAATATAAGAATTTCCTGATGGATGCTTTGGGAAGAGGCACTAAAAATGAAGGGCAACTTTTGATCCTTCTGGTGAATGCAGCAAGGATCACACAGTCCAATTAATAATTAAATCTTGTACTTTGAATTTATGCAGAAGTCTCCATATTGTCTTAATTCAGTTGGACTAATGGGAGAAAGTTAATGCTAACTTACTTAAATTCATTTAACTCAGGATTCAAGTTACACTTTTGTGATTTCCCCTGCCACTGAAGCAATACATTGTTCAGGGAATCTCCCTGCTCTCCAAAAGAGCTGCAGAAGGATGATGGAAAACTCTTCTTCTGCAAACCTCCATAACGTTATAATTATACTGCTGCTTCCAATTTCAGTCCCACTAACATCAGAGTTCTAAGGGACTTGTGAAGGTAAGTTCATATAGGATTACATCCAACACCCTGAGCCCGGCTTCAGCTGGGCAGGATATAAATAAAATTTATTATTATTATTATTAATCATAAGTAAAGACATCCTGAATTCATTCAGATATACTCTAAGCTTTTCATAAAGTGATCAAACAAATAAGATTTGTGGGACTGCATTTTGTGTGTGCTTACAATGGATGCCCAAACCAGTAAATGCGGATAAATCGATTGCTGTTTGCTCATTTGAATTTTTGTTTTTATTTTTGTTTCATCTTCCCAATAAATTTACAAGCTGAATACATCTTTCAAGTTCATTTTCTCTTTTAAAAAGAGACGGTTGCTCATTCAATATATATAGAAATATACTTTTAAAATAGACAGTGAATACCTTTAAATGCCTTTGACCCTCAAAGCATTTTGGGTGTCCTCCATCAGCATTTGTTATTAAACTGAGAGTTGACATTTTTTAACCACTGGTCTTCACCTGGTGCATCATGATCCACTCAGGGTTCACAGCCAGACCCAAGATGGCCCTCCAGAGCAGTCTTTTATGGGAGGTAAAAAATAAATAAATAAGAAGCAGGTTGAAAAATTAATATTTGAGGTAAAGGTGGATCCTTAATCTGAAAAGGTTTTATAACTTTATGGGTACACAGGATAAAGGGTTGCATTAATAGAGTATCAATTTCTGATCCTTGGAAAGTTCCAAATGTTCCAAGTAGAGAGAAGGGCATTGCAGAAGGCAGTAGATATATGTTCTTGGAAAGAAAAGCCCTTCTCTCAGTATTTTTCCTTAGTTAGTTTACATTCTTATTCTGCATTCCCTTGGGTACATAGTCCCAGGAGCCTCATTGATTCAGCAGCCTCAAGAACACTCATGCAATACAGAGTGTCATCTGTACCTGTTCATATTGCAAAGAAAAATAAAGAAATCTAGTGTGTTATATGTGGGGTGGTCCATAACACAGCAGTAGAGTACATTTGTATAAATATTTCCCAACACCTCCAGGTAGGGTTGCAAATTTCCCTGCCTGAAATCCTGGAAATCTGCTACCAGTCAAGGAAGACAATGCCGAACCACATGGATCAGTGGTCTGAGCTTGTATAAGGTGACTTTCAATGTTCCTGTGTTTCACAGCAGTTCCAAACTCATCCCCCTCACTGTTTCATTTCATGATGAGCTGATTTCCAAATTCCCTTTATCTACATACATTTCCTTAGAATTTGAATAGGTTGGCCACTGAATGACATGGATGGAGATACTTCTACCTAAAAATGTTTACCTTTGACAAGTCAACTAGATTTGCAAGAATCTTTTATTAGCAATATGATCAGAACAGGTCCAGTAAAGCATTGCTCCCTTTTTAAATATACTTTTACTGTGGCACCTTTCTGCTTCCCACAAATCTTCTCAATGCTCCTTTTACTTCCCGATTTCTGAGTGTGTAGATGACGGGCTTTATCATAGCTTGGAATCTGTTATGTTGGCTTTAGGGGTCAATTTTATTTGTCTCATTCACTATTCAATGCAATTTACATAATTTTTTAAACTTCATTTATGTATGTTACAAATTTACATAAATAACATACTTTATTTCCACAGCATTTATTGTCAATGCAAAGGGGGGGGGCACACAAATTAAACAGCAGGGAATGTCATACATTACATGTCCATTGCACAGTGTCATTAAATAACAACAGTTATTACCGATTTCTAGTCACTGGGTTGATTGATTTCTGTTCTGGACACAGGATGAATATGGGAATATCAGCCATTTCTACATCTTCAACATCCCTAGTAGGCTCCACTGTGATTTAGGACCCTTACAGTCCAGGATTCTAAACTGTGTGGAGAGCAGAGTAATCTCCCCAAAGTATTTCAGCTCCCAGTTCATGAAATGATATATAGTTGTGTCTGTAGGTCCCCAAGCCACCCCTCAAAATAATTCACAAAACACACGTAATTTAAATTTAAGGTTTTTGGGCACTATTTTGGCCACAACTTTATTAAAATACAAAATCTGTGAGTGGTTGCTTAGACATTGGTTATGGCTATCTGTCCCCCCGCTTGGGACAGAACTGACATTCCAAAGTCCATCGGAAGCCAGTGAAAGGAAAGACAATGTTGGGGATCAGTTGAGCTGAGCGACAGCCCTCACCGCTCACCCAACCAGCTCCCCAAGGCTTGCCGGCCCTGGTCCCATTTCAGGGATTGGACAAAATCATGGCAAGCCCCAGGATTCCTTTAATGGAATTCCCTTCGCGCACCATTGGAGGGGTAGGCACAGCCTATCCTGACCCCTCCACCACCAGCTTTTTATAACCAATGCCTAACCGCAACCTTACAAGTTGTGACGAATTGCTAAGTAGTAGGCAAAAACCAAGTGGCACCAGCCAATCAGCCAAATGGTAAAATTCCTACTAGGCCCCTGCCCTAAGGCAGACGACCCCATGACAGGCAAAGCAAGGTCAACCAGAACACAGGGCGGGCGGGCGATCTGATGCACTCTGCTAAAGAGAAAGCAAAAGCCAGAGTGCCCCAATATTTAAAGACTATGGTCCCACCCACCAATTTGCTACAAGCAATTTGCCCCAGCAACCTAGTCAGCCAATCATTGCACCAGGCAATAACCATTAACCTCCCTGGCAACAGAGGGCTGGCCTGGCAGCCCACACCGCAACCCGTGCTCTCATTTTAGGGAGAACACGCTTTGCGTGATTAGAATTCAATGAAGGAACAGGGCAGATGGACTTTCCCCCACTCTCCTTCTTGCAAAAATCTAATCACATAGGCATGGACCTCTGAAGAATGCTACTGAGTAACCATATTCTAATTCCAAGCTCTTTTACAAGTTTCAATTACTTCTCCATGAGTTAAAATGGAAGGATTGGGAAATAAGAAGGGGGAGAAGCATGAAAAACAAGCAGCTGACCAACTGAGATATGAGATTTAGAAGTGCAAGAGCCTCAGAAGTATGGTGCCCATAAATATTAGACTTCATTGACTGACATAGAACCAGCCATAGCAAGAAGGCATGTCCTTGAGTCCTGTACCATCTGTTTCTGATTCTTACATTCATATTGAATATATAACACAGGAAAATAAAGGAAAGAAAGAAGCATACTGGTCATAAATGTTTATAATCTCTGACTGCTTTGAGCTATGCCCTAGAAAAGCACCCTGGTTATTTGAGCAACACATTTGACAAATGAAATTACAGGTTTTCTAGAAACTGTGCTCTGAAAGGTGAAAAATATTAGCTACAAGAGAAGGAGAGTTCATGAGGAAAAAAGTACATAAGGTTGTGAAGCGAAGAGTTAGTACTCACAACCAACATTATAAGTCCACTTCTAATTAATTTACAGTGCAATTGTGTGCATGCTTATTCAATTAGTAGTAAGGCCCACTTTGCTCAGTGGGTCCTACTGCAAGTGAAATGGAACTACAATTACCATGTTTCTTTGAGGGAAGCAATGCGCTTTTAATATATGGTATGGTTGTGACCTCAATCACTGCATGACTGGAACAACTTTTGCAAGTCCCAACCTCTCCTTCCCCTGTGCACCCCAGAAACTTGCTTAGTATCATCCCCAATCCTTCAGAGTCAACTGGGAGGAGTGTGGAGAAAGCATGGGGAGAGAAGAAAGGAAAATTCAATCGCACTTGCAGAGATCATTGCACAACATAAGCTTAATTCTACATCCCCAGTAGATTTAACTAGGGGGTAGAAAATAATAGAATATAGTGGTGCCATTGAATTTTTTTTTATCACAATCAAGTAGAACATACCAGTGGATAAAGGCTTGTTCAAAAGTAGCAGCACCTATGAGAACTTAATTCTGTTCACTATATCTCTATGCTCATTTTTTAATTATTATTTCTCTTTTCTTCCCACAAGTCTTTTTAATGCTCCTTTTACTTCCTGATTCCTGAGTGTATATATGAGTGGATTTAACATGGGAGTCACAATTCCATAGAAGGCAGAAATTATCTTGTCTAATTCATGGGTACTTTTAGTTTGTGGTCGGAGATACGAGAATATAGCAGTGCCATAGAAGATTGTTACTACTGTCAAGTGGGATGCACATGTGGAGAAAGCCTTCAGTCTCCCACCTGATGAATGAATTCTCAGAATTGCCACAACAATACGCAAATATGAGAAAATGATAAAGGCAAAGGGGGCAAGCAAGGTAAGAACGCCAGTTAAGAACATCACCAGTTGGTTCATGGAAGTATCTGAGCAAACCAACTTCAAAACTGCTTTGAGTTCACACGTCAAATGGTCAATCACATTTTGTTTACAAAAGCGAGCTGGCATGGTATAAATCGGGATTACCCCCAAGAATATGCCGCTTGTCCATGTCCCAGCTGCTAACTGAATACAAAACTTCCTGCTCATTATTAGTGTGTAATGTAGAGGACTGGAAATGGCTATATACCGATCATAAGCCATGATGGCCAAAAGGAAGCATTCAGTCACACCCAAGCCAACACTAATGCTCATTTGCAAGTAACACATTGTATAGGACATGGTGGGCTTGTCTACCAGAAGGTTTGCAATGGACTGTGGGACTGAAGATGTTGAATATACAATGTCAAGGAGGGAAAGGTTACTGAGGAAAAAGTACATGGGGTTGTGCAGTCGAGGATCACCTGCAATCACCAAGATGATGAGGCCATTTCCCACCACTGTTATAGAATACACAACAGTTATGAAAACGAGTAATCCTATCCTTGTCTTTGGTCTACCAGAATAGCCGATAAGGACAAACTCAGTCACTGTCGTCTCATTTTCCTCTTCCATATCCTGAATTCAGTATTATCTGCAAAGACATAGAGAAAGGAATTAATCTAAATCAAGGCCACGGTCAAATTACAAAAATGTTATGCAAGTAAGCCTTTCAGTCAGAGGGGAGGATGACTTTTTCTTATGATGCATTATTTATTTTATTTAATCAGAAAGTTAGCGTGAAAATATTACCATATTTTTCGCTCTATAAGACGCACCAGACCACAAGACGCACCTAGTTTTTGGAGGAGGAAAACAAGAAAAAAAATATTCTGAATCTCAGAAGCCAGAACAGCAAGAGGAAATGCTGCGCAGTGAAAGCAGCAATCTTTCTTGCTCTTCTGGCTTCTGTGATAGCTGCGCAGCCTGCATTCGCTCCATAAGACCCACACACATTTCCCCTTACTTTTTAGGAGGGAAAAAGTGAGTCTTATAGAGCAAAAAATACGGTACTTCTCTTCAAGTATCATAGGAAAAATAATTCACATTGTATAATTATTTGCATGCATTCTTTTTATTCAAGTGAGTGTAGGACATTATTGATTAAATTATGAAAAACAGTAATTTGAAAGCAATAAAATGTAATCCAAAATGTATTTGTTTAGGGCTTTTTAAGTTTATATATGTGTTATATAAAAAACAAAAACAAAAATGCATTTTTGGTAAACGAAAAACGAAAAAACTTACTCAAATTTATAGACAAGATTAATAAAGATGTAAATATAGTTAAAATAAAATTATTATAAAGTATTAATTATTTACCTTTTCTTAAGAAAATAAATAAATGAATGTTGCTTAGCTATGATTTTATTATTCCATTAATTTACAAAAAGAACCATTTTCCAGTAAACTTTTTATCTTTATTTATGAAATAGCTTTGGTTGTTGGGGCACCTTGGAAATATAGCTTTTTGTTGCAGGTTTGGAATATAAATTATACTAAATCATTAAGTGATTCAAAGCACATCCCTGGGCATATCTACTTAGAAGTAAGCTCCATTCAGTTTGGCTGGAGCTACTCTAAGGTGAGTGGATATAGGATTGCAGTCTATGTTGAAACATTTGCATGGTGATGAAACAACTGAACTAAAACTCACCTTACAAACAATATATCTTTCTCCACCTATGTTAAATGAGATACATCCAAATGACATTAATAATAATGTTGGAGATGTGAATATGTTAGGACAGCTTTAATGCATATTTGATAGTTATGCCCACTTATTTTGGAAATATGTTTTACATGATTTTTTAAAAAAATGAACCAGTACATCTAGAGCTGTTAAGAATTTTATTCATGATAACTTAAGTTTGTATTGCTGTGCATTGGAAAACCTCACATTCCACTTTAGGAATAACTGAAAAACAGCAACAACACTTCAATGTCATTTGTGAAGCTGGCATAATATTCAATATAGCATTTCAGTTGAAAGACTATTTTATCAGGGCAGACGTGAATTTTATAAAGTATAAAATAGCAGCATTGAAACGTGCTTATTTTTTGTCATTTAGTTTTGAATACCTTCAAGAAAAACCTTTAAAACTCTGCTGAGAATCTCTCTCACTCTCTGGACACCTGCCACTGCAAAACAAACACACACATCCCTACTGGGTCTCTCTCACAAATATTAACTCAAGTATTTCACTTTATATACCGTAGAAACTGCAATATGTGAATTGCCTAAAAGCAAATATAGATCCAAGTGATTTTGCTTCATCTGATTGCAGTTTGAATACTCACAGTTTGTCAAAATAGAGCACAGCACCTTTCAGCTGGATAAATTTGGCAAGAGAAATAAAGAATGAAATGAAAACACAACAATACCTTTAAATGCTTTTGCCCTTTAAGGCTCTGTGGATGTCCTGTGTCTGCATTTGTTATTAAATCAAGAAGCAGCATTCTTTAAATTACATGGGAATTGCATCCAATCAGTATGTGGAACAATGAGAAAAATATAAAGTTGTTTGAATAGCAACTAGGAAAACTAATTCAACTTAATATTTTATGAGATTTCAAAATAATAATAAGAAGAAGAAAATTAAGTAAAACTAGATACCGTATAAGAGGATGAATTTTGCATCTCTTTCATGATGGCATCATAATTGAAAATGTGTGGAATTGTCCTTGTGCAGCCCCACAATAAATACTTGCATTAATAAAGTCTCCTTTTGTGTTCCACAGAACAAAAATCCAACTTTTTTTGTTGTTGTTGTTCTTATGCATCCATATAACAGCAAAAAAACAAAAAAACAAAAAACAAAAACGCCCAATAGGACTTCGTTTGACTTTGTTCCTTAGTTGCTTGCTATTTTTAATGAATACTCTCCCTCTTCACTCCCATTGGTGCATAATCCCAGGGGAATGAATCAGCATTCTCAAGAATATTCTTAAACAATACAAACTTTCACGCCACTCTGCAGGAATATGGACCTACATAATGCTTAATCTGAAGGAAAACTTGTGTTGGTCAGGTCCTGCTGGTGAGCCTCCCATAGTCTCTTTGGGAAACAAGATGTTGGATTAAATGGGCTTTTTCCTGTCCCAGCTAAAAACTCCTTTGTAGACATGTCATTCTTATGTGCCAGTATAGAAAAACACTGGTTCTCTTTCCTCTTGCATTCTGGGAACTATTTCTAGCTTCTTATAATCAGACACGCTTCTCTCCTTCACGCACACGGCGCAAGCCTGTCCCTGGCACACAAATCCCTACATTCCATTCCTTGCATACCACTTTTTTATTTTAGTTCACGTTAAGTTCACAATGATATGTTAATCCTCAATGTATAATTAATTATGTGAGTTTATATATGATCATAACATCAGTAATTGCTTTAGTCATATTATAATCAATTTTAGTCATAAGTGGATTAAGAGCTTATATACCTGTCTAAGTGCAGCTCTTGCATATTTTCTTTCATGTACCAAAGATTGATGAACCTATGTAAGCCCGCCTTACATATATGTAATCCAATAAGAATTCAGTTTCTTTGTTTACTTTTAACCAATCAGCCACAAGCACACCGTGGCCATGCTTTTTAACTTTGAATAAAAGAGAGAAGCTGTGGAGCCAGAGAGACAGAGACACACACACTCTCTCAATTTCATCTGGCTCATCACATGCAAGCTCTGAAACAAACATCTCTTTGTCTGCCATTATTTATCAACGCAACATCTGGTGACCCCGACGTGATACTGAAGAAGGGTAAGTTGCCAGATCCCTTTAGAGCCTGCATCCCTCATACCTAACTCGACTAGGATAAAAGTCTCAAGCGCTTATTTCGTTAGTATGGGAGGGGATTTAAGTAAGGTGCAAATGGCTCATGCAAAAGAACTTTACTCGCTCGTAAAACAGACTGTAGACAAAGTTCAAATTTCTTTAAGAGAGATTGAACAATTATTACTGGAAATTAAATATCAATGCCCCTTTTATTCAGACGAAGGATCATTACAAATTAGCACATGGGAGAAGATAGGGAAAATTCTTTTCTCTGAGCCAAGGGCTCCAATTAACTGCCTACTCACATGGCAAAAATGCGCAAATGCAATAGCAAAATTAGAACTGTCTTCTCCCTCAGTTTCTCCACTGTTGGTAACTGCAGAAAAACCTCCACCACCATACCCACAGATCCTGCCTCCTTTGTCTCTTTCATCACCCAGCCAAAATCTCCCTCCCCTTGCTGTTGCTTCGTCTCAGATTTCAACTATCCCCCTTCATCCCCCCTCTGTGCCTGCTTCTCAGTCTGTCTCTGTACAAGCTGTGAATCAGCATGCTTCTCTTCCCTCCCCCCTCCCTTCTGAGCATGCTTGCATGATACCTCAGTACGGAGCTGTCCGTGCAGGGCTGTTACAAGCTAAGCAGAATGGGCTTCTTTCCTTGGACGAAAAATCTGCGTGGGCTGGTGAAATGCCATTAATTTTTCCCCTCACTTATCAAAATGTCCCTGGAGGAAATCAGTTGCAGGTTTACCACGAAAAGTTGCCTTATACTGTAATGAAAGATTTTAGAAAAGCCATTTCTGATTCAGGTCTGAAATCTTCTTATGTTATGGGAATGTTAGAGGGAATTGCTTCATCTTATACGATGACAGCTTTTGACTGGAGAGATTTGATGCGCATGATGCTATCTCCAGCACAATTTGTTGTATTTGAAAATGAATTCAAACATGCTGCCATAGCTCTAGCTGATCCAATGCATACAGCCAGTCAACTTTTTGGTTCTGCACCATTTGATACTTTGGCTGCCCAAGCCCTGTTGTCACCTTCACACTTTCAGCACACTGCAACTTGCGTGCAGCGTGCATTCCGCAAAATTCCTGTTACAGGACAGCCTCTGAGTTCTTTTGTAAATGTTAAACAACAGCATTCAGAACCATATCATCAATTTGTAGATAGATTGAAAGAATCTATCTCTAGACAAATAGACAATGAAATAGCTCAGGATGAGTTGTTGAAAAAATTGGCATTTGAGAATGCGAACACGGACTGTAAGAAAGTGTTACAATCTATCATATGCCGTTCAAAATTTAGTCTTGCAGATATGATACAATCGTGTTCGGAAATAGGAAGTCAGTCACATGCTATGTCATTGCTTGCTACTGCAATTCAGGCTTCCGTAAAACCAACAGGTAATTGCTTCAATTGCAAGCGTCCTGGCCATTTTGCAAAGCAGTGCAAGGCCCCGGGTGGGACTGCACAGAAGAATAATACTGCAAATACCACGGCCAGACCTTCCAAAAAATGCCCCAAATGTGGGAAAGGCTATCATTGGGCAAATCAATGTAGGTCTCAGGGAAACTTCATTGGGCCCCGACTCTCGGGCCCCAAAGAATAGAGAGTTGTCAGCCTTTAGTTTCTGCTGCTGCAAAAGTTTCTAAAAATATGCCTTTTGAATTTGCTATTGATTTGATTAATCAAGAGACCAAAAGCACTGCATTACCTGGTGAAATCATAATCATGGCCAGCCAAATGGCAGGTCCACTTCCTTCTAACCTCACAGGTTTAATTTTACCTAAATTTTCTGCTGCACAACAAGGCATTCAGATCATCCCAGGTGTCCTACCTCCTGACTATGTGGGCACAATCATGGTCCAATTTTGGAGCCATATGCCCATGCAGTTAACAAAAGGCGAATCTTGGGCACAATTGGTGATGCTGCCTTCTCCACCTGATACTGTTTCTGCTATTGATACTAATCTGCACAAGCTCTCTTCATCTTTTTCCCCACAGCTTCTAGCTGTAACCCAACGTATTGGAAGAGAAAAACTCCTTTGTAAGTATAAAATTAATGGAAAACTATTAGAGGGTCTGATAGACACTGGCGCGGATGTTTCTGTCATTTCCAGTAAATTTTGGGATCCCACATGGCCCCTTGAATCTTCTCCTGAAGTGTGGGGCGTGGGAGGTAACCAGACTTCTTGCAAAAGCGCACAGTGGCTGTCTGTTTCTCTGCCTGATAGCTCTGAAACCATTGCTTACGTCCAGCCCTGTGTGCTGAAAATCCATCTCAACTTGTGGGGAAGAGACTTACTACAACAATTAGAAGCTACCATTCAATTTAATGAGTAAGCTTGCACTTCCCCTCAACTGGAAATCTTCAGGTCGTGTCCTGGCTATACGTTTAATTACATTCCAGCAAACATTAGTCATGGCACACCTTGTTGTTTAAGCCGTTTGACCATCATTTTATCCAAGAAGCATCATTTATCCCGCTCTAGATATCGCTGCTCTACTGAATTGACTAATGATTGTGATGCTTTTGTCTCTCTTCCCAGCAGGTCTGAATACGTCTCTTTAGCTGTTTCTCTCCTAGGTGTTCCTGGCTTGGCTGTACGTAATAGCGCAAATATTAATTCTTTAGCTTGTTATGCAGAAAAAACCCTGAAATTTACTTCTCAAGCCCTGCACCTTTTGAATAAAGAACAGAGTGAATTACATAATGGACTTTTACAAAACTCCACTATGGACTTTTACAAAATCCTGCTATTGACTACCTACTCATGCTCCATCATTATGGTTGTGAACAGGTCGAAGACATGTGCTGTTTCAACATCACTGACAATTCTAAGGCCGTTCAAAGACAAATTTCTCATTTGCAAAATCTTACTCACCACATAAAAAAGGATGTCGGATTTTCTGGTCTCTGGGACTCCTTTTCCTTATGGTCCACTGCATGGCTCCCTAATCTCAACTGGCTTCGTAGTCTTTTTTATTATGCCATTATTATTGTATGTATATTAATTTTGTTTTGTTGCTTTCTCCAATGCATTCCTAGCCTTACAAGTCTTTTTTCTCGCCTTTTTTCTCCCCCTCAACCACCTAGTGCACTTCTTGCAGCCTATTATGCGAAATGGCAACGCCAGCGGTAAGAAAAATAAAAACAAAAAGGGGAGATGTGGGTAGGATTATTTTGAGATTCGTTGGCAAACCACTAATCTTGAAGTACTTTTGCCCCATCAACCCTAGCAGTATTATTTCCGGCATTTGATGGCAAACCACTAATCCGGAAGTATTGTTGCTTTATTCACCCAGTTGCCTTATCTCGCAAAGAAGAAAAGAAAGGAGGAGATGTAGACATGTCATTCTTATGTGCCAGTATAGAAAAACACTGGTTCTCTTTCCTCTTGCATTCTGGGAACTATTTCTAGCTTCTTATAATCAGACACGCTTCTCTCCTTCACGCACACGGCGCAAGCCTGTCCCTGGCACACAAATCCCTACATTCCATTCCTTGCATACCACTTTTTTATTTTAGTTCACGTTAAGTTCACAATGATATGTTAATCCTCAATGTATAATTAATTATGTGAGTTTATATATGATCATAACATCAGTAATTGCTTTAGTCATATTATAATCAATTTTAGTCATAAGTGGATTAAGAGCTTATATACCTGTCTAAGTGCAGCTCTTGCATATTTTCTTTCATGTACCAAAGATTGATGAACCTATGTAAGCCCGCCTTACATATATGTAATCCAATAAGAATTCAGTTTCTTTGTTTACTTTTAACCAATCAGCCACAAGCACACCGTGGCCATGCTTTTTAACTTTGAATAAAAGAGAGAAGCTGTGGAGCCAGAGAGACAGAGACACACACTCTCTCTCAATTTCATCTGGCTCATCACACGCAAGCTCTGAAACAAACATCTCTTTGTCTGCCGTTATTTATCAACGCAACACTCCTTGTGTTCTTCTTTGCCGTGTATAGGGTAATTAGAGTCCAAATGAACACACTGAAAAGGAGCTTCTAATATCCATGCATTCACAATATTGTTTGATTAAGAGCCTTAATTCCTGAATGTACACAGAAATATAGAATCATAGAATTATAGAGTTGAAAGCAACCCAGAAGTTCATCTAGTCCAATCCTCTGTGATGCAGGAATCTCAAATAAAGCATCCTTGACAAATGGCTTAAAAAACATCCATGGAAGGAGTCAACATCCTCACAAAGGAGGCCATAGGATGGTCTATGGATAATCGCCAGCTTCATTTTTGCCTTTATTTATTTGAAGATCTTCACAGATTAGGGTGTGTGCTAATGTGAACAGGGCTAGTAATCAAACTCATTAAAGTGTTGCATTAATATCTATTGAGGCATAGTGGGTCACTTTTAGAATTTATACTGAGATGACATGGATCCTAGCATTCACCACCATCTAATTGCAGTCATTTAAGAAAAAGTGCACAACTGTGTTTTCTGGTTCCATCACCTCTGTCTCTTCCTTGTTGCTCACTCTCACTAAATTGCACGTTGGAAGGGCTGGTCTGAACAGTAATAGCAGGCAAGCACCTTCATAGTCTTGTTTTTGGCACCTCTTGAAAAACTCTTTTTTTCTTTGTTTCCACAAGCCTCCCCAGGCATGTAATTTCAACATGCCATTTTATAGTGAAAGATTGTTTTTTTAAAACAATCAGGAAGGCTGATCGATCGCCAAATGGCTGATATATTGCAACATAGCAAACAGTCTGCTTAATAATTATGAAGAATAACTCAATAATGTGGAAGGTACTGTATTTTTAAATCTCAAAAGGAAGGTTTGGACAACAGCTTGGACTGGAAGGATTAATGATTTGGGAGTTGCCGCGACATTAAACTTCAGAGAGTTGGATAACAGCCCAGATTGGAATGGAGCCAGTTGAAGCTGCACTAGCAAAAAGACAGTTGGAAAAGTATATTACACAAATAAAGCTATACTCGACGGACGAAAGGATATATGAATTCTGACATGATAGAGAATCGCAGAGCCAGAGACAAGGAGTTAGAGTGTTATAATTGAGATGTGGAAATATGGAAACAACAACGAGAGGCAGGATTGAGATTTGGAATTATGCTTCAAGGTCCAGACTATGAGAAGCCTGAAAAAGTAATAATTACAATTTGTAAGATAATTTGACCTTTTTATTTTAGTTTTTTTTCTTTTTATTGGATTATGATTTGATATGTTAATTGGATGTTTTTACTGGGAAATTAATAAAAATGATTTAACAAATAAAAGCACAATAAAACATAAAACGTTAAAATTAAATTAAAAAATCCCTTCCAGTAGCACCTTAGAGACCAACTAAGATTGTTATTGGTATGAGCTTTTGTGTACATTCACACTTCTTCAGATACATCTGAAGAATTCATAATTTGAAGAAGTGTACATGTACACGAAAGCTCATACCAATAACAAACTTAGTTGGTCTCTAAGGTGCTACTGGAAGGGATTTTTTTTATTTTGTTTCGACTACGGCAGACCAACATGGCTACCTACCTGTAATCAAACATCAAAAACTTCCCTAAACAGGGCTGCCTTCAGATGTATTTTAAAAGTAAGATAGTTGTGTATTTCCTTGACATCTGATTGCAGGGCTTTCCACAGGGTGGGCACCACTACCCAAAGGCCCTCTGCATTATTTCCTGTAACCTCACTTCTCGCAGGGACGGAACCGCCAGAAGGCTCTCAGAGCTGGATCTCAGTGTCTAGGCTGTACGATGGGGGTGGAGACGCTCCTTCAGGTATACTGAACCAAGGCCATTTAGGGCTTTAAAAGTCAGTGTCAACACTTTTGAATTGTGCTCAGAAACGTACTTGGAGCCAATGTAAGTCTTTCAGAACTTATCAAGTTAGTGGCTGTATACCCTCTGTGCTAACTTTATGCGAACCATCAAGCCACTCAATATATCTTGGACGGTTTCACCCAAGGTTTGAGGATCCCAGTGATGAGTGAGCACAGTTGCCATGAGGCTTCCAACCAGAGTTTATTCTTGGAGCATCCTGACATTGCTGCAGAAAGAGAGAGAGCCACAGAGAGGATTTCTGACCCCTGCCTGGACCCACCCCTAGGGGAGTTTCAGGTGCATACTTTGGGCATCATACCCAAAAAGGCTCTGGGCAAGTTAATTCGCAATCTGTCATATCCTAGGCAGGGGGTGGGTGTGTCTGTGAATGATGTAATCCCACATAAATTATGATCAGTGTGGTATGCCTTTTTGTATCACAATGAAGTTGATCAGATCCTGCCACACCTTTGGCAAAATGTGACACTGAATCTGCTTTCTGCCTGCTCTCCTGTACATCCAGGTGATTTCTGACTGCTGGGTTTTGAATTGAATCACTGCTGGTATATTGATAAAGCCATGCCCAAGGGCAGTGCCATTAAAAAAAAAATAGAAAAAGAGGTGCCGGAACTCAGCATGAACACCTTCCTTGTTCTCCTAGAAAGTGTGTTCTCTTTAAAGGAGAGCACGTGTTGCAGATGGGGTCCAGCAAAGCACCCCATGGTTGCCAGGCAGGATAGATTGAAGGGGCTTGGATCGGATTGGTGGTTGGTGTTACTGGGGTAAATTTGATGTTGCCAATTTAGGGGTGGGAACAGAGGTTATTTAAACAAGGCTCACAGCATGTTCCTTTCTCTTTCGCTGTGGGCACCGGATCACCCGCCCTCCCTCCCTTGATTGGGCTTGTGCTTTGACCTTGCTATGCCTGTCATGGGGTCGTCCGCATTGGTCCGGGGGCCTGGTAGGAATTTTTCCTTTTGGCTGATTAGTGTGTGCCAATTGGTTTTTGCCTACTGCGTAGCAAATCGTCACAACTTGTAAGGTTGGCGGTTAGGCATTGGTTAAATTGGTTGGTGGAGGGGTATGGATTGGCTGTGCCTGCCCCTCCAATGCTGCTGCTGCACGGGAATTCCATTAAAGGAATTCAGGGGCTTACCATCCTCTCGTCCAAACCCCTGGAATCAGGTGCGGGCCGCGTAAGCTCCTGGGAGCATGCGGGGAGAAGCTGAGGGTCTGTGTCGCAGCTCCAGTTATCCCTGATCTTGTTCCTCCACACTGGCTTTCGCTGGAATCCGGGAGTCAGTGCTGTCCCCCAAGGCGGGGGGGACAGATAGTCATAACCAATGCCTAAGCAACCACTCACAATTTGTATTTTAATAAAGTTGTGGCCAAAATTATGCCAAAAACCTTAAACAAAAATTATGCGTGATGTGTGAGTTATTGGGGTAGGGGTGTTTTGGGGACCTCAGCACACAATGGCAATGGTACCCACCTGAGAGGTGCTGGAACTGGGGTCTGGTGAGTTCCAGCTGAAAAAAAGCTCTGCCTATGGGCTGCTTAATTCAGGTTCTGTAAGTGCTTTTGCACAGATAAAATTGGCTAGAAGAAATGCTTTCCCCATGAGGATATCCTCATGGGTAAAGCATTTTTCTCATCACTATGTATTGGAATGCATTTTTCTTTTTAAAGTCCTCGTAGGTTCATATTATGCATTCTCCCCAGAGCTTAATTTGCTGTAGAGAATTTGTTCATTATTTGAATATATTCTACTCTCAGGATATATCAGATTAAATCCTTGTAGTAGGATAGCACACAGATCTGATTTATAGAACCACTGGATTGAGTAATTGAGTATATACAGTGGATATGTTATATAAATGAAACCTTTTTGTTTCTATTTCTATTATTATCAATATTATTCACTCTGTTTAGAAAAATATTAATGCAGCTCCATTACCCCCTCCCTTTCACCCAAAGAAAACTGAAAATATAAGTGTCATGACAGTTTAAAATAATGTCTAAACACACTAGATTCAATCAACACTATGACTGCAGTTTCTTCTCCACCAGCCTTTTGAGCCCTCCTAACACATCCTGGTTTCTCAGTGTGTAGATTAAAGGGTTTAACATGGGTATCAGTGCTGCATTAAAGATATAAATAATTTTGTCACTAGCCTGTTTGTCTTTAGACTGAGGTTTGATGTATAGTGCTATAGCATTTCCAAAGAACACCAGCACCACAGCTAGGTGAGATCCACAAGTAGAGAAAGCTTTCAGTCTGCTTCCAGATGAATGGATTCTCAAAATGGCCACAAGGATACGTGCATACGAAAAAAGGATGAAACAGAAGGGGAAAAGGATTGTGCCGGTGCTGGTGAAGTACATTGACAGTTGTCCCACAGCCATGTTAGAACAAATTAATTTCATGATGGCTGTGAGTTCACATGCAAAATGATCCACCTCATTATGTCCACAGAAGTGGGCAGGATTTGCAAGACAGGGAACAATAGCAAGTAAGAAGGCCATTGTCCATGATACAATAGCCAAAACAATGCAAACTTTCCAGTTCATGATAAGCATATAACGGAGTGGATTGGAGATGGCAACATACCGGTCATAAGCCATGACTGCCAACAAGAAACATTCTGTTGATCCAAGGTATATACCAGTGTACATCTGAATGTAACATTTAGCAAAAGACATGACGGGTCTGTCCACCAAACAGTTGGCAATAGATTGTGGAACGGAAGATGTACAAAGACAGATATCAATGATGGACAGATTACAAAGGAAGAAGTACATTGGATTATGGAGCCGAGGATCAGCTATGACTACAAACAGAATGAGTCCATTTCCGATTATGTTTCCTAAGTAGATGATGGTCATTACAGCCGCCAATCCTATCTTTGTTTTGGGATGTCCAGAAAAGCCAATGAGGACAAATTCAGTGATCTCAGTCTCATTCATTTATACGCTCTGCAGAAAGATTTTTTGGAGTGATCAAGGAAGATATTAAAGATATTCAATATCTGAGAAAGCTAGATGATTAACCATATTTAATCTAACTTATATATAAATCTAATTTATATGAATATTGCGAACCAAGATATTGATACCATTAAATTGCATCAACAATTTTTAGGATCTGAACTATAGAACTGATAGCTAAATAGATAATCAAGCGGAGGGGGGTTGGGGGGATTGGGTTGTTGTTGTTTTTATTTTGATTACGTATTTTGTGGCTTTATATTTTGATTTTATTCCGTGAACTACCCTGTGAACCACCCTGAGACTTCCCTGGGTATAGGGCAGAACAACAACAACAACCACATGCATCACATAACTGATATACAAAAAACCCAGTGATATTGTAGGGAAGGAGACTTGGGGGGGAAAGAACATGTACTTCATAACCAGTTTGTCCAATATGCTCGCTGAGTAGATCCATTTAATGAAACCTCACATGCTACATGTTACATGCCACATGCTACATGTTATGTAACACTGTGTCCAAATTAATTTGCTGAAACAGCAAAGCTCAAAACAGTAGGAAATATGAAGTGCATGAGACAATACAAGGGCACAGCTACCAACTGCAAGTTTATGTACACGAGGCATGCATTGCAATGCAAACATATCATTTCATGATGATCATATAATGTATGGGACTGGAGATTGCAACATACACTGGTTAATGGCATGATAGGTTTGTCCACTAAACAGCGTTTTAGCTTATGAGAATGAAGTGGTGGTAAAAAAGTGTCAACCATGGAAAAATGAAAAATGTGCATTCAACTTAGCAACTACTTAAGACCATGAGTCCATTTATAATTATTGACCCCAAGGAGGTTAAGATCAGAAAATTTATGAAGCCCATTCTGGCCTTAATTCCAAAGCAATATAGTTAATTTAATATATCCAATATCCAATGAAAAACAAATATTTCTGTATAATTCTCCTAATTCCAACTATAGAATTGTTCAGTAGAAAGGAAACCAGTTCAGTTACATATGGCTCCAGGTTTTGTACTGGCATTTATTAGAAATAATTAAAAATTAAAATATGACTCTAACAATAGCAGTACAATAGATCTGCCAGAATAAACTGAAAAACCCGAAGATGAATAAATATCATCTTGGGACTGCACCAAATACAATGGATTTCTTGCTCCAAATGATGGTTAATCTGCCTCTGCTATTAAGCATCTTTGAAAAAGGTACACTACACAGACACTACGCATGTAAACACTGGGTGGTGGGACCTAACGAAGGAGGATTGGTGGCTCTATCATGCCTGCTTGCAAAAGCTCAAGCAGTACCTTACTATGCATCATTTGAAGAACAAAACAAAAAGTTACATGGACCATTGGTCTGACATGGCTAATGCTTCTATGATGTGGCAAAGTTCCATTTGGAATAAGTTAGTAAAAAGTGCTAGAGGCAGTAATCCAAATAAAGGTAAAGGGACCACTGACTGTTAGGTCCAGTCGCGGACGACTCAGGGGTTGCAGTGCTCATCTTGCTTTACTGACCGTGGGAGCCTGCGTACAGCTTCCGGGTCATGTGTCCAGCATGACTAAGCTGCTTCTGGCGAACCAGAGCAGCGCACAGAAACGCCGTTTACCTTCCCGTTAGAGCGATACCTATTTATCTACTTGTGCTTTGACATGCTTTCGAAATGCTAGGTTGGCAGGAGCAGGAAATGAGCAATGGGAGCTCACCCCTTTGTGTGGATTCGAACTGCCGACCTTCTGACTGACATGCCCTAGGCTCTGTGGTTTAGACCACAGTGCCACCCACGTCCCTTTGGTAGACCAAATACACAAAACACTATTCAGTCAAAGTGATTGATACCAATAGGCATTCATTTTATCTGCATATACCTAATGTCATAATATCTGATAATTTAGGAAGGAGGGCTGCAGCTCAATGGAAGAGCATCTGCTTTGTGTGCAGATGGTTCCTAATTCAATCTCTGGCATCTTCAGATAGGGACAAAAACGCTCCCTGTCTGAAACCCCAAAGAGTCACTGTTGGTCAGTTTAGAAGATAATGAGCTAAATGGCCTAATGGTGTGACTCAGTATAAGGTAACTATGCTATGCTATCTAATTATAATTTACATGTGAAATAAGGGTTTTAAAGCTATTTTCTCTTGTTATGTTATCTTCCATTTTATCTAGAACTATGTGATGGTTTCTACACTTTCAAATGCACACTAATAAAAAACAAAACAACATGTTTTCATTTAAGGCACATTTTAAAATTCCCCAGCATGTTTCTAAAACATTTTTAACAGTTGCAAGAGAAAGGGGGGAAAACTGTTTTCAGTTGGCTGGAAGCATCCCAGATTATTATTTCATTGATTTTCGTCCCTTTCAGATGAAGGTAAAAAATGGGTAAGGCTTTGTCAAAGTTAAATCTTTAAACATTCCAGGGATTTCAGTTGGACTGATGCATTGTGACACTTTTAATGAAGCTTTATAGAACAGAGGTATATTATTTTCATAATATTATTAAATTTATATATTGTTCTTCATCCAAGGATCACAGAGTTGTTTACAATACAAATCGAAACAGTGGAATCCAAATAATCATGTCAATTAAAGAAGAGCTTACCTTTTAAAAAATCTCTTCAAATGAGGGTGAAAAATCTACTCAGTTGTGACAATATGCTTTTTTAAACATCAGCTCATTGTGCTAGATTTCCCCCCACAATTTTGGTAAGATAATGCAAGAATATTTTGGTAACATAATGCAAGACTGAGAAGAAGATGTTTGGAGCTATAGTGGCATTTTTTGCAAATTAAAAACGTAATATATTTAGTTCTCCCTTAAATTCAAAACAGTTCTAGATCTAGTGTATTACTAACAACACAGGTTCAGAATCCATGTTACTGATTCCTTTTGACTCACTATGTTCATCAAATTAAAAAGAAAGGAAAGCAATAAAGGTCCGAAAGCTGGCTATAGCACTTTTACTTTCTTAATTATTTGTCTTACATTATCCAGGCCTTCAGTAATTCTCCTTATATAAGTAGCATAAATTTAATTCCTAAACAGACAGGTATGTGTATTTGTGTGTGTGCATTGTTACATCCAGCTAAAGATACACAGTGCTATATTAGTTCTTCATTTCTGATTTGCCCTTCCGCATTCCCATATGATACAATCCCCACTGACTACTTTGTTTGAGAGTGTTGAAAATAGATCTACAACTATCCAGCTTATAAATCTGAAGTTATCATCAGAAAACTAGGTTTCACAATGAAACTGTAGACCTCAACAACTTGAACAAAATTAATCCCACTGAATTTACTTGAACACACTCAAGGGTTATTCTGATCCCCTCCTGCATCCACTGAGTCTGGTCTTAAAAAAGTGTAGGTGGCACTTTAGAACTTTCTACCAACGGATATTAGACAGACAACATTATGGCATTGTTTTGGGTGCCTCCTATTATTTTTTGTGCTCCAGAAGTTGTGTTATGTTGAAAAGTATACACATTTTATACATGCTAGTTTACACACACACACGTCCACACACACAAACACCTGAAATTAATGTTTATTTTGCATTTTATTGGTATTCTGGAAGAATATAATAGACTTGTAAAATGCTTATAGGTCTTCTGTTCTATTGTATAACACATAAATGTTGTCTATATTATGTTGTATCTCATTTGTCCAAAGGAATGACTGGAAATATGGCAAGGTTGTGGATTGGACTAAAAAATCACCTTGCAGTTGTATGTGTTAATTTTTAAAAGTTGCCTATTTATTTTTCTTTTTTTAGTAAATGTTATTGAAATTGGGGGGGATACAAATATGACTATCAGATATCTTTTTATCAAGACTAAAATGCTAATCTAAATAAAAACACAGGGCAGAAATAGGGAAAAGAAGGGAATAAATGAATGAGAAAGGGGGGGGATAAAAATAAAGAGAACTTCTGATTCTTCATCTGCCAGCTATATAGAAAATTATTCAACACACCCACTCCAAGATAACACCCAACAGCAAATCCACCTTCTATAAATCAACATTATTTTCAATTTTCAAAGCTAGATATTAAAAGTTCATTTTCTTTTTCATGCAAAAAGTCTATAAGAAGTTTCCAATCTTTAGTAAATATTAACAGTGATTATTCTGATTAAGCACATTGATTTCACTAACTCTGCTAAGTCCAGTAATTTTAATAACTATCCTCAACTGTAGGTATCTGTGCATATAAATGTATTGCTGCTATATTGAAACAAATGTATTTCTGCTATATTGAAACATATTGAAATAAAGTTTCAGTCTTTTTCTAATTTTATATCCATTAGTCCCAGTAGGAAGAGTTCTAGTTTCAAATGAAACTTGATCTCCAAAATCCTCTGTATCAGCGTATGTATTTGAATCCAATACTATTTAAAAGCTTTTTTACATGTCCACCAAGCATGATAAAATGTCCCTTCATTTTTCTTGACACTTTCGGCCGGTATTTGGAACATTTTTATACATTCTAAATAACTTCTCAGAATTTAAATTTTTGACATCAGGTGTAGAGTGGAAGGGCGTGGCTTGACTTGGCAAACATGACTTTGCAGAACAAATTAAGATCTCTGCCGGGCTTATTTAGTTCCAGAAACCAGAGGTGATTCAATGCTAGGTTATAGGAAGATTTCATCTGATAACTGGGCCTTTTGGTTTCCAAATTATTTGCTTTATCATAGGGTTGAGGAACCTGTGGACTTCTAAATATTGCAGGACTAAAGCTTCTATCATCCCTGACTACTTATTACGGTTGCTCAGGCTGCTGCGAGAAGGAGTCAAACATCATTTGTAGAACCACCAATTCACCATTTCTGCTTTATCAGTAAAATAATAGTTTATCTTTCTAATATATTGAACAGATTAAATCATTCGGATAGGATAGCCCATATCTGATTTACAGAACAACTGAATAAATAGATGATAGATAAAGAGGTCATACATTATGACAACAAAACCTGTGCTTTAGTTTCTTATTATTATGTTTTATTTTTTATGTTTTTATTTCCTTTTATTGCACATTTCAGAAATATAAAGTTCTTTACAAGAATTTTTTTTAAAAAAAGCTTATTAAAAACATGACAGTGATATGATAATTTAAAATGCCATTAAAACTCACAAGATTCATCCAATATTATGACTGCAGGTTCTTCCCCACCACCTTTTTAAGTGCTCCTAACACATCCTGGTTTCTCAGTGTGTAGATTAAAGGGTTTAACATGGGTACCAGTGCTTGATTAAAGATATAAATAATTTTGTCACTAGCCTGTTTGTCTTTAGACTGAGGTTTGATGTATAGTGCTATAGCATTTCCAAAGAACACCAGCACCACAGCTAGGTGAGATCCACAAGTAGAGAAAGCTTTCAGTCTGCTTCCAGATGAATGGATTCTCAAAATGGCCACAAGGATACGTGCATACGAAAAAAGGATGAAACAGAAGGGGAAAAGGATTGTGCCGGTGCTGGTGAAGTACATTGACAGTTGTCCCACAGCCATGTTAGAACAAATTAATTTCATGATGGCTGTGAGTTCACATGCAAAATGATCCACCTCATTATGTCCACAGAAGTGGGCAGGATTTGCAAGACAGGGAACAATAGCAAGTAAGAAGGCCATTGTCCATGATACAATAGCCAAAACAATGCAAACTTTCCAGTTCATGATAAGCATATAACGGAGTGGATTGGAGATGGCAACATACCGGTCATAAGCCATGACTGCCAACAAGAAACATTCTGTTGATCCAAGGTATATACCAGTGTACATCTGAATGTAACATTTAGCAAAAGACATGACGGGTCTGTCCACCAAACAGTTGGCAATAGATTGTGGAACTGAAGATGTACAAAGACAGATATCAATGATGGACAGATTACAAAGGAAGAAGTACATTGGATTATGGAGCCGAGGATCAGCTATGACTACAAACAGAATGAGTCCATTTCCGATTATGTTTCCCAAGTAGATGATGGTCATTAAAGCCGCCAATCCTATCTTTGTTTTGGGGTGTCCAGAAAATCCAATGAGGACGAATTCAGTTATTTCAGACTCATTCATATCCTCTAAGTCCTGTATAAAGATTTGTTTTTGGTGATCAGGGGAGAAATAAAAGTTGCTTAATATTTGAGAAAGTAAAAGAATTGACTATATATAAACTAGACATTTACAGTATTGAAACTACAGTATCAACCTTGAAATTGATAATGCTCTGATTAGATAAAAATGTGTAGGATCAAAATTATAGAAACTCCCTGGATAGACAGCTCAACTAATATTTATATGCATCACAGGTAATTTATTGAGAAAGCCTGAGATCTTATTAGATGTTTCCTTTTTATTCTTTCCTACGTTCCTGCGTTCTCACACCACATCTGGGGAAACATCACAAACACATTTTAAAAAGATTTCTAAGTGAATTCACTAAAAAATTGTTTAACATAAAAATAACAGGTCAATAGAATGCAAAATAATTTTGTCTATTTCTTGTGCTATATTAGAGTGAGATTTCAGACATTTGAATATATGACTCTCATATAATATAATTTTATTTCTAGATTAAGACACTTGGTAAGACTTTGAAAAATTTAAGTACTTTTTCATTCATGTCAGTGGTAGATATGTAAGTATGCATGTAACTCTTCTAATGAAGCTTTATAGAACAGAGGCATAGTATTTAATGTACAAGCTAGCATATCCAAGAATAACTAAGTGGAATACATAAGGTTAATTAAAAATGATAGCTTACCTTTTAAATACAATCTTCAAATCTATTCAGTTTTGACAATAGGCTTTCTCTAAAAACATTCAGTGTATTCTGGTTATTTCCAAATATTTTCCCCATAGTTCTGGTAGGATAACACAACAACAATTTCAAGAGACTTTGGGAAAGAAAGTGGGGCTTTTTGCAGCTATGATGGAGTTCCTTGCAAATTAAAAAGTAATATTTTTAATTATCCCTTAAATTCAAAACTGTTCTGTATCTAGCACATTAATATCAATATGTTTGCAGAATCCTTTTTTCTGATTCCTTTTGACTTACTAGCTTTATCAACTTAAAATTGAACTAATATAATTAAAATGTCAAAGCTGGCTATATGGCATTTACTTTCTGAATTCTTTTTCATATGCTCTCTGATCCTTCAATAGCTATCTGTGTATAGATAACACAGATTTGGTTCTTAATCAGGTGTATTTATGTTTCAATGAAAAAATATACTGAAGCATTGTCACATCTGGATAAAGATACATAACATTATATTACTTCTTGATTTCAGCTATATCCTTCTGCATTCCCATATGAAATAATCCCTATTGACTAATTTACTTGCAAGCATTCAAGGAACTCTTATAACTAGTCATATAAATATATAGTTATCATCACAAAACTATTTACAGTGGTACCTTGGTTGTTGAACTTGATCCATTCCGGGAGTATGTTCGACTCCTGGAACTGTTTGAAAACCAAGGCAAGGCTTCTGATTGGCTGCAGGAGCTTCCTGCACTCAATCAGAAACTGCTGAAGCTGTGTCAGACGTTCAGCTTCCGAAAAACATTTGCAAACCAGAACACTCACTTCAGGGTTTGAAGTGTTCGGGAGCCAATTTGTTCGGGAGCCAAGCCATTCGACAACCAAGGTACCACAAAGAGTGTTTAGGACTCAACCATTTAATGAAAAGGAATCACACCAAGTTTACTAGAAAACAGTAGAGTCTTCTAAAGTGCTGGTGGCACTTTGCAACTTCCTGCCCAGAAATATTAGGCCAGTATCACCACCATACTATCATCCTGGAGGAACTTTAGCCAAACCAATACATAAGCTTTAAAAGCTTTTGTGAGACTGACATCATGATGGGGAGCCAATATGCAGGAGGGCTTGAGTTGGGCTAGAGAAATGCAAAAGGCTCTGCCTGGGGCTATAACCTGGCAAGTGAAGTTCAGGTGACTGAGCTGGGATTGCACCTGCCTTGATGTGGCCTTCTTTTGCTGTAGCAACTGAGCAATCAGACCTTACAGACTAACTTTTCAGTCTGGGCCACTGAATCTTATTATATCCCTAATAGTGGCTGGACCACCAGTCTTATCTGTGGCCAGTGGAATGCACAGTTCCCCTGTCAAAGTGGTGAACTCCATGAGTTGCCAACAAGCCTGCGATGAAGCTGGCCCCATTAATACATAATCATCTAGATAGTGTCCACTTCCCTGAAGGCCAGAACTGTAACCCTAACCAGTAGAAATCATCTGCATGTCTAGGTAGCAGGTGAAAGGCTGATCCAGTATCACATTTTGCCATTAATGTGTCCATGCCACATTCTCTAACTAGCCTTACAGCCTGTAATGAGGGCCAACAGAGAAGTGCCAGGCCCCTGCAGGTCAATAAGAAAGAGGCTAGAGACTTGGAATGCACTTGACTTTTTATTCACAGAAAGTAACATAGTGAGTTCTCCCAGGCTTAACTCCTTCAGCTTGAGACGTTAAAGGAAACTTGAGCTCTGGCCCTGCCGTTCCCCTCTAGCCTCTCACTCTGGAGCCCTCCCCAACAGACAAGAGACTGTGACGTTGGGATGAGCTCCTCCTCTGGGTCTGTCTGGCTCATTGCTAGGCAACATGTAGGACTCTACTAAAGGGGTGTGTGAGAGGAGGAGAGCCAGAAGGACTGAGACTACCCTGCTAAGGTATGGCAGGTGTACTCTCTGATTCCTCCCTGTTTGTGTCTGTATTCACATCAAGACGCTCAACCTCCAGCCCTGTCCTGGAAAGGACTTCTAACCCCCCTTGATCACTCCACCCTCATGCTTCCACCACCACCCAGCTCAACCCTCCCCATTGTCCCACCACCAGGACCAGGGGTCTAAGTCTTCATCTTCCCTGGGGAGCTCCTGGGTGGAAGGCTCCTCACACTCCTCATCCAGACAGTACCTGACACAGCCTGATTAAAGGATGCATACTAACTGAAGAGAACTCGTGTTATATAGAGTCGTTAACCGACTCACCTCTTGGATTATTTATTTATTTATAATAATGTTTATTATGTTATTATCTGACTAGGTTCACACTCCTGTATCAGTGACATCTATGCTGGCTTGGCCATGTCCACAGTATGGAATATGTCAGGGTCTCCAAGGATGTGCTGTATGTGGAGATGGCTTCTGGCACCAGGCCTGTTGGCAGACTAACTCTGTGTTACAAAGATGTCTGCATACATGACCTGAAGGCAGGGAACATCAACCCTTGTATACAACCACAGTGCCTAGAGACAGACAGGCAAGTTGTGTATCCATAACAGTGACCAAAAGAGGAATGCCTACAGGGAGGAGCGCAGTGAGAAGAAAAGCTGTGGTGCATCGTTTGCAGCACAACTGGATGCCTTCATCTGCCACAGCTAAGGTACTTATATACAGCAGATACATTATGTGAAGAAAAACTGCACATTTCCTTTATTTTCATTTTTTCTTCCTTTCAGAAAAAAATAGACATCTCCATATTCTTAATTAACAAAACTAACAACCTATTAAAAGGGTTACATTAAAAGAGAGCACTGTATAAATATATATGTGGCCCCTTCACATCTCTTTGGCCTAAGGAAAATGCAAAGTTTAAAGCATCATTTCAGTTTAACATACAGTGGTAACTTGGGGTACATATGCTTCAGGTTACATATTCTTCAGGTTACAGACTCCGCTAACCCAGAAATAGTACCTCGGGTTAAGAACTTTGCTTCAGGATGAGAACAGAAATCGCGTGGCAGCAGCAGGAGGCCCCATTAGCTAAAGTGGTGCTTCAGGTTAAGTACAGTTTCAGATTAAGAACGGACCTCCGGAACGAATTAAGTATGTAAACAGAGGTACCACTGTACTCTCAAGTATTAAGAGAAACCCTAAGGTTCAGTCAACAATATGATTACAGTTTCTTCCGTATCAGTCTTTTAAGTGCCCCCAGCACATCTTGGTTTCTCAGTGTATAGATTAAAGGGTTTAACATGGGTATTATTGCTGCATTGAAGACAAAAATAAATTTATCACTATCCTGATTGTCCTTAGATTGAGGCTTGATGTATTGGACTATAGCATTTCCAAAGAAAACCACCACCACAGCCAGGTGAGATCCACAAGTAGAGAAAGCTTTCTTTCTGCCGCCAGATGAATCTATTTTCAAAATGGTCACAATTATACGTGAATAGGAAAACAGGATCAAGCAGAAGGGGAAAAGTACTGTGAAGGTGCTGGTAAAGTACATGATCAGTTGGCTCACTGCCATGTCTGAACACATCAACTTCATGAGGGCTGTGAGCTCACAGGCAAAATGATCCACCTCATTGTGTCCACAGAAGTGGGCTGGTTTTGCAAGACAGGGAACGATAGCTAGCAAAAAGGCCATTGTCCATGATGCAATAGCCAAAACAACACAAACTCTCCAGTTCATGATAATCATATAACGCAGTGGACTGGAGATGGCAACATACCGGTCATAAGCCATGACTGCTAACAGGAAACATTCCGTTCCTCCTAGGTATATGCCAGCATACATTTGAATGTAACATGAAGCAAAAGGCATGACAGGTCTGTCCACCAAACAGTTGGCAATAGATTGTGGAACTGAAAAAGTACAAAGACCAATATCAATGATGGACAGATTGCAAAGAAAAAAATACATTGGATTGTGAAGCCGAGGATCAGCTGTGACCACGAAGACAATGAGTCCATTTCCAACAACATTTCCTAAGTAGATGATGCTCATTAAAGCCGCTAATCCTGTTCTTATTTTGGGATGTCCGGAAAATGCAATGAGGACAAATTCAGTGATGTCAGTCTCATTCATGTCTCCTAGATTCTGCATAAGGAATTTGCTTTTGGTGATCAAGGGAAGAAACTGAAAATGCACAATATTTGAGAAAGTATTGGCTACATATGATACAGGCATTTATAAAAAGAATAGTAGAAACGTGATATTGAAATTGATAATTTTATAACTAGATTAAAATGTTTGTAATCTGAATCATAGACACACACAAACAGGTTATACAGGTCAAATTAAATAAATTTTTAGTTTTACAGCCAATGATCGTACAGAATAAAAGGAAAACAAGTGGGGAAAATATGTACATTATTCAATGAGAAATAGGTCAAGAGTTATTTCTATGCATTGCATATATTACAGGCAAAAAGCCTATATTTTAATTTTTTTATTTTAAAAAGAAATGTTATACAAAATTCAACAAAATACAGTATTATCAAACAGGATTTGGCAACAATAAACATAGTCCATATACAATTATAGATCACTGTCAAATGAAATCAGAAATAAAATAAAACCAAATAAAATAAACCACGGGTATCTGAATATGTGGAACATAGTAACTGGAACTATTTATAGGACAGACATAATGGTTAAACCAGAGAGGGTTACAAAACATGGATGCTATTATACCAGAGAAAAGTAATTAAAGTTTTCAAATACTCTGAGTCGCAACCATAATCATTCATAGGCCAAGGGAGTTTCTCAGCCATGTTCTTCCTTGCTTACAAATGAAATAAAGTCAGACCAAACAGGTATGGAATCATCCTTTCTTTCTTTGGCCCCTAAGGACTCTAAGCTCACTAATTAGTGCCCCCCACAGGGCAATAACCCACATGTAATTTATGGTCAGTTTTGCTTTTATTTTTTTTCAACTTTCTAAAAGAGACTCATATTTGGGGAAAGATCTCAAACTTAAAAATAAATAAATAAATGGCAGTGTGTCGATTAAGTTGTTTAACATACAAATCACTGGTCAGTAAAATGCAATTTTGAGGCCTATCTTGTGTGATATTAGACTGGGTTTTTAGATATTTGAATGTGCAAGTTTCATAGAGATGCAAACTACAACTAAGTGGGGTTCAAGTGGGAGAGAGCTTCCCATCTGCCATGTGCTGAAAAGTGTTGCAGAATGGCCACAATATTACCTGTTAAGGGGAAAGAGCAGTATATGTATTTCATAACCAAGTGACCCAGAGCACCAGCTGAGCATTTAATGCAAGCTTTGACATCACAAGCTGCATGATACATTCTATTGTTTCCAAGTCACCCTGCTGGCTTAGGCAAGGCTGGAAAAAGGGAACATAGGAAATCCATGAAACAACCAGCAAACCATGGAACAAACACCAATGCAATGCAAATTTACCAGATCATGATAATCAAATTACGTAGGTGCTGGAGATTTGTTTTATTAAAGCCCATTTTAAATTTGTTACATTTTCACGTTTCTAAGACATCTTTAACAGTAGATGAGCAATATTTTGTTTTGAATTGACTGGTATTCTATTTTAGTATCCCTATTTATTGTTTTGTTGATTATTATCCTTTTCAAGTGCAGGTTGTTGATTCCTTATCGTCTTCTGCAATATTACAAGCTAAACAACACTGCAGATTGCACAAGCACACATATACAGAAAAATGACACAATGTTATGTTATTTCAAAATCATTCCACTGGGTAAGACTTTGTGTAAGTTAAAAACTTAAAAGTCCAATTGATTTCAGCGAGAGAGATGTAAGTAGGCATATTATTATTATTATTATTATTATTATTATTATTAACTTACCTTCCTCCAAGATTAATGAGAATTGCAACATAAAAACACAAAATGTATAAAATAAATATGAAAAATAATAGCAATCAAACACTTCTAATGAAGTTTTATTGAACTGAGGTTCAGTGCCTAATGTAAAATGCTGCACCCAGTTATAAGTGGAATACAAGTAATAAGCTCATTTAAAAGAGAAAGTTACCTTAAAAAAACCTCTTCCAAATATTGAGAATAATCTACTCAGTTGTGACAGTATGCTTTAAAAAAAATCGGTGCAATGTGGTAGTTCCCCTTTTTTCAGACTTACAGCAGGATGATGCAAAAATAATTTCAAGAGACTTGGGAAAGGTGAGAGAAAGAGCTTTTGAAGCTAAATTGGAGTTCTTTACAGATTAAAAAGAAATATTTTAAATTCTTCCTTAAGGTTATTCCAAATCTAGTGCACTCACATCAATACATTTTAAGAATCCATTTTATTGATCCTTTTTGATCCACTATTAGCGAATTAAAAAGAAAGTTATACATTGAAGGTATCAAACTAGCTACAACATATTTACTTTACAAGTTCTTTTTCTTATGTTATCTGGGCATCCAATAACCATAGCTATGTAGGAAACATATCTTCCATTCTTGAACAACTGGATCTATCTATATGTGAGTGAAAATGCATCTTGAAGCATTGTTACTTTCAGGTAAACAGGAATAACCTTATATTAGTTCTTGATTTCTGCTTTAACCTTCTGCATTCCCACATGACCTAATCTATACTGATTAATTCGCTTGAGAGCAATCAAGAACCACCAATAACTATTCAACATATAAATGAAGTAATGATCACAAGACCATCTACGTTTCAAACAGAGAGAATAGCCCTTACCCATTTAATCAAAAGGAATTCCACTGAGTTCACTAGAAAGCAATAAGATTTGCTTTGATTTCACCTCATGAATCCAGTTAGATAAAGTATAGGTGGCAGCATCTATACTTATTTTTAGTATGAAAATGCTTTTGTTCCAAAAAGCCTATGCAGCCCTGTGATTTTAGTAGGTGTAAGAGTTTTAAAAATTCTTCTATTATTTGAAATTATATTTTGTTTAACAGAACCCGTTTTTCAATATTTGGCTTTTCATTGGCATTTTATAACCAATTTTTAAAGAGTTTCTTGAAAACTACTTTTTCTTTTCCCTAGTAAAGGGTTTACAAATGTTTGCCAAATAAATAAATAAATAAATAAATAAATAAATAAATGCAAATCAATGTGATCTATTTAAATTTCCAAACATTCACTTTGCACTCAACTTGCTTTTTTTTTTTTTTTGCTTTTTTTAAGGCTCCATTTGCATGCCCAGCCGCAGTCCCCCATCCCAGCGCGCCTAACAGCTGAGTGGTAAATGAATGGACACAACTGTCTTGGATTTAAACAACCACAACTTTTTTGATTTCAGATGTAGAAAGCTTTGGCATAGGCCAGGGTTCCACAAACTTTTTCAGGAGTCCCTCTGACCTTGTGGGTTGCTGGATCCACCCTCTCCTGAAAGGACCCCCTGCCACCACTCACGCCGCCACCATCTTGTCTTTGGCAGTGTCATCGTCCTCTGCCTTGGCCAGGGGTCCATGGGGCACGGAGCCCAGGCCACTGGCCTGGTGGTGGAGGCAGCCTCCCTGCCACTGTTGCTTCCTTCCGCTTGGCTCTTGGCCATACACGGCCGCCTCAGTGGGAAGGGGCATTGTCCAGAGGCACCCGCAGCTTCGGATTGGCTGCAGGAACTTCCTGCAGCCAATCCAAAGCCGTGCCAGCGTAGTGGAAGTCTGTCCCCACACGGCGAGGCCCCTGTGCCATGCAGGTTTAGTGTGGGGACTGACCACATGGGCAGCAGGGTCCACAGGGTCTGAGGGCCAGATTTACGATCCCGGTGGGCTGCATCCAGCCTCCGGGCCTTAGTTTGCTGACCCCTGGCATAGGCATTGGGTGTGTATCCCTCTCAGCCCCCCCTTCTGGGGCAACTGACGCATGACAGAGTCTATTCAGGGGTGAATTCATCACAAAACACAGGTTTTACCCAATGCTCATTCCCCAAGGGGGAGAAATGGACACCATCAGGATGAAACAATTTGGGCATGTTGGGCTTAATGTCTGGGTATTGAATTATGCGACACTGAAGATGCTGCATTACTTGTCGCAAGGCCCTATTGATTTTTACAAGGGCATAGTTTAGGTGGCTGATCTCATTGTGCCACGCCACTGACAATGAGGGAGGAGCTATGACTAAAAGATGCAGACTGCAGTTGTTCTAGGTCAGCGATTGCTGTCAAAATCAAGTCCGTACTTTTTCAAATGACAAGGTTGTTCTCACCCAGTTGGAGGATCAGGGCATCAGGTGGGCCGTGACTGGCGATGGCTATCTGGAGTGTAGGCATAAACACATTCCAATGCAATGTGAGAGAGAGTGAGAGCGAGCACAAAGGCTTCGGAGAGTCACTCAGGGTGCAAATTCATGCTTTTGTGCATGCAAGTGTGAGTCAGTAACTGTATATTACAGTTATGGACTGCTTCATTATCTCTAACCATTGATTAAGACACATTTTACTTTAATCAATTACTAGTTCTTAGATTGCTGTCCCCCAACCCAAAGTGTAAATATGACTGTGATAAACTCATTTCAACAAAGTTACTTTTGATAACTTATAATTTTATTATTGGTTCATTACATACGCAGATATATACATGCACCTGGAAAGTATGCAAAAATTAATAACTGTGGGAGTGTTAATGCTCCTTACAGTTTGTTTCTTCCTTACATTTTGGTGTATCAAGACAGAGAAAAATTATATTTCTATTATTCTAGTTGAAACCTTTGGGTAAGATAGCCCAAGACCCAATATACATATAGTAAAACACTTACAGTAGATATATACAGAAAATCATGTTTAAATGAGTTTTCCTAATTTTACACTAGTGATGCTGATGATGCTGATATATTTTGGGGAAAATAATAAGTATTATTTTGAGGACAAAATTATCATGTGAAATAGGGCCAATGCAGATAGAAGAAGAGTGAATTTGTACATGTCTGCCTCATTATCATATAAAGTGAAGGCAAGGTGAGGCTGTTTAAAACCTATTGAACGGAAGTATGGAACTGAGCCTTCTCATCTCACACACACTAACTCTCCATAATTCATCCAATTCTTCCACCAGTAAATTGCTGATGTACTGGAAGCGAGATGTGTAGGAAGCAATAGAATTGGGTGAGGAAGGTTCAGCTCTATAAAACCAAGCACAACTCTTGACATAAAAGAAACTTCACACACCCCACCTTGTTTGGTAATAAGACAGACACATGAACCATAAATATGGCCAACCCCATCTGGTCTATATTGGCCCTAAGGAAATACAAAAGACAGGCATTTTCATGACCTTTCGGCTGAAATCCCAAATAGTCTTTCTAAAGCGGAAACCACATTGGACACAATATATACATACAGTGAATGAGGGGATATGCATATCCCTAAACATTTTGTGAATCTAGGTTTGGCCTCACTGAGGGGCAGTATTTCAATATGACTATATTGACTAAACTGCGGGAGGCAGTGGAAGACAGAAGTGCTTGGCGTGCTCTGGTCCATGGGGTCACGAAGAGTCGGACACGACTAAACGACTAAACAACAATATATATATATATATATATATATATATATATATATATATATATGAATTCATAAGTAAATACAGATTCAATGCTGAGATCTCTGTTTCTTCCCAGTCAGCCTTTTAAGTGCACCTTTCACTTCTTGGTTTCGCAGTGTGTAGATTAGCGGGTTTAACAGAGGAACAACGGTTCCATAAATCACAGTTATAACTTTGTCTTTTTCTTCCATCACCTTAGACTGAGGTTTCAGATAGGTGAATATGCATGTTCCATAGTAGATGCACACCACAGTCAAGTGGGAACCACAGGTGGAGAAAGCTTTCCACCTCCCACCTGACGAATGAATCCTTAGGATGGCCACAATAATACGTAAATAGGAAAAGAGGATGAAAGAGAAGGGGAAGAGGAGAGTGAAGCTGCTTGTAAAATACATAACAAGCTGACCCACAGTGTTATCTGAGCAAATTAATTTCATGAGGGCTGTGAGCTCACATGTTATTTGATCCACTTCATTGTGTCCACAAAAACGTGCTGGGTTAGCAAGACAAGGAACTATAGACAACATGAAGGCACCTACCCAGGAGATAGCTGCCAAAGCAATGCAAACTTTCCAGTTCATGATGACCATATAACGTAAGGGATTGGAGATGGCAATATATCGGTCATAAGCCATGACAGCAAGCAGGAAGCATTCTGTTGATCCAAGGTATAAGCCAGTGTACATTTGAAGGTAGCACATGTTAAAGGACATGACCGGTCTGTCCACCAAGCAGTTGGCAATAGCTTGAGGGACTGAAGTTGTGGTGTAACAGACATCAAGTACGGACAAATTGCAAAGGAAAAAATACATTGGATTATGAAGCCGGGGCTCAGCTACATATACAAAAAGAATGAGTCCATTTCCGATTATTGTCACCAAGTAGGCTAAGATAAGAAAGCTCATTAAACCCATCCTTGTCTTGGGTTTCCCTGAGAATCCAATGAGGACAAATTCAGTTATCTCAGTATTATTCAGTTCTCCTAGTTGTGGCATCAGGATGTTACCTGAAGGAAAAGAAATCAAATGCCATTTGGATTTCTATAGCCATTATAAAATCATTAAAACCTGGTCAAGTCTAATATGTTAGTAGTACTTGGGTTACATTGAATTCAGTGTGAAAAATTAGCCATCAGTCCCATGAATTTCAACAAAACCTAAATGTGACTAACTCTATGATTCTATGATCTTAGGTTTGATTCAGTCTAATTCTACTAACCTAATGCCATCATACTGATATTATAATAGAAGCTACAAAGTCCCCTTACACTGTATGTGTAAACTGCAAATTAGTAGAAATTACAACAAATGTGTAGCTCTAGACAACCATACAGAATGAAACAAATTTTAAATAAATGTTCCCTTAATCCTATTAAAATAATTTCCAAGAGGAAAAGAAAGATGTCATTCACCAGAAGTACCATATTTCTAAGACATTTTTATACTACTCACTTTTCTAATATAAAGAGAGTTGCGGTAGTAGGTCACTTCCTTTACAAGCAGTGAGTCTACAGAGAAATAGTCATAATGAAATTCATTTGTACAAGGCTGTCTCTACTATGTTTATAATGGTCAAAGTGTGTAATGTTCAAACATCTTACTACAAAGATGGAACAAAGAAGAATAGATGGTGTATTCATGTTATGCTTGTGAAAAGCTCATGTAACACCAGCTTTGACAGTGAGAGGCGCTGATTAGAAGCACTGAACTGACAATGCATGACAAAGCATAACAAAGCATGACAAAACTTATGCTCCTATGAGAAATATGAGACCTCCATTTGGAAGAAATAGTACCTTTACAACTGGACTTTTTATCCGACTGCAATGCTGTATCAACTTTTCTACAAGTAAGCATTGATTTTAATGGGACTTCTGAATAGAAAAATATAGAATTGCATTCATTTATTTCATTATTATATCTGGACGCTTCCACACAATGATTTAGTGGATTTATTCCCTTCTACCAACAGATTTCCAAGGTATGTAGAATGAAATGTTTGCAATTGATTGAAAATATTTCTAGTTGCTGTTTAATTGATTCCCCCTCATTTTGAATTTAGATCATTCAACCTGCTTCCCTGAAATGGTGATCTTAAGAGAAAATGTATAAATGCGTAAGATGTAATTTGGAATACTTCATGGCACAAATATGCTAGTTCATACAAGAATAGTGAGAAACTTATTAAGCCAAGCCCCATGAAGTGACCACAAATATTTCAAAAATTCATAACGAATAAACAAAATAGCTTACCATTTATTGTTGGGTTTTTTTTACTCACTGAAGATTGGAGGGGGAATCGTGGAAAAAATCCTTCAGAACATTGAGCATTTCTCGCCCTCCCCCTGCAAAAAAACCCACGTTAAGGATGCTGTTCCATTTAGCATAAATCTGCAAAATGACCCAAAGGTAACTCAAGAGGATTCAGAAGGCAGAACATAGATAGTAAAGTTCTTGTCATGTTAAAAACTAGTACTTTACATATGTCCCTAAAATTCTGAGCAGTTCTTATCTTAGCTCATCTATCAATACATTTAAAAATCCTCTTCAAATAAAGGTCTCACAATGAATGCCTGAGATTAGCTACAGCATTTATGGTTCCTGACTTCCCTTGGTCTGATGTTTCTATAGTTTGATGTGACTCCTTTTATTTATAGAATATAGATTCAGGTTTACATGTGAGTAAATAAATACAAGTCAATCACAGTCATTTCCACAAATAGGTAAAGGTGAAGATGACTTTATTATTTCTGACTTGTATTTCTTCTTTGTGGGTTCCCACATGAACGAATCTCCATTGACTAATTTGTTTTACATTTAAAAAAGAAAACTTTAAGCATTCAACATGTAAATCCCAAGGTTTTGATCACCACCACATGCTAAGTGTCATGAACAGGCTCCTACAGGGCCTCCTACTGTCACCTCATGGGACCCCACCAGCTCATCTTAGAACTTTGGGTCTTCCCTTGATAGCAGCCATAATTGATCTAGCCTAAATGATGTAGACCTTTGAAGACCATATTCTTACCATGCTCTGCTGGTTGGAGCAACTAAGGACAGGAAGTTCGGCACAGAAGCGTCAAGACAATCTTAGGCTTTATAATGTCCAAATGAATAAATATTTATCACTTAGTTTACGTGAACTTAGAACTTGGAACTTCAGTTATGGTGCTAACCAATTTAAAAAATCCATTTTTTCTGCCTGTTGCTCTATTTGATACCCTCAAATTAAAAACAACCACTCAAGGCCTCACTACCTTGAAAGGCTGACTTTTTCACAATTATATAGGGCCTTTGTTGAACTTAGGTTTCAGCAGATGCCTTCAGCATATTTAGAGGCGAAATACATTGAAATAGCTCATATGGAAAGGAAATGCATTTATGGATGTAAGCAGGTTGACGATATAATGTACTGTTAATTGTTTTTATAAATTTATAAATAGTGCTCAGAGATTTTTTATCTCCTATTCTTTATTGATTTTCAGGTCAATCTAAACCTCCCCCCAGTGATAGTTGAACTCTTAGCCAATAAATATCTACAAACTGGTAGCCAAATTTGGACTGGAAGATAAGAAGCCTTTCTCCAGTTATGTTAGTGCATTGCAATTCTAATTTTTTATGCTTAAATGTTTATGCTGTAGGCTTTTACACCATAGACTTTAAAGGTTATGGTGTGATTTTAGAGAAATACCTTGCTGTTGCCCCCTGTTGTTCATTGTGAAGGCCTTTGCCTATATACAATAAATTGATTGACTGAGCATGACACCGAAGAAAAATAAGGCAGTCAACATTACATTTCCAAAAGTATGTAATAGGGATAAAGAATAGAAACCATGTCAGAACATTTTTTGTCACTCTGAGAAAGTATCCATACAACTAGGCTTACAGAAAGATTTGAATTCATATCCTACATGGTCAATCTCATTTTTCCCCAAGCAATTTATCTGTCTTAACAAGACATGGGATTACAATAATTATGAAAGTCCAAGTAACAGTGACCAACATGATGCAAACCACCCTCTTAATGATCTGTGTAGTACTCATGGATTGGTGACAACAATGTTTCAGTCACGGGCCATGACTGATGCAAAATCTTTTTGTGACAATTGTAATTCCCCCTCCTTCTCCCTCGAAAATCATATTTCTCCTCCTCTTTTATTTCACTTAGTGGATTCAGCCAAAATGTCTGCTCCCCACCCAAACTGATAGAACCCATCAACTAAAATGAAAGGAAGCCCGTCTTAGGAGCGAACCAAAAGCAGGTAACAGCCTGTCAGTCTGCTGCTGAGATGCAAACACTATTTTCACCAAAAGTATATTTTTGAGTTTCAGTTCTTGAACTAGCAAGTGTTTATACCATTATATCCAACTTGTGAAGCACCCAAGATGGAATATGTGTTCTTATCACAGGACCATTAATTGAGATTCCTGGGCAAATTCTATATACAAGAATGGGCCACCAATATTGTGACTCTGCTGAGCTAGAGATCAAGCTGTTGATAGGTTTAAAAGACAGGGAGAATAAAAATAACACCACAGTTAAGTTCACATTCTGTAGGTAATTATATTTTTGGATAAGATATGCCATAACATGAACGTTAATTTTACATTCCTGTTACATTTGTAGTGTATTTCCATTTCCTTGCCAAAAACAGTAAAAAGAAGTGACACTATGGGACAATCAAGGAAATGTTCTTCACATTATGAAGGAACAATGCAACTAAAACAGCTGCATAAACAAGTTTAGTATGTAATGCCTGGCTTTTTGTTACCTAAAAGTCTCTTCAGTGCTCCTAAAACTTCCTGGTTTCTGAGTGTGTAAACTAAAGGGTTAAACACAGGTGTAAGCACTGCACTGAATGCTGCAAGTACTTTTTCCATCTCATGAGTCTTCTCATTCTGAGGGAAAAGGTAGACAAATATGGCTGTGCCATAGTACATAGTCACTACCGCCAGGTGAGACCCACATGTAGAGAAAGCCTTCATTCTGCCTCCTCCTGAGTGCATTCTTACAATGGCTGCTAGAATGCGCAGATAGGAGAAAAGAATAAAACTAAGGGGAATAATTAGTGACAAAGTGCTGGTGAAGTAAACGCTTATTTGGCTCATAGAGGTATCCGTACAAATGAGCTTAAACATAGATTTGAATTCACATCCTATATGGTCCACCTCATTGTTTCCACAAAACCTAGCTGGCTTAGCAAGACAAGGGGCTACTGTTATAAGAAAGGCTGCCACCCATGTGGAAGTGGCCAACATGATGCACACTGTCCTGTTAATGATGAGTGTGTAGCGCAGTGGATTGGAGATGGCAATGTATCGGTCATAAGCCATGACAGCCAGGAAGAAACATTCAGTTGTACCAAATAAGAGAATAGAATACATTTGTGTATAGCATGCAGCAAGAGACATTACAGGCCTGTCCACTAAGCAGTTGGCTATAGATTGTGGGAGTGACGTTGTTGTGAGGCAGAGGTCAATAATAGACAAATTGCAGAGGAAAAAATACATGGGGTTGTGGAGCCGTGGGTCACATATCACTACCACAACAATAAGTCCATTCCCAAGAACTGTTATGAAGTAGGAAATTATAAAAACTGTCATTAAAACCATCCTTGACTTGGGTCGACCTGACCAACCGATGAGGATAAATTCAGTCACAGCTGTCTCATTTTCGCCTACTTCCTGCATAAAGGCTGGCCTGGAACATAGCAAAAGAAAAATACAATGTGAATAATTTGAAAATAGCTATACTTAAGCAAATTTAGAATAACAGCGCTCTATGCTGTGAACTGTTGTGAACTGCCCTCCACAACAACAACAACATAGTATGCCAACCTTTCTCTATTGTTGTTGTACTTTTGGTCTCCTTTGGTGTCTGGGTTCACATAAACAGCTGATGAGGTTGTAAAATGTTTCCAGGACTATATCACTTCAGAGAACATGGTTGGATATAGAGAAAGCACCTTGCATTTAGAAATTGCGGTGTTAGAGAGGAGAGTTGTACCTGAACCTCAGATTTTAAATACAATAAATTTCAGACAATACTACAGTCATACCTCAGGTTACAGATGCTTCGGGTTGTGTGATTTCGGGTTGCGCACTGTGCCAAACCTGGAAGTACTGGAACGGGTTTCGGCCCTTGCGCATGCGCAGAAGCACTAAATGGTGCTTTGCGCATGCGCAGAAGCACCGAATCGCGACCCACGCGTGCACAGATATGCTGCTTTTCATAGATGATTATAGTAAAGAAGCAGGTAGGATTTAAATATTTTGCTTCCCTTTGGAAGGTATGGAAGTTTATAGATATGGAAGTTTGCAAAACATTTGGGTGACAGACTCTTACACAACCCAAATGGAACATATGCTAAACTTTCTAAAATGGCACCAGAGTGCAAATGTGAAATGTTTCTTGCATCAAGTAAGCATGAACTGCTCGATATTTACCGTGTGTGCCATATGAACATTAGAAGAGCCTGACTGAAGTTTCTCATCTTTTCCCCCCAGTCAGCTCTAGGAGTTCGCAACAAAGGTCCTCACAAAAACTCATCAGCAATTTGGTATGCAATCTCCTATAATACACATTGAATGCACATTTGCCAAATGTGCAAATATGCTATTTTCCCCAATGAGTCCATTTTCAGGCATACTTTTCCCCAATATAAGCATTTTTTGTAGACAGTTTTTGGTTGTACATTGAGTTTTTCATTGCAAAATTCAGATAGGTGCAAATAGAATAACAAGTGATGGGGAAAGAAGAAAATGAATCCTCTCTTTATGCTATGCCTCTGCTCCCCACAAACATTATGAGCTAGCACATATCTACTCAGAAGTAAATCCTATTGTTTTCATTGTAGCTTGCTTACTCACTGGTAAAAATGCATAGGATTTCAGCACTGGAAAACAGTTTCTGCAAGTTCTTCGATTAAATATTTAAGCATTTCAATAAATAGCTTTTGTTGACTCAAATTATATCTCTTTTTTAAAAAATAATTTTTATTAACGGGCCAATCACATCACATTATCACATTGATTCCAAATTATACAGCCAAATTTTAAATTTTGTTGGGGGTACCCATACATCAAGCTCAGCTCGAGTCCAAAACAGCGTCACTTATCTTACTGCATTAATTAGACAGTTCTCTCCAGTTTGATCCGGAAAGTCCTTTGTTACTTCTTTTCTCTTCTTGTTGTTATCATAAATTCCTTTCTTTGCAATCTCTGATGATTTTCACAAGCAGGATAACCGCTGGCATTCTATGTGGATTTTGTACTTTTCCAAAAATCATATTGATCCGGGACAGCCTCTGTACAACGCTTCCATAAACAAAGTTAATCTCCGATCTGTCCTTTATTTTTCTCAGGCTTACCTCAAATTATATCTCTTATAACAACAACAAAATTTATATGCCCCCCCTTATGAATGCATTGCCCCACCCACTCTGGGCAGCTTCTAATAAAATATTAAAAACAAAAAAACCCCCAAGAAACACTCAAAACCTCCCAGTACAGGGTAGCCTTAATATGTCTTCTAAAAGTCAAATAGATGTTTATTTCCTTGACATCTGATGGGAGGGCATTCCACAGGGAAGGCATGACTAATAAGAAGGGTGTCATGAAGAAATCTATATAATATTTATCTTTGTGGACCAAAGTTAGATTGCACTTATTCTAGCATGAGAACAACATCAACCAAGCATTTTCTGCAAAATGCCCATTAAAAACAAATAAACTACTGTAAGATAAATTAAGAAAATTACTTTTGCTAGTGGAACAGGGAAGAAGGCTGGGTTTTGGGGGGCAACTGACACACCCCTAGCAGCCCCCTGCACCACCTTCTGTTATATCTCAAAGGTTTCTCAACCCTCTGTATCAGTTTTTAAAATGAAAACTGGTGCTGTACTGAACAGGCTGACCATATAGGGTTTTTAAAGTAAAACTGGGAGGAGGGAAAATTGATGTTTGCATAAATCATACAAGGGGAATTAATGGAAATTTATGAATTCAAACGTATCTTCATTTAAAAAATAAAGATAATCACAACGAGGTCAGTAATGAGTAAGAAAGTTCACTACTTGCCTTTTTAAGCCCTTTGCATAGCAGAAATCACCATCCTTTAGGCTGACAATATCAAACTGTCTTTTGAATTCTTATCTTAATTTGTATAAATCTTATATCTAAGCTGAATTGTAGCAAGTTGATTTTAAAAAATAATAATCATGAAAAATGTCCCCTAAGCCAATATAAATGTGTTTCAAATGTTGGAAGCCTTGTTTTGAAACAGATTACTACTTTAAAAAATGCACTTTAATCAGATATTAATTTAAATACAGAATTGTATATTAATGGCTAAGGATACAACACATGCATTTATAAGTAGAAAAAAAGTGCAAGTAAGACGCTGCAGTGTAATTCCCTTACTAACATCAATAAAAATGGATGGAGAAATAAATATTTCCTCATTAACAAGAGTTTTTATCTGAGAAAACTTTGTCTCGTATTTGATTTTTAAAAAGAAAAAAAGAAAAACTATTTGCTTCTTATTCCCTTTAGGCACGCTCCCAAATGTCTCATTACTTCACAAAGTTATTCTTACCTAAAACTTCAAGTCATAGTGAATATCAGTAGTGTGGTTAATTTGAAAGTAAAGTGAATTTGAGAAAGTTTTGAAATTCTGTGTGATGGCCTGGGACTCAGGCTCAGACTCGGAACCAGAGGAGTCTGAGTCTGCACCGGATCCTTTGCCTCAGGCAGGCATCATCTGAACCAAGTCTGGGGCCTGACCCTGAAGAGTTCCAGTCTGCACAGGTTCCCCTGCAACAAATACCAGCTGGGCTGAGTCAGGGGCCTGAGCCTATCCTGGCTCCAGATGCTTGGATCCTGTCCGATGCCCGTGTGGCGGGGGGCCATGGCACGACCCTCGGTGACATCAGGGGAGAGCTTATAGTTGTATTAGCATCAACAGGCTCCCCCTACTGGTGGTTAACCCCTCTTCCAAATCACCCCTCTCCGAGTGGGTGGAATCTAATGTTCTGTGGTCCAATGCCTAAGCCAATACCTTCTCACATGCTGTAATCAATAAAGTTGTGGCCTTTTCTTGCCCATTAGCCTTATATACTGTGTCCACGTGTCTTTATTCCCCAAGCGGGGATCGGGTCCTCAAATCACAAGGAGAGTAAGTGGTGACAAGATAGCCATTTATTTTATTTTATTTTTAAAAATGATTATACTTTTCAAGTTTATACATTTCACTAATTTTACAATCATTTCGACATTTCAAAACTTGACTTCCTTCCCCCTCTTTCTGCAGTTCCTTAAATTTATTTTTAATATCTTCTGCATATCCAAATTAATGTGCTCATTTATTCATCTTCTTTAAATATATACTCTTGTGAAACCACAGGTTATTACAATAATCCTGCCAATGTTCTTATCTGTTTACAAATCATCTTTAAATATTCAATAAACCATTTCCATTTTTTAATCAAAGGTTTGTTATCTTGATTTCTTATTTTTCCAGTAAGTTTCTCCATTTCTGCATATTCCATAAGTTTTTGTATCTATGCTTCCTTTGCTGAGAGTTCTGCTTCTTTACATTTTGGGGCAAGTAACATTCTTGCCGCAGTAGTAGCATACATGAATAAGTTTCTATACAGTTTAGGTCACTATAATTCCCAAAAGAAAAACTTCTAGTTTTTGTTACAAAAGTTATTTTAAATATCCTTTTCATTTCATTATATATCATTCCTCAGAAATGAAAATATAGATGTTTCTAAAATGATGCATGGGATAGATAAAATGGATGTGGAAGAGCTCTCTCTCTCTCTCTCTCTCTCTCTCTCTCTCTCTCCACTAGAACTCTTGGACATCCATTTAAATAGAATGTTGGCAAATTCAGAACAGAAAAAGGAAAGTACTTCTATATACAGCACATAGTTAAACTCTGGAACTCGCTCCCACAGGAGGCAGCCAATGGCCACCAACATGGATAGCTTTAAAAGAGGATTAGACAAATTCACAGAGGAAATTTCAGAAGACTTCTACAAACTCTTGCTTGTTTACACTGTTTTGCAAAGGGTGTTCTCCAAACTCAGCATGAAAACTAGTTGTAGGCAACCCATTAAAACTTCTACTAATTAAAACTACTGTAATAATTTCAAACAGTAATGAGGCAATAGAGAATCTGCTCAGAGGGAATAAAAAACAGTAAGTAAATAAGTATGCAAATAAAATGCTATGCCATAGTTTCTTAAATAATATCTCCCACTGAAAGCCAGATAGCTGTTTCTCCATTCATTTGCACAGATGATATGGGGAGTCTTATTCAAGCAGTTTGTCTGCATTTTTCTTTCTTTTTATGAATCTGTAATTGCTGACTTCTTAAACACACTAGGCAATCCAAAAACAGTGGATTATCTTCTTCTGAGTTCAATGAGATTTAAGAAGGCAAGTATAATTTTTGCCTACTTTTCGTTGTCCTCATTGCAAGAATTCTCATTCAGTCTGTTTGGTAGTAGTGCCATTGCTTATGCAGACACATTTATTTTTCATTGTTTATTTCTTTTTCTTTTTTCTTTAATCCTAAAATACTCCTATCCCACTTTTGGAATGAAGAAAGGGAAATTTATCAGAAGGCTTGTGGCGGGGGGTGAGAACCAAAGGTTTAGCATTTGTGCACCATTTTCTTTTTAGGATAAAGTTTTGCAGATGTACACGATTTTCTTTTTTGGATAAAAACCCCAAGTGGGTAACCCCTGAGGTAGCTCAATGGGGAATAAACTTCATGCTCAGTGGCCAGTGGAATGCTGACTCACTATTGGAGGAGGGTAGAGAGATATGCAAAACTCAGTTGGAAAAGAAATGGAATAGATGTATCCTGGGTCATGGCTTAGCTGACTGACTATTGTTGGAATTGGAGTGGTTTTCTCTCAGTTATATGTCAGGCTCTATTATCAGACTCTTCCTTGAATTATTAAACTCAACATAATTAAACAGTAGTTAATGTATGGGTGTATTTTAATATGCATGCAAATAAAGCTGCTGTCTTATGAATACCTCCCTGGAACTAAGCCTCACAGAACATAGCAGCAATGATGAGTAAATATGCATAACACTGTGTTTCAAAAAAGTGCAATATAACTTACTATTTGGGTTAATTGAAAATATCTGTGACCATAATATGCTTTTCAATGTATTGTTTCTGATTCTCTTCATTACATCTTCATACAATATGATATAGAAAATATACATATATGTGTTTTTCTAGTTACAGGTAGGTAGCTGTGTTGGTCTGCCGTAGTCGAAACAAAATAAAAAAATTCCTTCCAGTAGTACCTTAGAGACCAACTAAGTTTGCTATTGGTATGAGCTTTTGTGTGCATGTGTTGTGTAAAGACTGATCAGTTGTCAAAATCCTGGGATATCTTTCTTGAAAGATTTTATAGGCTCAATGAAAAGAATGAGTGTTAGACACAGTTGCAACTTTCAGCCTTGCATATCAGCTAGAAGGTTAGTCTAGAATCTTCTCCCAGTTTATTGTTTTTAAGTGGGGATTTGAGAAGCAACCTATCATGCAATCTCATATGATGCAGTGCAGGAAATCTTCTACAGCAGCATCTGCTGCTTGTGTATGAACTACGATTCCAAAATAGACCAACCACGGTACACAATAGTTTGTTCTAATTAAATGTATTTAAATGTGCTAATATATAATATATAACATACTGTAAACTTTCAGATCCATCTTCATGCAGCAAGCGGGAGAAAATGAGACAGAAGTGACTGAATTTATTCTCACTGGGTGGTCAGATCGACCCAAATCAAGAATGGCTTTAATGACCTTTTTGATCATTTCCTATTCAATAATAGTAATTGGAAATGGACTTATTATCTTGGTAGTCATACACGATCCAAAGCTTCATAATCCCATGTATTTCTTCCTCTGCAATTTGGCCATCCTTGACCTCTGCCTCACAACAACAGCAATCCCACAATCGATAGCTAATTGCTTAGTGGACAGACCTGTAATGCTTCTTCCTTTGTGCTATGCACAGATGTATTCTCTTCTTCTGTTTGGTACAACAGAATGTTTCCTTCTGGCTGTCATGGCTTATGATCGTTATGTTGCCATTTCCAATCCACTGCGCTACACCATGATTATGAACAGAACAGTGTGCATCCTCCTTGCCACTGCAACATGGACTGCTTCCTTTATGATTACTGTGATTCCATCTATTACTAATCCCATTCGATTCTGTGGAAACAATGAGGTTGACCATATAGGATGTGAAGTTAAATCTATTATTAAGCTCATTTGTGCAGAGTCCTCTTCAAGCCAGATAAGCATGTACTTCACTAGCACTTTGACACTGGTTCTCCCTCTGGGCTTCATCCTTTTTTCCTACATGCGCATTCTTGTGACCATCCTTAGGATCCACTCAGAAGGAGGTAGGACAAAGGCTTTCCCCACCTGTGGTTCCCATCTGACTGTAGTGATCATGTACTATGGCACAGCTATATTCACTTACCTCCTTCCACAAAATGCAGGGACACATGAGATAGATAAAATAATATCTCCATTTAATTCAGTGCTGACTCCCATGTTTAATCCTTTAATTTATACACTCAGAAACCAAGAAGTCTTGGGAGCATTGAAAAAACTGATAGGTAAGAAAAAACCAGACATGACATATTAAATAGATACATAGCTTTTTTATTTGGATGTTTCCCTTGTAAATCACCTAATTGTGTATGTTTTATTTTCACCAGATTTCATTTTAGGTTCAGCAAACTTCAGATTAATATTGCAGGCCCTTTAAATGAATGTTCACCATCCAGAATTCTTCAAAAATGTATTTCCCTGCAATTCTGTTTGTTGTAACGTTAGCAGTGATGTAATTTATTCTCGTCTGTTTTGTAACTATACTATCAGTTGCGATTGCAGCTTGGCATTGTTAATATATTTGCAGTGTACACCACCACATTTACTATAGTATTTGCTCTATAGTATTTGCCCTGCATTCCCTGTTATTGTTTCTGCATATGTTCCAATAGTCACTCTCTGTATAAAGCAACACTAAGTCAATAGTATACCTTTCTGGAAGAAGAAAAACAGGTTATCATTCAACAACTTATTTCATTTAAAGGGCCTATAAGATTGAAACTTGGTTTCTTGTAGATCTCTCCTTCCTGTGTGCAGGAGCTGCAATACTGCAAGAGTTGTGGAGCTGAGGGTTGTGTTTTGCTTCATCTTAACTTCCTGCCTATTAATATCAAGCAGGACCCTTTAGTGCATCCTTTTAGGGGCCTACTAAAAACATTCTTGATTAGACAAGCCCACCCAGATGCTTGGAAATGCTGCTGTGAATTTTGCTCTGTTTTTGCATTTTAACTTCTTGTAGAAGTCAAGTGTGTTGATATATAAATAAACCCAGTTCTATTATTCTATTCTATTCTATTCTATTCTATTCTATTCTATTCTATTCTATTCTATTCTATTCTATTCTAAAAGTCAATCCCTTGCACCGTAACTCTTGTTTACACTGCCTGTTTTATTTTTCTACTTTGAGTGTTAGTTAGATAATTAGGTAACACTGTGCTTTATGCTGCCACCAACTCATTCTTACATACCCTCCAACATTTATCTGATGAAAATAGGGACCTCCCATTCCATAATGATAATTTTAATATTTATACCCCACACATCTTACTGGGCTGTCCCAGCTACTCTCGGCAGCTTCCAACATTCATAAAAACATCATAAAACGTTAAACATTAAATAAACTTCCTTATACAGCATTGCCTTCAGATGGTTTGGGGGTCGGATAACTCCATACTCTCCAACATTTCTCCAATGTAAATAGGGACATCCTAAGGAAAAGTAGGACATTTTGGGATAAAATTGGAAACCAGGATAGCTTTTCTAAATCAGGGATGTTCCTGGAAAATAGGGAAACTTAGAGGGTCTGTTCTTGCCCTCCTTCAATTTGATTTAAGCTTATTGTTAAATATTTTTAGGTCTCTGGGGAAAAAGTGTCATATCTGTCTGGCTCTGGATCAGCGATCTTTCTTGTGCATGTGTGTCATGTGTGTGAATGAGTTGCACACACACACATTGGCAAGCACTTTCAAATTTCAATTAATTCTCATTCTGTCCATCAAGGATGAAACAGGTGTATGGAAAACCATGTGGTGCCCTCAGGAACTAAGCAGTCTGACCAGCTATATGAGCTTAACATGAATCTTTGGTACTCTTGATCAGTATATGATATGCCTTGCATCTTTCATCATGTGTAATAAATTGTACTATAAACACACACACACAATATTCTATCAGAAACAGGTAGGTAGCCGTGTTGGTCTGCAGTAGTCGAAACAAAATAAAAAAATTCATTCCAGTAGCACCTTAGAGACCAACTAAGTTTGTTATTAGTATGAGCTTTCATGTGCATGCACACTTCTTCAGATACACTGAAACAGAAGCCACCAGACCCTTATATATAGGGAGAGAGAGGGGAGGGGTATTACTCAGAAGGGTGGTGGGAATGAGTGATTGGCTGATAGGTGTGGTAAACCTGTTGACGACTGTTAATGACATAAATGGACATAAATCTGACACCAGGAATCACAAGACAGAGAAACCAGTAAGAGAACACTTCAGTTTCCCAGGACATTCTATACAAGATCTCAAAGTAGCTGTCATATTACAAAAGAATTTCAGAAATAGACTGGAAAGAGAAATTGCTGAATTGCAACTTATTAGTAAAGGTAAAGGGACCCCTGTCCATTAGGTCTAGTCGTGGCATCTGAGGTTGCAGCACTCATCTTGCTTTATTGGCCGAGGGAGCCGGTGTACAGCTTCTGAGTCATGTAGCCAGCATGACTAAGCCGCTTCTGGCGAACCAGAGCAGCGCACGGAAACGCCGTTTACCTTCCCGCTGGAGCGGTACCTATTTATCTACTTGCACTTTGACATGCTTTCGAACTGCTAGGTTGGCAGGAGCAGGGACTGAGCAACAGGAGCTCACCCCATCGCGGGGATTCGAACCGCCGACCTTCTGATTGGCAAGTCCTAGGCTCTGTGGAACCACAGTGCCACCCGCATCCCTGCAACTTATTACCAAACTTAAAACCATGGAGAGACCTGGTCTGAATAGAGCCATCTGATTCTTATCTCATTATACATGATAAAGCTATCTTTAGCCATCTCACCCCTTGCTTTTTCCTGTAAAACCAATTGCAGTTGTTAACAGTTGTCAACAGGTTTACCACACCTATCAGCTAATCACCCATTCCCACCACCCTTCTGAGTAATACCCCTCCCCTCCCTCTCACTATATATAAGGGTCTGGTGACTTCTGTTTCAGTGTATCTGAAGAAGTGTGCATGCACACAAAAGCTCATACCAATAACAAACTTAGTTGGTCTCTAAGGTGCTACTGGAAGCAATTTGTTTATTCTATCAGAAAATTAATGATTATTTTTCGGGCTGTAATCTTTAATTAATTTCATAGCTCAATTGTTGAATCATTCTGCCACATTGTCTCTAGGCCATGATCCCCCCTCATCGCAAAAAGAATATGGCATTTAGCCTGGAATCCCTGTGGGCAAATGACAACAATTTATGCATGAAGGAAAGACCCTTAGCACAAGTGCTAGCAGTGTTCTTAATTATTGCCGCACATAATCCTGGGCTAGACCTTAAAAAATAATAATAATACTAGGGCTAACACATTTTTTTTTGCCTATCATGTGATAGCAGAGCAATGAATAGGCAGAAAAGTGAAAACAAGTAGTTAGCAATAGCTTGTGGTAATGAAGATGCAATAAAAATAGATATCAAGTATGGGCCAGTAGCAAAGGAAATGGTACATTAGGCAACAAGTCCATTTGCAGTCATAGTTATTAAGCAGAAAGAGTCAAATGGAAAATAAGGAAATACATTTACTATGCCTACTGGATTTGCAAAATTATGCGTAAAATGCTTGCCAGGGAGATTACTAAAACTTATTTGGTATTTCTATGTCGATCATCCAATCTAATAGTGGCTGTAGCATTATTTTATAGTAGAAATGAAAGATCCATGTTTACAGCACAAACCAGACCCAGGATCCACCAGGGCAAAAGAATTTGGATTTGGCTAATCTTGTACTTTCTTGGGTAGGTCAGGGCTCAGCCACGGATAGCTCAGCGTACGTTCCTTACCTCCCAGGTGAACCAGAGATACATGAGAGTACATGTCTCACTTCAGGGCTCCCCTGGTATAACTCACACCAGTGTAAGTCCCTAAAGAGGGTATTTGGGAAAGGGGGACTGGATGGGTCAAGGAGACACTTACTCCTATTATTGTTTATTATTGTTTATTGTTGTTTGCACTGTATTTCCACCACCATTCATCTAAGAATAAAACTGATACATATCACAGAGATTATCAGTCTTCTTAGCCTGATGCAGAGCCCTATTACTGTGATACAGAAGGTCTTTAACAGGTGCAATCCCAGTCAGTTCTAGAGGACTATTTAGTCCCATATCTGATGATGATGATGATGGTGATGTAGAATGTATTTATGATTAGCTACATTAAAGCATTAAGGTTTGAGTGTAAATTTAGCTTCTCTTCAATTCTAATGCATTAAAAAAATATTATAGAGATTTCTTCCCACTCTTTCTTTTTCTCAGTTCTGTCAGGCTGATGCTTTGGCTTTCCACATTACATTCTTATTCAGCCCAGTCCAGAGCTCTGCCATATACATAGATACAGGCTTTTACCTCTGTGACTCCTATCTATTTTAGAAATCTGCTCATCATTCAAAGAGCTGAGTCACCATAAAGATGAGCATGACAGAAAGTTTCTTAGTATACACATGGGGAAATGTATTCAAATCTGTAACTGTTCTGATTTCAATGAGAGAGTCTTCTTTGCTTAACTCTCCAACTAGTAATATATTCTTCTTAACAGCATGAGACCATTGCAGAATTTCTATGTAGTGCTGTGCCAAAGCCTATTCTCCACTTTTCTCAAAAGTTTTCTTCCCCTGTAAAAGGGACTTCCGTTTTCCTATCTCTTTCTTGGGACACTGGATTCCAGTGGATTCTGGTGTGGTTTTGAGCTTCCTTTATCACTGTGAAGTGGCTGGCGCGGGGGGGGGGGATGGGACTGTGTGTTTCATATTTCTTTCCATTAAACATTTCTTCAGAGTTCTACAGCCTTCCTTGCTACCTGGGTTTCCTGCTGTGAAAAAGCTGCATTGGGAGGAATTATCCAATCTTTTCACTGAAGTGTTGGAAACTGGGAAAGGTAGCTATGAATTGCTGATAGCCTGACCTCAGTGCATATGGTTCTTAACGGAAGTCCTCCTCCTCCTCCTCCTCTCTCTGCATTTATTTATATCCACATTGACTTCTTTAAGATGAAACCATCTACTTTCAAAAAATAAAAAGAATAACAATGGAGAGCAACCAGACACATACAAGAAAGCTTGGCTAGTTTTTCAGGAGGCAGGAGCTCCTGGGAGGCTGCAGGTGTTGATGCTGATTAAATGGCCTTCCACATAAGTCTCAAGTATACTCTGACTGGGACAGCTTGTTGAAATGCTCTCCACTTGTCTCCAGAACTACAAAAACATAAAAAATGGGTCTCATATCCTAACAGTAATGCTTTTCTACAAAACAGAATCCAGACAACTGTGAAATTGATTTGTAGGAAGGACACTCACTAGTCCCCTTTGGCCTCTTTGAAAATAATTGAACACAACCAACCCCCGTACCCTGCACTGCCCATGATAATTTCACTGGAATTTGCTTTCGCCTTTGATAGTTTTTGAATACCCCCCCCCCATCAGTTGATGATGAATGGTTTTAAAATGGTTTTTAAGATACTGGAGAAAATTTTGGCACAGCACTAATTTTATATGTTCTTAGTCAATTCATCTTTAGAATAATGAATAGCCAGAAAGGTGAAGCCAGAATAGCTAGAAAGTAAAAGGCATTTTAGGCTATTGGGGTGTGTGTGTGTAATTTGAAAGAGGCTTATACAGATAGAAGACTATTTGCAAACACTGGGGGAGGAAAATTCTTAGGTTATTGATAGAAATATTGTCATGATCCTTTCCATTAGAATAAACCCACTAGTATACAAGGAGGAGAAGTCCTAAGTTAAAAGGCCCTCTCTGTTGCTAAAATGCAACTTCGGTTTCAAGAGGTGCATTTCTGACAACCCCATTTTTGAAGCAAGGAAAGGCTATGAACTTCCTGTACTACTTCTGTAATGCTCTGAAACCATATATTTTATAATATTGTTATAATAGAATTTTGGGGAATGACATCTATTGTCAGGAATGGTGCACCAGCTTGGTAAAATGAAAATATTGTTGCACACAGTTTCAGTCAGATGGCTGCATATAATATAATTATTATATAATTATTATTTCTATACCAATTAATGTATTCAACATCTCTAAGCGGAGCAGAGCAAATTAAAACACACCGAATCACATATTACAAATATATGTTATAAACCAATCAATGCAAACTATTGAAGTGACTGAATATTCAGGGGTTCTAATAACCAGTTCAGTTCTAATAACCAGTTTCAGCATCTTAAAAAGCAGAGACATCACCTTACCAACAAAGGTCCGCATAGTTAAAGCCATGGTTTCCCCAGTAGTGATGTATGGAAGTGAGAGCTGGACCATAAAGAAGGCTGATCGCCGAAGAATTGATGCTTTTGAATTATGGTGCTGGAGGAGACTCTTGAGAGTCCCATGGACTGCAAGAAGATCAAACGTATCCATTCTTAAGGAAATCAGCCCTGAGTGCTCACTGGAAGGACAGATCGTGAAGCTGAGGCTCCAATACTTTGGCCACCTCATGAGAAAAGAAGACTCCCTGGAAAAGACCCTGATGCTGGGAAAGATGGAGGGCACAAGGAGAAGGGGACGGCAGAGGACAAGATGGTTGGACAGTGTTCTCGAAGCTACAAACATGAGTCTGACCAAACTGCGGGAGGCAGTGGAAGACAGGAGTGCCTGGCGTGCTCTGGTCCAGAGGGTCACGAAGAGTCGGACACGACTAAACGACTAAAGAACAACAACAATAACAATAACCAGTTCAAACAAAAAAATTCCTTCCAGTAGCACCTTAAAGACCAACTAAGTTAGTTCCAAGAACTAACTTAGTTGGTCTTTAAGGTGCTACTGGAAGGAATTTTTTTGTTTTGACTATGGCAGACCAACACGGCTACCTATCTGTAACAATAACCAGTTCACACATTTAACAGGTTTAACTGGCACTTCACCACTTTCAGCTGCAAATTTTGTGGAAGATTTGCATGTTTAAGAGTTGCCTCAGCCCCAAATGACAATGTGAGTAGAAATTAAGATGAACATTTCATTTCCTACCACAGTTAGTGTTCTACATAGAGATACTATTTAAAAGAACCATTTTAAATTTCTAGACTGGAAATTGGGATGGGTATGTACAACAGACACAACAGTTTTCAGATAACAGATTTCAGTTACAGATAAGACATCTACACACAAAATAAGTTATTTTAAAAGTGTAATTAGTTACCTATAAGCTTTTTGTAAACAGAATCTTCTTCAATGCTCCCAACACTTCCTGGTTTCTGAGTGTATAAATTAAAGGATTAAACATGGGTGTCAGCACTCCATAAAATGCAGAAATTATTTTGTCAACGAAACGCGTGTTCTTATTTTGAGGGAGGAGGTATGTAAATATGCATGTGCCATAGAACATGCAAACCACAGCCAGGTGGGACCCACAGGTGGAAAATGCCTTTATCCTGCCTCCTGATTTCATCCTCAGGATAGCTGCAAGGATACGCATGTAGGAAAAAAGGATGAAGCCAAGGGGCAGAACCAGTGTCACAGTGCTAGTGAAGAATATGCTTATTTGGCTCATAGAGGTATCTGTACAAATGAGTTTGAAAACAGCTTTAAATTCACATGATAAATGGTCCACCTCATTGTTTCCACAGAATCTAGCTGGCTTTGCAAGGCAGGGGACTACTGTTAGCATAAAGGCACTAAACCAAGTCACAGAAGCCAAGACGGAGCAAACTGTATTGTTCATTATGAGCATGTAGCGCAGTGGGTTGGAGATGGCAATGAATCGATCATAAGCCATGACAGCAAGAAGGAAGCATTCGGTTGTGCCAAAGAAAAGGCCAGTGTAGAGTTGGGTGAGGCATAAAGGAAAAGATATGACAGGTCTGTCCACCATGCAGTTGGCTATAGACTGGGGGACTCCAGATGATGACATGCACAGATCAAGGATGGACAAATTGCACAGGAAAAAATACATGGGGTTGTGGAGCCGGGGATCAGCTATGACCACCACCACAATGAGTCCATTTCCAACAACTGTAATCAAATATGCAATTATCATGAACGCCATTAAACCCATCCTTGCCTTAGGGCGGCCCGACCATCCAATGAGAACAAATTCAGTCACTGCGGTCTCATTTTCTCCTACTTCCTGCATAAAGGCTGATAAGACGGGGACGGGGAGAGATAAATAATGATGTTTAAATAGTTTTGAAATAGATTAGAATACAGTTGAACAAATTTATTTGTTATTTACTGGGCATATCCATTTTTTCAGATGCCTAGTTTATGTAACAGAAGATGAAGCAATAAAGCATCAGACTGTGAGATTAAATGTGACCATATAGGAAAATTTGTGAGCATAAAAAAACATCTAAATCTCAGATGAGTGTATTAATGTGGGCTGACACAAAATGCCTGATATGTGGAGATCCCAGGGAATACTTACAATGTTATTTTGTGTCTAGAATTGTTATGGTTGAGTTAATTATTTTATTCATTTATTTACCATCATTTCTAAGCAACTTAATTTTGTTTAATCCCTAAGTGTTAAAAAGGATAACATAAAAACAGTAAAACAGAATGATAAAAACATAAAAAGAGCAAAAATATAAAAGCACTGATGTATTTATATATTACTTTTTATTTTATTGAGGGAAAGGAAGGTAGTGCCTTTTCCAATGGAGTTTTCCATTAATTTCTCCTATTTTGCATCTTTAGAAACAGAGTAATCCTTCTACATAATACTATAAATATGACTTTGGTCCATAACTTTCAAGGGCCAGAATTCTCTGTAATAGTGAATTCAGGTAGATGAGTGACTATCAGTTAGGAAACTAAACAATGTCATTCACAAATTAAGGAGTTGATTACTAGACTCTTGGCATGAAGAAACATAGAAGAGTATGGAAAGAAATATGTTTCCTTCTTTGCACACCCCCTTCTATGGCAGGGTTGGGGACCCTCAGATCCAGGAGTTGAATGCAACCCTCTGGGTCTCTGCCCCCCCCCGGCCTTTCTTTTCTTTCAAGGTTGCAACACTCAGCAACTCTGTTTTGAACCCTTAAGTACATTTGCATGGCTGAAATATGCATTTGAAGTCTGATCATGTCTCTTGCTTGCCTAGACAGATGATAGAGAGGAGTGTGAGTGTGTGTGCAGGAACTAGTCTATGGACGTACCCCTCCCCTGACACAGCAAGGGTCTGCACACTCAAAAGAGTTTGCCACCAAGCTCATCTAGCCCGACCTGTTGTGACAACTCGGTTGCTTCTTTTCAGTTCTGAACTCTTTGCCCCGATCTTGGACTCTGCAGGGCTGAACTATTCTTTCTAGGTTACCTACTCTCACCTTTCCTGTCACCTGGCTAGAGTGCAAAGGCTTCTGTGACTCACTGCCTATTGCTGAGCCTATACCTCTACTTTGCCTCGGTAAACGTCTCTTATACTCAAGTAAGAGACTCCAACCACTGAACTTTCTTAAATTATCATACCCTCCATTTCTCTGATTAAAATAGGGCTGTCCTAGTCAAGAAGAAGAAGGAGGAGGAGGAGGAGGAGGAGGAGGAGGAGGAGGAGAAGAAGAAGAAGAAGAAGAAGAAGAAGAAGAAGAAGAAGAAGAAGAAGAATTCTACTCTGCACACCTGACTGTGTTGACCAAGCCACTCTGGGCAACTTCCAGTATATATGTAAACTTAATAAAACTTTAAGCGTTAAAAAAACTTCCCTACACAAGGCTGCCTTCAGATTTCTCCTAAAGTCTGTACAGTTACTTATCACATTGGTTCAGGGGTCCCATAACTCCATACCCTCCAACATTTCTCCAATGAAATAGGGATGCCCTAAGGAAAAGTGGGACATTCTGGGACCAAATTAAAAACTAGGATGCCTTCTGTAAATCCAGGACTGTCCTTGGAAAATATAGAGATTTGGAGGGTCTCGTTATTATTATTAGATTATTATTATTATTATTATTATTTCATGGGTGGCCATTTAGAGGGTAAAAGGACACATGTTTCCTTTCCACAATGTAAACTTTTAAGGAAAATTTATGATGCAAATATATGTCTTGTGAAACAGAACAAGAAAATAACATGGTGAACATTTTATTCACAACATTTTCATTTCTCCCTTCCCCATACAGTCAGAAAAACAGAAATGAGCAAACCTTGCATAGCCATTTCTATTAATTTTAACTGGTCTTTTAGTACTTAGACTGTGACTACCAGTGGTTGCAGCCCCCTAGTAAGAAAATTACACAGCCAATGGAAACATCAATAATTTTATTATAATACTAATGACTAGTTACTGTTGTTTCTAGGAGAGTGAGGGAGAGAATAGTATTTTGAACATTATATATGGAACAAAATTGATATAAATGCATAAAACATGTATTATGATGTATAATTATTATAAAGAATAAAATGTGTAAGAAAATTCATTACCTTCTTAAAACTCCTTGAAATCAAAAGCCATTGAAGAAATTCTACTTCTTTATATTATGTATTTTAATAGTACTATCCATACTTTATGTATTAGCTAGTTGCATCAAATTGGTTAAAACTGTGGTGGTGGTGTTTTAAAAAAGAAAACATAGGTAGAATTTAACTGTAAGCAAAACTAGAAAAGAAATAACTTGGTAGAAATCCTGGTTTGAAATAGTCCTATTCATTAATACAAATACAATTTACATTACCTTTTAATGCACTAATAGTTCGAGCACTCTTAGAAGAATTAGCACTGGAGAATCAGGATTATTATTATTTTTTAAGTGCCAAGCAAACCACACAGACAGCGCCTGAGTAAATTAATAGAGATGTAACTAATTTTCAATGGGAGTTTTTATATAGGAAACAATGGGCTAGATTTTATTTTAGTACTCTGCTTTTTGTCTTCCCATTGGGTGCATTCCCAAATGTCTCATTACTTTCTGAAGTTACTCCATAACTAAAACTTATGACCGCAGTAAATAACATTGCAAAAACCAACTTGAAGGTAAAATAATTGTTAAATATCAGTCAATGTGAAATGCCATGTTGATTTCAGATCATTCCTCCAGCGGAATTTATGTAGCATCCTTGCCAGTATTATTATTTAGTATATTTATACATCAACATTATTTAGTACATTGGTTTAGCATTTTTTGTGTCCCAGCTTTCTTCAACCATGGATCTTTATGGGTTTTCAAGGCTGACTTCCATTTGGGCAGTGATCAGTCCTAGGCTTGCTTACCATTGGCAATTTGGCATTATCATTTATCCCCAGACCATTTATCTCCACATGAGAGATGTGGAGCTATCACAAATGGTCCATGACCAAAAAAGTCACAACTCTGTTGCCATCTGCCCCCTTGTTTAAAGAGGGGAGAGGCTGCTTCAGATTTATCTGTAGTTTTAAGACATAGAGACTGTCTTGAAGTTCTTGGCAAAAGCACCTTTTGAAGGAGCCTCCCCCTCCCTTTCTGAAATATCCTTTCTGAGGCTCTTCCCCATATCTCCCTCACTCTCAGATGTGCACCAGGTGGGCACAGAACATACGCCTCCTTTGGTATCCAAAATCTGAAATAAGTCTCTTGACAAGTACATCAGACCCCATTGATGCTCTCAGTTAGATGGCTATAGTAATACAATAGATTGGCCCATTTAAATGTCACAGAGTTGTGATCAAGATTTCACAACTGAGAGAGTAAGCTGGGGTAGAGGAGAGAGAGGGAGTCAGGAATTACCTAAAAGGCCCAGAGTCTGTAGTCTGCAACAGTTTGCTTCAAGAGGAACTGCAGTAAGAATTATATAAACTTTGTCCATGTAACAATATGTCCCTGGAAAATAGGGACACTTGGAAAGTATGCAGAATTATGATCTCCACATTTCTGCAGTACTGTACTTTGCATGGGAAAAAACCTTTCCTCATTAAAATTCATCACATTACTTCACATTTCTCCAAAGATGCACATTTTGTGTGCAGTTTTGATTAATATTGCAAGCAATTTTCTGAGTTGCAATGCATTTTTGTGTGTTGTTTTCATGAACATAGGCGTTTTTAGTTACGCTTTCACCTAATTCTGCCAGTCCTAAATGGAGTAACGTTCCCTCTGAAGATAGAAGTTCGCAGCCTAAATGCCCAGGTCTCTTCAGCGGCCAGGAGTGCTTTCGGACAGCTTTTGGAAGTAATGAACCTGTTGCCAGCTTCACCCATTCCTTTATATATCTGATTTGGCCGCTGTGATATATTCCTTAGTTACATCCTGTTCGGATTACTATAATGCATGATGTGGGGCTGTCTTTGAAAACGACTTAGAAACTTCATCTGGGTCAAAGACCTGCAGCCAGATGGTTGACTGGGGCTGGTAATAGGTAGCATACAACTCTCTTGGTAAAACAATAGAGGCTGGCTTCCAGCCTGTTTCCTGCACAATTCAAAGCGCTAGTTTTATGATGTATAAATCCCTATATGGTTTAGGTCCAAGCTATCTGAAAGACCTTCTTCTCACATACAAACCTGCTTGCGTTTTTGAGATCTTCAGGGGACATAAGGAGCTTTTAATGGGGTATGCCAATAGTTTCTGTCCTATCTGCCACAGAGGCTAGACTAGGAATAGCCTGGCATCAGGAACTGGGCACTTGAGTGTCTGTCTAATGCCAGAGCCAGACTGTGCAGGCAGTATAGCTCCTGAACAACCAATTTATTTTACTTTGTGATGATCAATGCATATGGACAGAAGTAGTCTGAAATCTTACATTTTAATTTTAATTTTTAAATAAACACCTTATGTACATGAGCACACATATACATATACACAATTTGTTGAGAATCAGAGTTAAATTCGTACATATTCCTATTTATTTTAAATAAACTACCAAATCAAGTTTATTTTTTATTTTTTTAAAAAGATTGGATTGGGGTATGAATATAACAGTTTATATATAGGAAAACACCAATATATATCAGTGAACTAAAAGCATCTAATAACATACTTCTGTATTACTTTTTTCCACTCACCAGTCTCTTCAATGATCCCATTACTTCCTGATTCCGGAGTGTATAAATCAGAGGATTAAACATGGGGGTGGCTATTGCGTAAAATACAAAAATTATTTTGTCACCTAAATGGGTTTCTTTACTCTGAGGGGTGAGGTAGGAGGCCATGCATGAGCCATAGTACATGACCACCACAGCCAAATGAGACCCACATGTAGAAAAAGCCTTCATCCTACCCCCTTCAGAATCTGAATGCATTCTCATGATGGCAATAAGAATGCGCATATAAGAAAAAACAATGAAAATCAGAGGGAAAACAAGCGTGAATGTGCTTGTAAAAAACATGCCCAATGTATCGGCAGAGGTATCAGTGCAGAGTAACTTAAAGACAGCTTTGAATTCACATACTAAATGGTCCACCTCATTGTTCCCACAGAATCGTGCTGGCTTCGCAAGACAGGGAACTATTGTAACCATGAAGGCAGTAGTCCATGTCATAGCAGCAAAGGTGATACAAATATTCCTGTTCATGATGAGCGTATATCGCAGTGGGTTGGAAATGGCCACATAGCGATCATAAGCCATGACAGCCAGCAGCAAACATTCACACGTTCCAAAAAGGAGACCCAGAAGAATTTGAGAATAGCACAGTGGAAGGGACATAACAGGTCTATCCACTAAACAGTTGACTATGGATTGTGGGATGCCAGTCGATGAGAAACAAAGGTCAATGATGGACAAATTACAGAGGAAAAAGTACATAGGACTGTGCAACCGGGAGTCATTTATTACCACCACAATAATGAGTCCATTTCCAACAAGGATGACTGCATAGGATACAATGAAGAGGAACATCAATCCCATTCTTGCCTTGGGTCGATCTGACCACCCCACAAGGATAAATTCTGTTACTTCCGTCTCATTTTCCCCTACGTCTTGCATGGGTGTAGACCTGAAACAGAAGAAAGGGAAATGCATTATCTCTTGATCTCCTTTCTCTTTCTTACTGTTTATTTATTGTCCTGTGAGTTTTCATTATCACACATAGTACTGTGCCTATATGTAAAGGTATACATTAAGAAGTGATTGTCAATGTTTGGTTTTATGGTTAGAGACCATGAGGGAGATACAATTTTTTTTTTTAAAATGTTTTTAAAAATGTAACCCAGTAATTGTTCCTCAATCTATTACGTACCATCCCAGAGCAGGGTAGCCTTCAATAATGTTAGAGGAAGCAAATAGATTAATAATTTTAGAAAATGGACAAAAATACAATGCTTCTGTCAGTTTTTAATCAAAGTGGAAACAATTCATTTCATTCCTTTCTTTTCACTTTGGGTATATCCGTGGGCAACATTTTATCAAATGAATACATGTTGATTATATTGGAAATCATTCCAAATAAAACTTTTTTTAAAATAGATCCATTTTTGAATAATTCAGGGAATATCAATGTAGTGACCTCCAGATGATATTTGACTACAGCTCCTATTATCTTTGAGCATTTGACATGCTGACTATGGATGATGGGGGCTGTAGTCCAACAGCACCAATCTTTCAGTAACCACTTTGATGTCTTCTATGATCAAGCAGTATATAATTTTTATGAAATAAGTAAAATGAATAGATATATGGAAGACACCATGTTAGCTATTGCTAGTATAGAAGATGGACTTCAATGAGGGAATGAAAAATTCCAATCCTTTCAGTCACAGTGCTTAAGGATAAACTAAACGTGGCATCATTCACACAACAGATAATTGTTTGATTTTTTAAAATGTGCTAATTCATGCGAAGGCTATACTTTGGAGGCAGTAGGAAAATCTTTTGTTAGTCTCCTGCTGCAATCTCAATCTGGATTCTACCTGCCACATGCATACCACACCTGCTCTTTACACTGGGTGTTGAGTACCATTCTCACCAGTGGAAGCTTTACTTCCAGTATAAATAACAGATGCAAGGGACTAGTCTGGACTGAAACCACAACAAAAGGCAAAGTATTTAAACACCCACCATCTCCCACTGATCTAGGTTCCCTCCCCTCCATATGTATCTTCTACTTGCAAACCACTGAAAAAATTGTTAAGCCCATAAAATGTATTATATTCAGCTCTCTGTAGGCCAATTTCTTGACTTAACATTATTTACAAGGTTGTTGGAAGGATAGTGTGTAGGTGGCTACCATATATTCCACCCTAAGCTCATTGGAAGAATGTGATGGATAAAAAATTTAAAATTAAAAAAGCTTTTAAATGATGTTTGCGACTCCATTTTGACTGTGATGATATAGAGGCTGAGAGATTCAATTAGACACAACAGGCACAATCCATTGAATGATACGTTGAAGTCCTTTTAAAATCATTCAAGAATTTAGCAACGGAATTGATTTCTACACATTGGGAATATGGCTCTCTTGACTGTACACATATATTTTGGATTTCAATTATTAAATGTAGGCATCAATATTATATAGTATTTAAACATAAAGATTGCCATAAATGTACAAATCAGTTAATTAGTATTATTTCCTTTTTTAAAAAAATGTGAATAATATATCAATATAGCAATAAGAAAATTAAACAAAGGACTTGCCTCTTTGTATTCCTTGAAAAGAAGAAGTATAAGTTTTTCAAAGTGAATCGTCCCCCAGTTAGTGATTTATCTTCCAGATTGCACTGATATCACAAGTATGTGAGTAGGGTGATGAAGACAGAATAAAATCTAGCAACATGAATAGTAATAAATTCTAAATCGTTCCTCTCTGTCTTCTTCTCTCTCCCCTTTGATTCAAATTTCTGTACTGAAATGCAGCATCTAATCAAGTGGAAGGATTTATTAACTGTGCCGATTTATTAAAAGGGTGTGGGAAATCATTTTGGAAAGTTCCTAGGAAATAATTCAAATAGTGTTGGGTGTAGATCTCAAGTCTAGAAGAGAATTATTAATCTGATTTTTTTTTTAAACACTTACAATTTCTTCATAATTCCCAATGGCCATAATCCCAAATGCCTCATTTGTTTTAGAACCAGGGACTGAATTTTGTTCTGTTAATTTGCCTATACTTTAATACATGAGTATACACAGTGCTTCCCCCACTAATATATATATATATATATATATATATATAGGGGTGCTCTCATTTTGACTCAAGAGAACCACAATTTTGTAGTTCAAACTGGGAAAAATAAATACAGTAAATGGAAAAAATCCACAAAATGTTTAGGGGTATGCGTACCCCTGCATCCTGCCAGAAAAAAGTACCGAGTATACATGAATCCAATGCACATATTGGAAGCTCCTTTATATTTAAAAATGACCTAATGAAAGATTGTCTGCATTTTTAATGTTTATTTATCCTAATATACACATTTTTGCAAGTGATTTCCCCCAATATATTTTTGTGTGTTATTTTTGTGTGTATACACACTTCCCCAAAATATATGCTTTCTTGTGGCCTTTTTTTTTTTTTTTTTTTTTTGCTGCAGAACTGCAGTTCAAAATTTGGAGAAGTGCAAATTTGGAAGGATCGCTATAAAACATGAGTGTGACTACCGTGTAACATATATAAACAATTTAGCACCTAAATAGCTTCTTCAGTTTGAGGGATAAGGCATGCAGACTTTCTTGAGCCATAGTGCATGACCACCAAAGGCAAATGAGAACCACAGGTAGAAAAAGCCTTCATCCTACCCACTTCAGAAGGATAAAAGTGTTCCAGTTTGCATATTGTTTCAGAAAATATGAACTCGGTTCCCATTACAGTGAGAAAAGTATAGAATTTCACCCTATCTCTATACCACTTATTATGGTACTTTTGTTTTATGATTAATCTTAATGGATGTTGTGCCCTTTTTTGTAATCTTTATGTATACCACTTAGAAACATTGTTGGTTAAGCAGTGTATAAATAGCAGAATTGCATTCACCTGGTATGTTATATATGTTAGGATACAGAGAAGCGTCAATTTGCTTCTTCTTTCAAATTGATATAAATGATTTTTTTCTGTAAGTGCAATGCCATAGTTGCAAACCAATGTTCTCTTTCTATTTGTGTGATTCTACAATTAAGCAATGCAATACAATTGCAAAACTGCAGCACAGCCATATATTCCCTCCAACTCCCCTTTCATCAGATGGCACCACACATCTCATAACATACTACATAATGTGCCATGCAGCTTCTCCCTGTCATTTCTACAAACCTTAAATAGTCCAGCTGATCTTGCCACCTCAGACAGGCACAAAATAGTGATTCAGCTCAAACAATGGGGTTTATATATTCAAAGAATATATAAGTGAGAAAAGATGCTATAAATCAGTGAGGGCACAGAAACCAACAGGGTCTATTGTGGGCAATAGGATGAACAATGGAAGCGTTTGGGAAGGTAGACATCGAATTGGCCATGCTGGATGGGAGTTGTTTGTAATTCACCACATTGTGTATCCCTGGGGTGACCATATGTACTGGTTCTTGGGAACACTTTAAATGACCTTTTCCCACTCCTCCATCACCTCATGGCTAGGGGTTTGCTTTTCAACTCTTGGTGGCTTCATGTATCCCCTACATGCAAAACCCATGGTCATTTTATTTCCCAGCTCCCTAAGAGAATAGGCTAGGAACACGGTGCTTTGTAAGGGCACAGTTCTCACTTGGCATCAGTTGTTGGACACACGAGTCCTTCTCTAGTGGCATGCTCAGAATGTTCAGGCAGTACAATTCCCAAATAACCAATATATTTTATTTTCTGATCATCAACTCTATTGAATACAATAGTTTCACAGATTAGTTTTCAAATATCCAAAACTTATATTTAGTTTTGGAAAAGGCACAATTATCCTAATCTGAATTATCCTAATCTGAAAATAAATACCTCCATTCTAGTTATTGGAAGATGTTGGTTGCATGTTGGAGTTCCCATTCTTTTAAAATTCTACTACAATGAGTGCCCCTTACTACTGCTTGAACATAATTGATATAAAAATACAAAAAAGCAGCGCAGTATATATGGAAGAGATTTAAAGTAATTAAGACCATTAAGGAAGCCCAATTTCACATTGTACCATGGAGAGGGAGTCCTATATGTTTGCATTTGTTGCTTATATGATAACATCCCACCAAACAGTATACTTTTTCATGATACTCCAAGCACTTGGCAACACATAATTTATTAGCGCCCCCCCCCAGCTGATGCTAAATTTAATACATTTTAATACCGAAATGAAAGTTGCAAGTCCTGTCCATTTGGGGCAATTGAGATTCTGGCAGCTGCCACCTGTGTTCCAATGAATTCAGGCTGAAAAAAAAGCCCTGGCAGAAATCTTTCAGTTGATTGTTCCATTGATTTGGTAAACAAAGCTACAGTGAAGTTGCAATGGGATATTCGGGTATTTTGGTCATTTCTTAACTAACCATTGTCCTGAATTTGAATACTTGTGAGCTGTACCACCATAAGTGAAAAAAGGTGCCTCTTTTTCAACATCCCTTCCAACACTTAGGAGAAAATTGTGATGCCATATGGGCAATTTGCACTTGTGCACATTTCTATCTACATAAGATTTTCATAGAACACTCCCTTACATAAGCTGAGACTGCAGTTGAAAAATCAACAGAATGTTAGATTTGAAACATCTAATAACATAATTTTGCATTATTTCTTCCCGCTCATTAGTCTCTTTAGTGCTCCCATCACTTCCTGATTCCTGAGTGCATAAATCATAGGGTTAAACATAGGTGTAACTACTGTGTAAAATATATAAACAATCTTGTCACCTAAATGAGTTTCTTTAGTTTGAGGGATAAGGTATGCAGACATACCTGAGCCATAGTACATGACCACCACAACCAGATGAGACCCACATGTGGAAAAAGCCTTCATCCTACCCCCTTCAGAATCTGAGTGCATTCTCATGATGGCAATAAGAATGCGCATATAAGAAAAAGAAATGAAAGCTAGGGGTAAAATCAGTGTGAAAATGCTTGTAAAATACATGCCCAGCGTGCTCGCAGACGTATCAGTGCAGAGTAACTTAAAGACAGCTTTGAATTCACATACTAAATGGTCCACCTCATTGTTCCCACAGAATCGTGCTGGCTTCGCAAGACAGGGAACTATTGTAACCATGAAGGCAGTCGTCCATGTCATAGCAGCAAAGGTGATGCAAATGTTCCTGTTCATGATGAGTGTATATCGCAGTGGGTTGGAAATGGCCACATAGCGATCATAAGCCATGACAGCCAGCAGCAAACATTCACACGTTCCAAAAAGGAGACCCAGAAGAATTTGAGAATAGCACAGCGGAAGAGGCATAACAGGTCTATCCACTAAACAGTTGACTATAGATTGTGGGATGCCAGTCGATGAGAAACAAAGGTCAATGATGGACAAATTACAGAGGAAAAAGTACATAGGACTGTGCAACCGGGAGTCATTTATTACCACCACAATAATGAGTCCATTTCCAACAAGGATGACTGCATAGGATACAATGAAGAGGACCATCAATCCCATTCTTGCCTTGGGTCGACCTGACCATCCCACGAGAACAAATTCAGTTACTTCTGTCTCATTTTCCCCTATGTCCTGCATGAGGGCAGATCTGAAATTGAAAAAGGGAAATGCATTGTCTCTTTATCTCCTTTTTCTTTATTACCTGTTATTTCTTGTCCTTTGGGCTCATTATTCCACAGATTATTTCATTTGTGGGTAGGCATGTTTGCATCTTTCACAGCCAGACATACAGAATAGCAAAACACAATAAATTTAAGCATGTCCATCACATCTCAATGTTTTAGAAAGCATTAAGCCAATATTATGAAAAGTGACTTCAAAACACTGTTTTTGAAAATAATAGTTCTATGACATTGAAGTTCTTTTACGTGTCACATCACATTCATTCGTAAAAAATACAATACAGTTAACCTCTGTTCACCTATTACCAACTTTCCTAGAGTGGGGTAGCTTACAATGTTAGAAAAAGCAAATAGATGAATGATTTTATATGTAAAACTATACAGGTAAAAGTATGGGTCTCCTGTGAAGTGAACCTAGAAATCAGCAATTGAATTAATTTCTACATTAAATATCCTTTATCTAATTGGGTTCCATATATTGGACCGGAGCTATCAAAGAGAGAAATTGATATTAAAGTACAAATTGGTTAATATTATTTTCAACTGTTTTTAAAATAGCCTCCCCAGTAGGGAATTAAACAAAACAATGCCTCTTTGTATTCCTTGAAAAGTAGAAGAAAAGTTGATGATAGTGGATCATCTCCCAGTTATTGATTTATTGTAATGATACCTAGGGTTCCCATATTTCAAAAAGTAAAAACCAGGACAACCCGAAAGTTGTTGAGCTTTTCTTTACAAAAATGCCAAAAAATATGCCTAAAATTGACTTGCTGAAGATCCAGAACAAAGCACCACCTTTTGGAAATTTCCAGTAATGTCCGGGAGATTCCGTACGTATATCAGCCCTATGATACGACATAAATGTTTATAAAATCAAAATACTCCCCTCCCTCTCTTTCTCTCTACCCCTTGACTAAAATACCTGTTATATAGGCTGATATTCAACAACTGATCAAGTAGAAGGATTTGCTAATGCTGTTGATCAAACACTGCTCATTAAAACAGGATGTAAGATCATTTTGGAAATTTCCTAGCACACAATCCTAATAGACTGGGGTGGGGGTTTAAATCTGTTTAACTGATGAGTTAAGCCTAACTTTAGTCTAGAAGGGAGCTTTTAATCTGATATTTTCATTTTTTAATGCTCACTATTTCTTCAAAATCCCCACTGGCCATAATCCCAACATGCTTAATTTATTTTAGAACACCAAAGAAGGGATGCTATTCTGCTAATTAGGATATTTTTGCCCATGTGACTCATGAGCGCAGCAAAAGAACCAGACTGTACAATGGTGATGGGATAAAATTAGGCCAATTCGTTTTTCACAGCCACAGGCAGGGCAAAGGTTGGCATGGCATCGGGTCCCAGGATCAGTTCATCATTTCACAAGCCTCAGGTTGCTGGAATGGATCCTCTGGGTTTGGATCGTTCCAAACCTGTACGACGGAGGTCAGCCAGTGTTGAACCTTGCTGTGGTGCAAGTCAAGCAAACAAATTCTCACAGGGGGACCAGGGTGCAGATTTCAACCAGGCAAATATTGAACCCACGCTTCGGTTTGCCATGGTCAATCCTCCTCTTAGGCCCATTATGCCCCCCCATACTATGTTGATCCTGACCAATGCCATTTCCACCACAAGGGAGGACCTACCACGGTCTGGCTCCTGTCAATCCAAACCTGCCCCCACGGCCAATCCAAAGGCCCAAATAAAGATCTTCCAATCAAATGTTAATTGCCGCTTTCTGACAGGTGAACCCCACCTAGGCGAAAGAAGTCCGAAAACCTGATCAAGGGGTGACAGATTTTCCAGGCCACCCTAGAGCATTACAGCACGCACCACGTGCCACTGCCATTGCACCCTATCCACCTGCAGAGGCTGATCTCCCCTCCAAGAGCATTGTTGCACCAAGATGACCGGGTGATGCACATTTTCAGATCTCCATCAGGCAACGAGGCAATGTCTTTTAAAATGGTCCACTCCAAGTAAACAGCCTTTTGTGTCCATAGGTTGCCTTCAGCCAGATAAACGACCAGCAGGTCTAGTGAGCAGAAGTACTGAGTGCATTTGGAAAGCACTAGGGTAGCATAACTCGGCTCCTGAGCCCCACAGGGGTGCCACAGAAAGAATGCAGTTGGTCAACGGAGCTGTGGACTCAACAAAGCTGGAAACCTCTGTTATAATAATATAACATTGTGTGTGGGTGTTTTTGTTTTGTGATGCTTCCCTAGTGCTATGGAATTAGGCTGCAGCATTTGGGACTTTATACAGTTATGTATGACATGGAGAAAGTAGATAAAGAAAAGTTTTTCTCCTTCTCTTAGGATTCTAGAACTTGTGGATATCTAATGAAGCTAGATATTAGAAAATTCACAATATACATAAGCAAGTACTTCTTCACACAGCATGTAATTGAACTAGAGAACTCTCTCCCACAGGTGGCAGTGATGGCCACCAACTTGGGTTGTTTTAAGAGAGGATTGGATAAATTCATGGTGGGTACGTTTATCAGTGGTTACTTGTCATGATGGTTATGCTCCATCTCCACAGTCAGAGGCAGTATGCTTCCGAAAATCAGTTACAGAAAATTGTAGAAGGGGAGAGGGCCCTTGCGTTCAGGTCCTGTTTCTGGATTTCTTACAAGCATCTGGTTGGCTACTGTGAGAAAACATGCTGGACTATGTGGGTCATTGGTCCTATCCAGCAGGTTGTTTTTATGTTAGCAGAAGCAATAATAATAATAATAATAATAATAATAATAATAATAATAATAATTTATTATTTGTACCCTGCCCATCTGGCTGGGTTTCCTCAGCCACTCTGGGCAGCTTCCACAAAGACCAAAAATACACTAATATGTCATACATTAAAAAACTCATTGCAATCATTGTAGTAGCAGCAGTAGTACTCAAATGGAAAGACTGCATGGTTACTTTTCAGTGGATCTAGACTTGGCTATGCTTAATGTAGTTCCCCTGAAATCAATGGGACCATATAGGCTTGGTTAACTTGTTCTGTTGGTTTAAACGGGTCAACTCTAAGTATGAATATATTGGGATCCATCCAATTAATTGTAAAAAAAATAATTATATTGCCCTTCTCAGGTATTGTTTTACATTATACAAATGCATACATCCCTGTCATTTAATAAAGCAGCAGCAATTTTTAAAATCATGACACTTTCCAATACAGCATTCCACAAGTGGGGAGGCACTGCAGAAAAGGCCCGTTCTTGTGTTGCCACCCTCCTGACCTCTTGTGGAGGGTGCACACGAAGAAGGGCCTCAGAAGGTGATTGCAGGGTTCAGGTCAGTTCATATGGGGAGTTGTATAAAGGAGAGCTCATTCACAAAAGCAATTGTCTATAACTTAGCCATACTGAGGTCGTTGAATTAAAGTAACTATATAAATATGTAATAAACATTCAACATGCAATTAATTAACATGACGGATTTTTTGTGGGGGGGAGGGGTATTCTGGAAGTAGCTTCTCAAGTCAAGGTAAGAACATCCCCCCCCAAAAAAATTGACCCCCCCCCCCATGATAGTTGGAGTAATTAGAAACCATAGATGGGATATTTGATGTTACAGCATTATTAGCAAAATAAACAAAAGGCAGCTAGGGTCTAATAAAACTTCTACCTGATTAACATATGTGGAAATGAGACAAATTACATTAGAAATTTATTTTATTTTAAAGAAATAAATAGACAATGGAACTATTTCCACTTCTATATTCCCAAAAGTCATAATCCCCAAAGCCTTGTTTACTTAAGAACACTCACCAACTTTCTAAAGTATATATATATATATATATATATATATATATATGTCTGGGTTTCATAGTCAAAAAGAAAAAAAATCTACTAGCTAGCCAGAATATAGTAAAAGTATCTTTGAGCACATACAGAGTGCCTCTTTCTGTCTCTACGCTGAGCAAGTGCAAATTGTCCAACCCCTCCACTTTTCCTCTTTTTCACAACTTTTTCACAGCTGCACTAGAAATTCAATTTGGTTCAAATTTTATTGCAGACCTATGTAACTACAATTCCCGAAACAACAGGCAAATGTAAACACAAATATTCTTCAAAATTCACACTGTTCTCAATATTGTGTGCAGTTCTTTAATCTTAAAATGTATACTGAAATGCATATATTGGGGGGAAGTGAACATTAAAAGTGTACATTAGTGAAAACTACACGCAAACATGCAGTATACTACATTATGCAGAACTGCTTACTAAAAGGGATATATTTGGTAAACTGGTACACTAAAGTATGTATATTAGGAGAAATACCAGTGCCACCCTATCTCTTTCCAGGCCACATCCATCACTGGCCCTACTTGAGAAAGGGGTGCGTGAGTGTAGAAAGACTCTCCTCCTGGAAGAGAGGGGAGTGGTTGTGGGCGGGAGCCCGAGCTCCGCCTCTAGCAGGGGGCGTTAGCCCCCTGCCTCCCACACCCCTGGCTGGCGCCCACGCCCATCGGCAGGCACCCAACCAGGTGCCTGCGAGGGGGGGGGTGTACAGCAGCCTAAATGCTGCGGCGCCAGCCCCTCCTCGGCCTCACTCTTCGTCGTCCCTTCGCGATTCACCCACCCTCCACTCCCTTTGAGCTCAGGGTCTTAGTTTTCCTTGGCCTTGCTATGGACCTTAGGTTGGTCGCCCTGGTTGTCTGGGGGGCCTGGTAGGAGATTTTTCCATTTGGCATTAGGCTTTTTGGTTTTTTCGCCTACCTCGTAGCAATCGTCACAACTTTCGTGGTATTGGTGGGTAGGTTAGGCATTGGAATAATGTGTTGTGGTGTCAATGGGGTAGGTGTGGCCATCGCCTATGCCTTCAATTTTTGGGTATTCCGTTAAAGGAATCCGGCAGTCGTGTATTCTGTCCGATGCCTGCTTGGCGGGAGGCCATGGCACGACCCTCGGTGACATCAGGGGAGAGCCTATAGTTGGATTAGCATCAACAGGCTCCATCTACTGGTGAATAAACCCCCCTTGTTTCAGACTCACCCCTCTCTGAGGGGGTGGAGTCAGATGACGTAATCCAATGCCTAAGCCAATACCTTTTCACTTGCTGTAATCAATAAAGTTGTGGCCTTTTCTTGCCCATTAACCTTATATCACGTGTCCTTGTGTATTCATTCCACTTTGGGGGGGATCGGGTCCTCGAACCACAAACTAATTTTCTGAACAAAAGTAAAATCTGAGTGCCTTGCTTCGCCCACTTTTTCAGTTTCCCCTGTGCAGTACTGCCATGTGCCCCTCTGAAGGTTGCAAACAAGGAAGGAAAAACAAGTATTTCACACTTTGTGACATCAGGGAGATGTTTATCCACTATGTAATTATGAAAAACACTATTATTGTTTTTCCTTAATCTGTAATCAAAAAAGAGAGACGGAGAGATTAAAAACAAGTGCTTCAAATTTTGAGCTCACTTAAGTACTGGTTACAATGTGCTGCATAGGTTGGAGGGTGTGTGTTTGTTGTGACACATGCAGAAGGGATAAATTGACCTCTTACAGTTGCTGCTTTTTGTGTGGCAAAGCATGCCGTTGTGCAGTTGTGGTATGGGCAGGCATGTATTTGAATTAAGGTGCTTGCTGTTGCTGCTGCTGTTGCAGCTACAGCTCCCTCCCTTTGCTTGCAAGAAAACGTCAGAAAAATGCACAAACACCCAATACCATTTGTATAAGCCTGGAGAAGTGATCATCGGTGGGATTCTTTCTCTTATACAACATGGGGTATATTTGCTCAATTTTACATTCGTTCCATACAGAATTCATGATTTTCCTCTGTAAGTTTTGCATATATATTTTTTTACTAGTAATCATTTTTACTACTTAATATTACATATACCAACAATTGCACAGCAGATGTGTGTGGAATGCTACAAAGTTCTGCTTTTCATATGATGTTAATGGGCAAGATGTATAATTCCAATTTCTACTTGTAATACATTTATTAAAGACCTACCCACTGTGGGTGGCACAATAGTGTAGGATTTTGACCCCATCCCCAATTTTCCTAGGAAAAGCCCTTCAAAACAGCACACTTTAATGGGAGGGAGGGAGGAAGAGAAATTAGTGCATGGCACCCTTCCTGCCCAAAATATGGTATCCTGCCCACCATGCTTTAAAAATAGGCAATTCCACTGGCAATAACCAGACAATTGTTAAGTCCAGCTGATCGAAAGGCAGCAAGCTAATCATTAGGACAAAGTGCTTAATTCTGGCTGGATCTGTCCCAGGTTTACAAGAAAATATTTTCCTTAATCCCCATTTGTCTGACTCAGTTCAACAACTCTGCCTGAAGATGCTGAATCAAAATTCACACTTCTTTTCTGATAGTAACCTGCTTTTCTCAAGCTATTAGGGAGTTGTCTAATAGCTTTTCTGTAATTAAAAACACCACCAAGCTGGAAGGTAAATGAAACAGGGGACTTGTCTTCATTTGGGGGCATGTGTGTGTGGACAACGGAAGAGGCTGAAACAGATGGTGAGTACTCTGAGGCATGTTTGAGATGAATAATGATTCCAGAGACTTACACATTAGGATTTGTGGTCCATGGAGCAGGATATGGATCACTTTTGGGGATAGCCTGCATCACTCTCTTGGGGTTTTGTATCCTCTTCTTAAGAGTGCCAAAAGGTGAAAGTTAGAATTCAGAACCAACTCGCCATATGGTAGGCTCACCCAGTCAATATGATAAGGAGCCTGATAGAATTGGGTTTCACATAGTTTTCATTGCCCACTATGAAATTTTATGACTTCATTATGTTCTTATGTTATTTTAATAAAGGGGCCCTAATTTTATCCCATTCTCTGTGTATGTTCCTTGACTATTTGCAGTCTGCTAATGCATAATATCTAATTGACCTTTGTAAATCTCAGTGTGAACCTCATTGCAGCATAAAGTTTAAACATTATCAACATGTCCTCGCCATGATTTTTGCCATTAATGAGATCAACAATAACCCATGGCTGTTGCCCAATATCACACTGGGGTTCCATATCTTTGACAACCTATATAACTCAAGAAGAACGTACGAGGCCACCCTAGATCTACTTTTCAAGCAGAAAAATAATATACCAAATTACAAGTGTGGTAGGAAAGATGTATTTTCTGTTACTGGAGGACTCACTTCAGAATACTCCATGCAGATGGCCTCCATCTTAAGTAACTTCAAAATTCCACAGGTATGTGCATGCTTGCTGTTCAGTTATACCCTCTCAATTTTTCATTCTTTGAAAAGAAAAGATATAGGAAAAATGTAATTGGTTCACATAAGTGCTGATTATTAATAGTTTGGGAAGCTCAATGTGCTTGTGAAGAATGTGAAGAATGTGAAGAAACTGCATTTTCTTCTTTAGGAACAACCTGAAGATAAATAAAGAATGCAAAATATATACCAATTACTGTAAAAGTTACCATATATACCAATTACTGTAAAAGTTTGTAGAATAGTTTATATTTTCTTTCTAATTGACATATATATAATCATAATTTCAAAAGTAAACATCATTTTAAAAGGTAAACATCAATTTTTGAGCCATGCACATGGTACATTTGCTGAAATCCTGTACCTTCTTATACCAAAAATATTCTGGATTGTTCTATCTCACTTTGACGGCAATAATGTAATTACATTTGATATATCACAGAAAAAGTAATTAAGCAGAATTAATCTACTACCAACACACTGTTTTTGTTTCAAGACCACATTGCAGATTACACCCACAAGAAAACACTGGTTTGCAAGAGCCCTAGGCTTACTTTTATATACTAGGTACTAGTTTAGCAGAGACAGGTGTTGTAAATCTTTATTTAGCAAAGCTATTGATCAACTTTTGAAATGAAGTATGTAGAACATTAAAAGAAATATTTTTTTTTCATTCAGCATTTCCGAGGGAACTAAAAAAAGGGGGATCCTTTCACATTTGTGAAAATTGGTGTATTAATGTTGGAGACATTTCCTATTCTTACAGATATCATTGTTTTGTTCACAGATTGTACACACATTGAAAATTAAATGTGAATAACAGTAAGTGTATAGCTCAACTATTGTGTAAACAAATTCACAAATTGTATACTTTTTGAATGTCATGTGTGAACATAGTCATCACCTGGATGGGGTCCTTTGGTTGCAGATGCTTGTAAAGGCAGTTTTTTTAAAAAAAAATCTTGAGTTTTAAAAGAAAACATATGTTTGCTCATTTGTTAGATCACCTTTGACTCATTTGAAGCTACAGTGAATGATAAAAGTGATTTCCCTTTTTCATACTGGACAGCACCAAGAGAAACCATACATCATGTTGGTATCATCCAGCTACTCCTGCATTTTAGATGGACATGGGTTGGCCTCATTGTATCTTATGATGATGCAGGGGAAAGCTTTGCACAGAAGCTGTCTTCTTTGTTTATCCACAACAACATATGCATTGCCTTCTTGATAAGGGAAATAGTAACTCATTTTCTTCTTAATAATTACTGGAAACGTGAATGCACTGAAAGAATCATGGAATTAATGCAAATACTTATTTCAAGCAATGCCAGTGTGATTATTCTCAAGGCGGATGCTCTGTTGTCGAATAGCTTAACACACTTGATGGAAATAAATGAATTCAAGATGAACACCAATGTAGGGAAGGTTTGGATCATGCCACTTCAGTGGTATTTCAGCACCTTCTTAAAGGGAGAATTGATCGGCAGAAACATTTTCTTTGGTGCATTTTCCTTCTCTGTCCACACACATACAGTTCCAGGTTTCCATGATTTCCTTCTGAATGTAAAGTTTGATAAAACACTAAGTATGTTCCTCTGTTTCTTCTGGCGATTAGCACTGCTACGGTGTGAAAACTGTAGAGAGGAATATTTAGAAGATCTTCCTGCCAAGGTTTTTGAGATGGATATGTCTGGTGAGAGCTACAGTATCTACAATGGTGTCTATGCTGTGGCACATGCTTTGCATGCTATATACTTCTCCAGACCAAAAGCTATGTTGCATAAAGTCAATGTGGAGCATGTGAATGTTCACCCATGGCAGGTAAATTAATCACTTTAAGGCTGGGAGTACCTATTTGTAATTCACGGTTTTTTGAATGTTGTGGGAACCAGTCACAAAATGGCTACCATGGTTATTAGGCAATAGCACAGCATGGCTAACACAGCAAAATACTGGGAAAAGAGAAAGGAACACAAAACTGTATGGGTATATCCATGGGGGAAAAGGATCTATATCAGCATTAACTGTGCTCGCTGAGAAAGAAAGAAAAATCTCTGCCTGTTTTCTCTGTTTAGAACAAAAGGTAGGCTAGGTACCGAATCCTGGTCTTTACTTGGAGAGAATTAAATCATAAAACTGCTACCCATGATGTGTGGAAATAAGGTAACAGACAGCTTTTGAACTTTTCTCTGTACTTCACTTCAGCTATAATTTTAAATGCTTGTAAATGACCTCATGGCATATTGAGGGCATGCAGAAACTATGGCTACCATTTTATAAAACTCATTTTATTTTCTTCCAATCCAGCTCCATGCTTTCCTGGAAAACATCCGCTTTAACAATGGAGCTGCCCAGGAATTCTTTTTTGAGAAGAAGGATTTGTCCATTGGATATGATATCATCAACTGGGTCACTTTCCCCAATGAGACCTACCTAAAAGTCTTGGTTGGAAGGGTTTCATCAAGTCAGAACTTCAGCATTATCAAAGATGCCATTGTGTGGAATACAAGATTGAAGCAGGTAGGAATCAACTGTGGATGGAGCTGCTATCCGAACTCTTGCTGTAGAACCTTAAGTCCTCTTATTTGTCTTTAATAATCTCTGAGCCCCACAGAGGTAGACTGGTGCAATGAAACTAGGCTTCTTTTATACAGGGTGAGTCTTTTAAAAGAGGCCCCGTGGAACATGTGTACTCTGTATCCATGGGGCCTCTTTTAAAGGACTCACCCTATACATATTCAGGTTCAGTGTTTCTCCACAGCAGACAGAGTTGCTCATTTATTGCAGTAAGCAGCTGGAAACCGGGCTCCTTCCTGGCTGGCAGGGCTTGGGCCTCTGCTTGCTCTGGGAGCCAATCAGCTCCTAGGAGTACATCCAGGGAACAGAACAGAGGGTAAACTGTGCTCCCTTGGTCTGCATCCAAGCTATAAAAGGAGAACGGAGCTGTAGGAATACTGGATTCCTGAGGTAAGTATGGTTGGACTCATACATTTTTTTATGAATAGGTGCCACCACATTCCATATGTGTTGAAAGCTGCCATATTGGACAGAGCAAGATAGTTCAAGAAGGCAAACCACTCTGTTGTTATGACTGCACTGCATGCTCAGAAAACATGATTTCCAACGAGAAGGGTATGTGACAGTACACAGCTATGCAAAGGGGCGGGGGGGGGGGAATCAAATATGTGTTTCATGTTTTTATATACTTTGTCAGGACCAGGAAAGGGGGAAAAGCTCCTTCTTGTGTTGTATATTCCTAAACCTATGCAGGCCGCCAAGGAATTACAATTTGCAATTTTTAAAGATTCACATACTGCAAGACAGAGTTTATATAGGCTGACACCAGGTTATCCAGAGAACTGAGGATTTCTCAACATAGAGAGAAATATATACATATAGAACCAAAGAGTCCTCAATACCTACCCATCCCCTTTTCCCCAGAAACAGAATCTAGGAGTCTCTAACCAGGGCAACCAACCCTGGGCTAAACCAGAGGTTAACCTGGACCTATTCTGAACTAGTTTATAGGTAGGTCTTACTTTAATTATCATACAGCCACCAGAGGAAAGAGATGTTGCTCCGCTCTCCCTCCTCCCTCTCAGAGAGGTGGCTTGGAAAGGAGCAGCTGTGCAGATGAAATCAGTGGCTCTGCTTCTGCCCCTTAACAACAAACAAAAAGATGAATCATGCGATGGGTTGCTATCTTCTTCCAGTGGTCAGGGTAGATTCCAGCCTTTTCATTCAGCCCCCCTCCCCCGATACATGTTGGTCCTTCCTGCTCGGTACCCCATCCCCCAATAGCTGCAGACTGCTCTGAGTGATCCCATCCAACCTGATTGATAAGGATATGGAAGTATAAGCATCTCATAGTAATAACTTGATTTGTGATACATATGTCAAGAAAGGATAACAACCACATTTCGGACCACCAAATATTTTAAACCAGGCTGTAGGATGACTAGGCTGATGGCTAGGCTGTGGAATGTACCTAGCCTATCCCTCATATTTTTGTTCCCTTATTGCCTTGTTAAATTTATTTCTTTAGTGTATGTATTATGTATGTATGTACTATCCATTCTTGCCGGTCAACTTCAGCTTCTTTGCTGAAGAGAGAAATTGGGCAAATAATCCTACCCACCCTTTCTTAAAATGAAAGATCAGAGAAGGGGATTGCTTAATTAAACTTTGCTTTTATGCTTCGTATAAAAATGTGGATTGAGCCATTTTTGTCCAGTATTAATTATACATTATGCCATTTCTTCCCTTCTGCATAAAAGCTGTCATTTATATGATATATCCTATTCATTCCTTTCAGATGCAACTCATTGTGTCAAGTGCCCAGGAGATCACTATCCAAATGAGAACCATGACCAGTGTATCCCTAAGGTTATATCTTTCCTGTCCTATCAAGAGCCCTTGGGGAATGTTTTGGTTAGTGTTGCTCTTTCCTTTACCGTGATCACTTGTTTTGTGATACAAACCTTCCTAAAGAATTGGAACACACCCATTGTCAAAGCCAATAACCAGAACCTCAGTTGTGTTCTTCTCATTGCCATCCTGTTGTGCTATCTTTCTTGTTTGCTCTTCATTGGCAAACCTGGGAAGCTGTCCTGCCTTCTTCGACAAATGACTTTTGGCATCATTTTCTCTGTGGCAGTTTCTTGTGTTTTGGCAAAAACAATCCTTGTGGTCCTGGCCTTCTGGGCCACAAAGCCAGGCAACAGGATGAGGACATGGCTGGGCCAAAAAGTGGCTACTTCCATTGTTTTTTTCTGCTCCCTCCAACAAGTGTGTATTTGTATTGCATGGTTGTTGTCCTCTCCACCATTCCCAGATGTTGACATGCACTCACAGACTGGGAAGATCATACTGGAATGCAATGAAGGTTCCATCACCATGTTCTATTGTGTCTTGGGCTACATGGGGTTTCTAGCCATGATCAGCTTCACTGTTGCTTTCTTAGCCAGAAAATTGCCTGACACTTTCAATGAAGCAAAGTTTATCACCTTCAGCATGCTGGTGTTTTGCAGCGTTTGGATCTCCTTTATCCCAGGTTACCTAAGCACCAAGGGAAAATATATCGTGGCTGTGGAGCTTTTTGCCATCTTGGCCTCAAATACTGGGCTATTGGCTTGCATCTTCCTCCCCAAATGTTACATCATTATTTTCAGGGCTGATTTCAATACTAAGATGGTACTAACAAAAAAAGGAAATGACTGATTAGTTTTTGTTTGTTACATGTCCCCCCCCCCCCGGAGGGGAGGGTTCCAATTAAGACCTTTTTTACTGAACTCAGTAAACTGTGTAACTGCATGTTGGCTAATAACTTTCAATTGTTAAGCCATTGAGACAAGGAAACCATATCATAGTTTAGGTGTCAGGTTAACCAATGAATTCATACTAGAATGAAATGAAGCCTGTGTTACCATGTACTATTATTAGAATTATCCATTCTCACTGTTCAAAGATACAGCTTTATTGTACCTGAAAATTGCTTGGCACATTCACTGAAGCCAAGTTCATAAACCTTGACATGCTGTTATTTTGTTCTGTGTGGATTTCTTTCCAACCTGCTTACCTGAACACACAAAAGGTGGATATATAGTGGAAGTTTGGACATTTTCACTTCCACCAGAGGCCAATTTTCTTACATCTTTCAAAATACACACCAGACTCCCCAGCCTCTTTTATCCCCATCAATCACCTCAGGTTAAAAGCCAAGCCTTCTTCCCTTCCATGAATGTGCAACATGAACAGATATTCACATAAGTGTTGATGGTGTCAGAAGTTCCCTTGAAAGTCTCATATGTGCGCTCCACTCCTCCTTCCCTGTTTGCTCACTCAACTACCAAGTGGCCTGCTGGCCCCTGGTGGTCTCCTCTAATGATGGGGGGCCACCTGCAGAGCTGAGCTGCTGCCCACCTTGTGAGGACGGAGCCACATTTTCTTAATTGTGCCCTCCCACTTCCCCACTCAGGTCTCCCAGAGCACAGGTGAGCTTGGCTGACTTGTGGTAGGAAAAGAGCCTCCATTGCACCCCATGCCTGCCTTTTCATGGTCTGGGCAATGAGGCAAGCCGTTCTAACTGCCATGGTTGGTCACAACCATCCAAAGAATAATTGTTTTCTTTTTTAGTTTGGTATATATGATTGTTATTATTTGCATCTTTTGGATATATAGATGATATATATTGATCTTCCACAACAAGTAGAGACTCCTCAGTGCAAACAGTTTACCTGTATGAATTGTAAAGTGACAGAATCAGCTCTGTATAGGATGGAGGTGATGTGCTTATCCTTGTCCCCACCCCCAATATTCTCAGTTAATGTCTTGGGGGGGGGGGTATAATTATGATGGCCTGCAAAAGAAGTTTGAAAAAGAGAGGAGCTTTTTTATCACCACCATCACCCACAGTTTAATGAAAAACGTTTTCCAATGATATTCATTGGAGCAACTTGAGACATACCATCATCACACTTTTGCACAGCTTCACTCTTTTGCCAATAAAATACAATAAAAAACACCTGTTGCTTCAAACTCCTAACTGCTCAGTTCTCATCAGAGAAAATTCCAAAAGACTGCAGTGGAGTCCCATGAGGTTTGGCTCTGCTCAATTCCAGTCTGGTTAAAATTACTGATGTGTGAAATTGCAGACTCTGTGTTGGCATCTGCAGGATGTAAATTCCATTACTGTTCCTGCATGATATTCCCATTTATTTGGGATAAGGTAATCTTTTCTTATGGTCAGTAAATAATTAATGTAAGGCAATGGTCTTATGCCCAAGAAACTGGTGTAAAGCAAGCACAGCATAAGGTAACCTGCATACAGTACACTAGATGCAAAGGGGCTTGCCAGGAAAGGGTACTACTCTTGGATGAGCCAGCCTGAACATTGCAGAGGGAAAACAAACCTTCAAGATAATATTTGAGTTACGCCACCCTTTTTGCTGACTTAACAGACAGCAGGTTGCCAGGTCACTTGACTGACCTGAATCCAAATAGAATCCAGTCTAAATCCTACCCCCAAAGTCCTTAGAGGGACATAAGTATTGGGCAGTGGGATTGGATACAAGACCCCAGTGTATCTTGCTATAGGAATGCTTTCTATATCAGTGATGGACAATCTCCTGTACTGCAGATGTTGTGGGACTGCAACACCCACCCACCCCAGCCAGCATGACTATTAGTCAGGGATGATGGTAATTGTAGGTGAACAGCATCTGGAACACCACAAACTCCTCATCCCTGAACTCAATATTGTAAGGAGAACCAACCGTGTTCAGACAGCCTCACAGTGAAGCAGGTGGTACCTTGGCTGTGTCTGTGAATTTTTTTCGCTATTTCCCACAAGCAGAGAATGCACCAATTTGGGGAGGTATTTACCTGCTCTGTAATTATGCAAAACACTATTATTCATATGTAACCCAAAAATACAACAAAGAATTAAATAAAAGAAACCAAGGGCGGGTAAAGGCTGAATTCCTTTGAGTGCTAGTTACACTGTGCCTCTTAGAGCTGGACATATGGTGATAGATGCACGAAAGATAAAATCACCACCTACTGTTCTCACTGTGTGTATGGTGAAGCATTCATGTTGTTATGGGAAGGCGTGTACATAAATGCTGGTGTTTGCTGTTGCTGTTGTTGTGGCAGCTACAGACCCCTCCTTTTGCCTGTAAGGAAATGACGGGAGAATGCAGAAACACCCAAGAACATTTGTATAAGCCTGGAGAAGTAATCATTGGTGGGGTTGTTTCTCTAAAACAACAGTGGGTTTATTTACTTGATTTTAAAGATGTTCCAGACAGAAATCACGATATTGGTTTGTAAGTTTTGTACAGTTTTGTCTACTTCTAATCCTGGTTGACAATGTTAGATTTGCCAACAACTGCATGGCAGAAATTCCTCTGGAATGCCACAAAGTGTTCCTTTTCATAACTAACGTGTCCCTTAGAAAATGTGGGTTATTGGTCAAAATCCTGTCACCTGTATGGAGCAATGTCCAAAAGATTCCCTGTAATGGGGTAGGATTTTGAGCTCCCCACCCCCAGTTTTTTTCTAGGGAAAGCACTTCAAAACAGCCCACTTTATAATGTTGTGTCCCATTATATATGCCCCCACCTAAAAGGAAAGGAAAGAATGAAAGCGGAGCCAATTCACTGCCTTCTCACTGCATGTTATGCATAGTGTATGCATGAATCACCAGGGAAATATACCAGGCAGGAAGAGAAAGAGGTACAAGGGAGTACCCTGCATAGCTTTCCCCACTCAAAACCGGCTGCTCCACTGGCAAGAACTATCTAATGTTAATATATTATGTCCCACTGATCCAAAGGCAAACAGCTAATCAATGGGATAAAATCTGGCTGCATCTGCCCTGAGTTTACAATGACTTACTCTACCTGTTCCCTCTCTGTCTGACTCAACTGAACAATTATGATCTCAGATACTGAACGAAAATACATTCATCTTAACCTCCCTTACTCCAGCTAGTAGAAAGTTATCCAGCAGCAATTTTAAAAAGCAAACAAACCTGTGCTGCTAATAGCAAATTGAACAATCCCAAACTCACCTTTATAAATCTCAATGTGAACCTCATTGCAGCACAAACTTCAAATATTATCAACATGTTTTCGCCTTGATTTTTGCCATTCGTGAGATCAATGACAACCCACAGCTCTTGCCCAATATCACCCTGGGGTTCCATATCTTCAACAATTTATACAATTTAAAAATAACCTTCCAATCCGTTCTGGATCTACTTTTCAAGGAGAGAAAGAATATTCCCAATTACAAGTGTGACAGGAAAAATGTATTATCTGTAATTGGAGGACTCACTTCAGAATATTCCAAGCAGATGTCTACCATTTTAAGCAACTACAGGATCCCACAGGTATGCACACTCAAGCTTCATATGGATGATGTCCACTTGCTTTTCAATTATGCTCTATCAATCTTCCTTTTTCATAAAAAGAGTATGAAAAAAATGAGAAGTTGTTTCTCAAAAGTGGAAGTAATTAATGGTTAATGATACTGTGTTGGAATGCTGATTAAAAACTAAACTTCTACACATAAATTAACACCTAAATATGGTTATATTTGCTCTTCGTTACATTCATACTAGAGCCATTTAAAACCATAGACTTAGATTACCTAAATTAATGAGCTACTACAACAAATAACTTTGGGCTATCTGTGTTGCACAATGACTAAAGGTAACAGAAAAATATTTAGCTGCTAAGAAGCTCTACATGGTAAACTCAGCAGTGCTATGTTTTGGACTAATTAATTAATAATGAACAGATCTATACAAATATGAATATGAAGAGACTATTCTTATTCTATTATACAGGGCTGTAACACAAGAACATTAGAGAGCTCTCCAGACTTTTTTTATTATGCACTCATGATGATTTGTGCTCATGAAGCAATTGGAGGGATCATACAACATCCCTTTCAGTACCATTTGTGCCTGTAAAAGTTTTGGTGTGGTCATATTGCTTCATTTTCAATCAGTGCACATGCTGTAATGTCCTGAAATCCTGTAAATTTCAAGGCCACAGATATTCTGTGTTGTTGTAGCTTTTATCCCACTTTAGCTGTCCTATTATACCTACAGATAGCAATAATGTGGTCCTATAGGAAGTATAACAGGACAACTAATAAGGCAGCATAACCCCACCCCCAGAACACTATATTTGCATCAAGAACCTGCTGCAGAAGACACCTTCAGTAAAACACGGCTCTGTGGGAGACCTGGGTTTTCCTTTATCTACACATTCTAGTGACTAATTGTAGCAGAGAAAAGTCATTTAACAGATGTGTTGAAACACTTTTGAGTTGAGGTATCTAAAATATTTCTCGCTGAATAAATACATTGTCAATCAAAAAGAAATCCTACGTTTAGGTGCATGTACATGAAAATAAGCATATTCATGGGGCACTTGTTCTATTCTTACAGATATTATTTATAGTTTGTAAATTTAATGTGATTAATAGTATAAGTGTATAGCTTAACTAAGGTATTTCAGTATACACATTCACAGACTAGCGTTGTTGAATTTAATGTGTTACCAGAGTGACCACATGAAATGTGTCCTTGGGTGCAGTTGCTTATTAAGGCAGAGTTCTTTTGTTTTTTGTTTGTTTGTTAGCTCACTTTTGGTTCATTTGAAGCTGCAGTTAGTGGGAAAAGCAATTTCCCTTTTTTGTACCAGATGGCACCAAGGGAAACTACGTACCATATGGGGATCATTCAGCTTCTTCTGCATTTCAGATGGACATGGATTGGCCTGGTTGTATCTGATGATGATGCCGGGGAAATCTTTGTGCAGAAACTGACTCCTTTGCTTGCCCAGAACAAAATATGTGTTGCCTTCTTGAGAACAGTAACTAACTATATTCTTAACAGTTACGTGCAGTTGGATTACATTGTAAGAATCAAAGAGTTAATGCAAACATCTGTTACAGGTGATGCCAATGTGATTGTTCTCAAGATGGATACATTTTTGCTTAATTTTTTAGCACAGTTCATGGAAACAATTGAAATCAATGTGATGAGCAACATAGGAAAGGTTTGGATAATGCCTCTTCAGTGGGATCTTGTCAGTAAACTAAGTGGAGAAATGATTGGCAGAAACATTTTCTTTGGTGCCTTTTCTTTCTCAGTCCACACAATTGCAATGCCAAAATTCAAGGAATTTCTTCAGAATGTAAATCTTGATGATACTTTAGAGAAGTTTCTCTGTTTGCCATGGAAAACTGCATTTAAACTGTGTGAAAGCTGTAGAGGAGAGGAGAATTTGGAGGAACTTCCTATAAAGATTTTTGAAATGGAAATGTCTGGTGAGAGCTACAGTATCTATAATGCTGTCTATGCTGTGGCACATGCTTTACATGCCATATGCTTTTCCAGACAAAGAATTTTGTTGCATAAAGGCAAACTTGAGCATGAAGAAGTCCAACCATGGCAGGTAAAGTGTAATCACTTTAAGGCTGGGCAATGCTTTTTCTTTCTAGAAAGAAAGGGCATATTCACATTAAAAGATGGGGGTAGTGGCACACATGGGGAAGGGGCCAGTGCATGGGGGAGGAGTGTGGCCTGATGCCAAGGCTGAGAAGTTAGTTGTTTTGATGCTCTGTCTCTCATACACAAACCTACTGGGGAGCTGCCACCCAGGTGAAGAAGCCTACCACGGCCATTGCCACCCGGAAAAAAATAGTTCCTGGAATTGTGTTCCGGTGTACTCCACTGGAAAAAAAGCACTGAGGCTGGTGTTGTCTATTTGAAAATTTGAGATCATGCCTTGGACACCAGTCACAAAGTGGCTACCATGGTTAACATGGCATAACACAACATTGCAATCTATCAAAACACCAGAAAAATAGACATGGATGCGAAACTGAATGGACATATCTCCACCACCACTGCCTGAGATTCAGCAAAAGAATCTATATCACCATTCACTGCACATGCTTAGAAAAATATATTCCTTGCCCACCCTTATTTGTTCAAAATAGAAGGCAGACTAGTTCTCAAATTTTGACACTAAAGAAGTGCGAGCACGTCTAAACAGGGGTTTTCAATGTAGAGATTGAGCCCTTTCAAACAGAAACTCATCAGGAAGAACAAACTAACTGTCATTCACTGTAGATATTTGAGAATATATTTACTGAGATCTTTTACAGCTGTGGGATGTGGGTGGCGCTGTGGGTTAAACCACAGAGCCTAGGACTTGCCAATCAGAAGGTCGGCAGTTCGAATCCCTGCAACGGGGTGAGCTCCTGTGGCTCGGTCCCTGCTCCTGCCAACCTTGCAGTTCGAAAGCACGTCAAAGTGCAAGTAGATAAATAGGTACCGCTCCGGCAGGAAGGTAAACAGCATTTCTGTGTGCTGCTCTGGTTTGCCAGAAGCGGCTTAGTCATGCTGGCCACATGACCAGGAAGCTGTACGCCGGCTCCCTCGGCCATTAAAGCGAGATGAGTGCCGCAACCCCAGAGTTGGTCATGACTGGACCTAATGTTCAGGGGTCCCTTTACCTTTACCTTTTACAGCTGTCCCAGGATGTATTGGTGTATACACTGGCACTCACCCACTCTTACACACTCCCCTGGAGAATATTAATGTTTGCTAACTATTTTGTGGCACCTTTGTTGCCCTAAGTACTGATAAACTGATGAGGAACCGAGGACAGTCTGCTGTACAGTTCATTTTAACAGTGGTATGTTTGTAGAAAGCATGCTGGGAAAGCATACTGAGAGAATGGATTCAATTTTTATATTTATTGTAGTTTCTCCCAATTGAACTCCATGATCAGTTCACCTTCACTGCTATCTTACTATGTGGAGATAAAGTGACAGAAATCTTATGATTTTGAATCCTCTGTGCTTCTCTTCAGGTCCAATTTTAAAATATTTGTAAATGACCAAATGGAAGATAGACACAGTAGAATAGACACAGTAACTATGCATGCCATTTCATAAAAGGTGTTGTGCTGCCTCCCAATCTAGCTCCACCTTTTCTTGGAAAACATCCATTTTAACAATGGAGCTGCCCAAGAAGTCCTGTTTGAGAACAAGGAATTGTCCATTGGGTATGATATCATCAACTGGGTCATTTTCCCCAATGAGTCCTACATCAAAGTCTTAGTTGGAAAGGTTTTGCCAAGCCAAATGTTCAGCGTTATGGAAGATGTCATTGTGTGGAATCAGAGATTAAAGCAGGTAGGAAGAAATTGTGTATCTTAATGGAATGGAGCTGCTGTCTGTGCCATTTTGCACTCCCGCTGCAGACCCTTCAGTTTATAATTTCTCTTTACTAATTTCCGAGCCTTCCAGAGCTTGACCTGGGTAATAAAATATCACACAAATCCAAGTTCACGGTTTTTTTAGCAGCAGACTGGGTTGCACTCCCACTGCTGCACGCAGCTAGGGGCCTGTCAGCTTTCCAGCTGACAGGACTTTGGCCTCTTGCTTGCTCTGGGAAGTTGTATCCTCTTAACAGAGGGTCCATATTGCTCTGGGACTCCCCCCCCCCAAATGGCTTGGCCAATCGGCGACGTGACAAGGGTTGGGGGTATTTAATCGACAGCACGATGTGGGGACCTCCTCTTGCTTTGCACTGCCGAACACCCGCCCTCCCACCTGTTAGTTAGGTCATGTCTGGCCTTGCTTTGGACTTCAGTTGGTCACGTGTTTTGGAACAGGGGCCGGGTAGGAATTTTCCCCAGTGTGGCAGATTGGCTGTGGCCACTTGGTTTTTGCCGACCTCTTAGCAATCGTCACAACTTTGTAAGGTTTGACAGTTAAGCAATGGTTTAAGGGGATGTGGGGAGGGGATGTGCAGCCATCACCTGCCCCGCCATTTTGATAGGGTATTCCGTTAAAGGAATCCGGGATGGATCTTGTCCAAAGCCCGGGGAGGGGCTAGGGCCATGCCAGGACCCCCGGGAACCCCAGGGGTGAGCTCCAGTCAATATACATTGATGGAGTTCTCTCTGCTGGTAGTTTACCCCTGCGGGTTCCCTGCTGGGTTAGCAGGAGCCTGTTATAGTCATTAGATACCAATGCCTAAGCCAATACCAGTCACACTTGTGTATTCAATAAAGTTGTGGCCTAAATTTGCTCATTAACCTTTAAACTAAATTCTGTCTTCACTGTGTCTTTATTTCCATGGGGTGGGTTTCAGGGCATGCAACCAAATAGCAAACTTGATTAGCTCCTAGTGTTAGAGCTGTAGTGCAGAACAGGTGGTATATAGTGCTTCTTGTCAGAGAAATAGTAAAAAAAGCTGTGTATGGCAATTAATAAAAGAGTCAAAGTGTGGGGCTATATGCACTTTCTAGGAAGTCATAGCTCCCAGCAGAATATTTAAAAATCACAAAATGTGCAGCACAGTGGAGCATTAGGAATACAGGCTGCTACATATCTTTAAACACCCCTTATAGTTTGCTTTCATCGTTTCCCCATTTCTGCCCCTTTCACAAATCTGCATATTTACAAAATTCCAAAACAGGCATAACACCTTAATAAGTCTAAATAAAAAGCAGGAAATAAATAAAACACCAGGTTAAAACTTTATATAATAAAAGAAAGAAGAAATTTCATCACCTCAGCACCACCACTAAAAAGACCCTAACCACATCAAATTTCATGCAAGGACAGAAGTGATGGGCTGTCCTATGTTTGAGGACAAGGTTCATGCATTCTATTCCCCCCCCCTTTTTTTAATGAATAGGTGCCACCACGTTCCATATGCGTTGAAAGCTACCATATTGGACACAGTAAGATAGTTCAAGAAGGAAAACCAGCCTGTTGCTATGACTGCACTCCATGCTCAGAAAACATGATTTCTAACAAGAAGGGTATGTGACAGTGTACAATAAATTTTAGAAACATGAGTTTTGTGTTCTATACTTTATCAGGACCACAGCACAGCAGGAAAAAGTAAAAAACACTCTTCCATCTGCAGTGCATTCCTAATTCTATTCAGGTCCCTGAGAAATTACAATTTGCAAGTCCGTGTTTATGCAGATTGGCACTACTGAGGATTTATCAACATAGCAAAAGAATTATCAGTATAGTTCTGTAGTGTGCAGGGCTATGCACTGACATACAATACTAAACCTCAATCCAGGGCTCTTGAATCAGGGTTAACCACCTGCTCTACCTTTAACCTGGTTCTGAAGTATTTTAGGGAGGAACTTATTTTTAATGAACATGTAACCGGGAAGGGGAAGCAGGAAGGAGCTATTGCTTTCCCTCTCCTCCCACTTCCAAACTAGGAGCAGGAGTTCAATTCTCTGACAAGCTTCTTGCACAGCAGCACCCTGTCACATGTAGGATCAGGGCCTCCACTGAACGGTTGCTCAGCAGAGGTGCCAATCCTGCTCCTTTACATGTGGCTTGACAGCAGGGAAGCTGCTTGCAAAGAAGCAAGCATACACCCCACAAGATTCACATCTCAGTTTGTCAGAGGTGTCAATCCTTCTTTGTGCATAATGCACTTTTGCAAGTTGCTTCTCTACAGAAAAGCCACCAACAATTGAGTGCTTTTCACTGGGCATGTTTGACATCTCAACTGAAAAACTGTTCAAGAAAGGCACTGCTTCTGCTTCACAGAGCTACTTTGCAGTTCAGTGGTCAACAATGTCCAGGGCGGGATCTACACTGACGTGTTTAATGTTATTTCCTGTTATTAGGACGATGGTAGATATGTTGTTTTAAAACGTCACAGGGCATACTTATTAATTAACATGTTTTATACCTTGGTTTTTGCATCTAATTTAAATAATACCCGGCCACAACATTTTCCTAAATGTTGTTTCTTTCCCTGCTCCTGGTCACTGGTTGCTCTGCTTTGTCCTCTGGTGTTACATTTTAATTCTTCCTCCCTCCCATCTTTCCCTCCCTCCATTGTCTTTGATTTCTGTGCCCCTCAAATACCACTGGAGGGGGATGGGAGTTTCAATGACATAAAAAAGAAGGTAAAATGCTACATAGGGACATATGAGCAGTGTTTTACCAATATCGCAGCATAAAATGATTATTCATTAAGTGATAAAAAGACAAGGTGATAACACATTATGAATGTAAAAAGGAGGGCATCATGTGTTCATCTACATTATCGAAACCATCTCTTAACCCTTCCTTAACATTAAAAATGATGAGCATAGCTCCACCCTGGGACTACTGTCCTGAATCAGCCTTCAGTGTTTTGAATCATGATTGCAAGGGAATATATTGGAACTGTATTGGTGAATCAGTTTTCAGGATATTTTTGTCAATGGACACACTTAAGTTAAAACGGTTGTGTTTTGCAACCAGACCCAGAAATAAAGAAGTAAGACACAAGTGATGATTTGAACATTTTATTCATAAAATCTGCCCCTTGCTGCCACCTCTGCTGCTTCCTGAGAAATCAGCCCCAGCATGCTGAAGAAGGTGGGAGAGAGAAAAAAAAGAGATGGAAAGGAACAGTCTGTGGCAGCAGTGGCCCCACTCTTCCCAGCCAGTGGTGGAGGGACCTTTTCCCTCGAGGGCAACATGGGTGGTGGTAGTGGGAGGGACATTCTCCCCCCTCCCAGCTGTGCCCTGTCTGCTGCCTGAGGCAACTGGCTCAGTGTGACTCAGGGACATGGTGGGCTGACTCTGCTTGGCAAAGCCAAACACTTCCCATTCCAAAGGGCATGACAAGATATAGCCCCAAAGCCTGGGCCCCACCTTACGGCAAGTAGTGAGGTCTTATTTCCCCACCAAAAAGATTATTATTATTTTAATGATCATTTCTTCAAGTCACCCTGAGGTACCTTGCTGAATGTAACCCTCCTGTCTTTCGGCTTTGTTCTGTGCTTAGTACATATTTGGAATTGAGACGCCTTCATTAAAACATTTGGATTGAATCATTTTTGTCCGGCATTCACAAGGCATTATGGCATTTAATCCTTCTTGCTTAAAGCAAAGAGTGCTATTTCAATAATATATTCTCTTTATACCTTTCAGATGCAGTTCATTGTACCATGTGCCCAGAAGATCACTATCCAAATGAGATCCACGACCACTGTATGCCTAAGCTTATATCTTTCCTATCCTATCAAGAGCCCTTGGGGATTGTTTTGGTTAGTTTTACTCTTTCCTTTGCTGTGATCACTTGTTTTGTGACACAAACCTTCCTAAAGCATTGGAACACACCCATTGTCAAAGCCAACAACCAGAACCTCAGCTGTGTTCTTCTCATTGCCATCCTGTTGTGCTATCTTTCTTGTTTGCTCTTCATTGGCAAACCTGGGAAGTCCTGCCTTCTTCGACAAATGACCTTTGGCATCATTTTCTCTGTGGCAGTTTCTTGCATATTGGCAAAAACAATCCTTGTGATCCTGGCCTTCTGGGCCACAAAGCCAGGCAACAGGATCAGAACACGGCTGGGCCAAAAAGTGGCTATTACCATTGTTCTTTCCTGCTCCCTCCAACAAGTGTGTATTTGTATTGCATGGTCGTTGTCCTCTCCACCATTCCCAGATGTTGACATGTACTCACAGACTGGGAAGATCATACTGGAATGCAATGAAGGTTCCATCACCATGTTCTACTGTGTCTTGGGCTACATTGGCTTTTTGGCCCTCTTCAGCTTCATTGTCGCTTTCTTAGCCAGAAGCTTGCCTGACACTTTCAATGAAGCCAAGTTTATCACCTTCAGCATGTTGGTGTTTTGCAGTGTTTGGATCTCCTTTATTCCTGGTTATCTGAGCACCAAGGGAAAACACATTGTGGCTGTGGAGCTTTTTGCCATTTTGGCCTCCAATACTGGGCTGTTGGCTTGCATCTTCTTCCCCAAGTGTTACATCATTATTTTCAGGGCTGATCTCAACAAAAAGAACCTGCTAACTGGAAAAAGGATGGGCTGATTTTGCCTGTTAAATCTCCATTCTTTCATCCAAATATGTAATTCCTGCAATCTGTTCACTTTGATGATATATTGCTTTTTTATTGCTGGAATGTAATGAAGGTTCTGTTATCATGTTGTATTGCATTTTGGGCTACATGGATTTTCCAGCCATGATCAGCTTCACTGTAGCTTTCTTAGCTAGAATATTGCCTGACACTTTCAGTGAAGCCAAATTTATCCCCTTCAGCGTGTTGGTGTTTTGCAGTGTTTCGATGCCATTTATTCCAAGTTACCTAAGCATCAAGGGAAAATATATAATGGCTGTGGAGGTTTTTGCCATCTTGGCCTCCAACACTGGGCTATTGGCTTGCATCTCCCACATGAAATGTTGCATCGTTTCTCCCCAAGGCTGATTTGAATACCAAGGTGCTGCTAACCAAAAAAGGAAATGATTGATCAGTTTTTGTTTGCTACATGTTTTTTGGGGGTGGGGGTCCCATTTAAAAGTTCTTTCCTGAACTTAGTAAACTGTGCATTAGCTTGTATCTTTCTCCCCAAATGTTACATGATTGTTTTCAGGGCCAATCTCAATACTAAGATGAATTTGGTGTAAAATCTGAAATAGAAGTCCTACAAAATAAATTTATGAGGCAGATTTTGGGGCTTCCCTGCAGGACACCAGTAGTCCACCTCAGAACTGAGTTGGGCCTCCCTTGCTAGTAGCCAGAATTGATCTAGTCTATCTGAGATACTGGCACAGACTAAATGCCTTTGAGGATCATAACCTTACTAAGCTTTGGTTAGAGCAACTAAGGACAGGGGGCTGGGCACAAAAGTGCCAAGATAAGCTTAGGTCTTATAAGCTTCAGATGGATAACTAATTAGCCCTTTGCCCACATGACCTTAGAAATTGGATTTTTGATCAGGATGCCAACCAGGACCAGGATGCCAACCAGGACCAGGATGCCATCCATCGCTGCAGGTCGTTACTCTACTTGGTACCTTCAAATTAAAGCAAATCACTCAAGGCCCAATTCTGACATTCCCAAAACTATGCAGGTTCTTTGTATAACTCGGATTCCAACAGATGCCCTCAGCAAATTTAGAGGGGAGATATTGGAGAATTCCCCATATGGATTGCAAATGTATATATGGATGCCATCAGGTAGAGGACATCACACACTATCTGCTGATTTGTCCCCTGTATACAACGCCCACAGGAAAATTTATATCACCAATTCTTAATTGGCTTGCAGGGTAATCCACACAGGAAGACACAGTTGAACTCCTAGCAGATAAACATTTATACATTACACACCAGGTAGCCAATTTTGTGTTAGCAGCCAAGAAACTCTGTTCCAGCTATGTGAATGCACTCCAATTTTAATTTTTAATGTTGCAATTTTTTTAGGTTGTAAACTGCTACAGGTTGAATTGTATGATTTTAGATGAAAGTTTCCCTTTTATTCTTTGCTGTCCATTATAAAGGCATTTGGCTATATACAATAAAATTGACTGAGCAATACTAAGATGCTGATAACTCAAACAGCAAATGATTGACCAGTTTTTGTTTCCTACTTGTATTGTATTGTATTCTATTGTATTACCATTAAGCACTTTTTTACTGGACTTAGTAAACTGCTAACCCCATGAAAGTAATGACTGAATGCAAATTTATTTCTTATGTGTCTTTTTTTGTACTAGTACACTTTTTGTGCTTCTCGTAACAGACAGCTTAAATTGCCTGAATCTTAATTGCCATTAGATGAGCCAGCTTTTTTTTGTAGGGCCCCATTTTATTCTTTGAAAGGGAATGCAGGGATATGAAGAAGAAGAAGAAGAACTAGTCAGGCTTACTCATAGTGGCAAAATGACAAGATCGTGTGGCTTAAATAGGATACTGGACAAGAAACAAGTACTACATAAGGCATTATTTAAACGGGGGAAAGGCTTCATTCATTAGACAAAGGTGGATGGAGTTGAGTGTGGGTACAAGATGAAAGAACGTCTGTCACAGTGTCCCATTGCACCAGAAGTGGTTCAGTCATGCTCGCCACATGACTGGAAAAATGGACAAACGTTGTCTTCCTAGGCTTGAAAGTGAGATGAGCACTGCACCCCATAGTCAAATTTGACTGGACTTAACTGTCCAGGGGTCCTTCACCTTTGCCTCGGAAAAGCTTGGAACTTCATCCACTTCTTTTACCAAAACCATCAAACATTGTAACTTCACTGAAGCAGGTGGAAACCTGGTCGAGTCTGGGGAAAAAATTATTTGGTTCTCACAAACAGCATAGGTGACATCAGGGAGAAATTAATTTACTCTGTAATTATGTGAAGCACTATTATTAGCTTTACTTCATCTGTGACAAAAATTAAAACAGAAATGTTGACCTCACACAAGTGCTGGATGCAATGTGCCACTTACAGACGAGAACGCAGAGATAAATGCAGGAAGGACAAACTGACCATCTTCTATCCCTGCTGTGTGTGTGGCAAAGCATGCTATGGTTCAATTGCAGCATGGTAGGCTTGTCTTTAAACCAAGATGCTGGTTATTGATGCTATTGTTACAGCTTCAGCTTCCTCCTTTTGCCTGTAGTGAAATGACAGGAGCATGCATTAACACCCAAGACCATTTGTATAAGCCTGGAGAAGTAGTGATTGGTGGGGCTCTTTCTTTAAGTCAACCTGGGGTATATTTGCTCAATTTTAAAGTTGCTCCAGATGGAAGTCATGATGCTCCTTTGTAAGTTTTGTACAGTCTTTTTTTTAATAACTCATATTCATATTTGCCAACATTACATTTGACAACAGTCACATTGCAGGTGTGTTTGTGGAATATCCAAAACAGCTAATTTTTCAAAGGGTTTAACTGAAGTTAATGAGGAAAATGTATCGTTCAAATTTCTGCTTTTAATAAACACCCAGAAACAACATTTGATGCCTAGGTAGATTTGCCTTAAAGGAGTGGCGAGCATTCAAATCCCTGAATTCCTAAAATCCAATCTGGATAAGCTTTTCTGACTTTGAATAAGTGCATAGCAGCCAACTCCTAGGAGCTCCTCCCCCCAAATTGATGGGCATTCCCATTCAAATGGTGTGTGTGCACTGCATCATGTGAGCAGTTATGCAGGGTGGGGCTTACCTGGGCCCCCACAATATTTTATTTAAGTTGGCACCCCTGAATAAGTGACCCTGGAAAGAACTAGAGTTGGGACCATAAGTTCACACTATGCATGAAACCTTTTTATCAGAATGGCTTTTTGTTAAACTTCACTTTTGTCTTTTCCACTCCCAGATTTCCCAGTGAGAAATCTTCATAGCAGTTCCTTAATATCTTTGAAGAAATCTAGGCTGCAAAACACAGGTTTGGGGTCAAAATGCAACCCCCTAGTGGGGGAAACTGTTACCCCAAAGAGCCTCCATAATAGGAAGGATTTTGACCCCACCCTATTCTCCTAGGTGTAGCCCTTTAAAACAGCCTGTTGTACAAAGCTGAGTCAATTCACTGTATCTCTCTTACATGACAAGCAGAGCCAGGAGAGCATGAAAGGGAAGTAGAGAAAGGAATGGAGAATCCCCACTACTATTACTGAAGAAAGGCAGCTCCATCCAATGTTTCAAATATTAAGTCCAGTCGATCCAAAGGCCAGTGATTTACAAAGAAATATTCTCCCTATTCCCCATTGGTCTAACTCTCCTCTCACATTCTGAATCATAATACATTCCTCTGTTCCACATTTATTTTTTTATCTTAACCTGCCTTTCTCATACCCGCAGTGAGTTGTCCATGATTTAAAGTATTTAAATGTGGCTTCATCTGTCCCAGATTTACCATCAAATATTATCCTTCCCCCTCACCCCGCTTCAGTTGAGCATCTCTGTTCATACATGATGATTCAAAATACATTCCCTTGATTCAGTTTTTTCTGATCTTAACCTGCATTTCTCAGTCTTGTTTGGATGTGTGTGGCATCTCTTTTAAAGAGATATCTCTGCTGCTAATAGCAATTTATGTTCTCTCTAATTGATGTCTCTAAGTTTCACTGTCAACCTCATTACAGAACAAAGCTGAAATACTATCAACATGTCTTTGCCTTGATTTTTGCCATTAATGAGATTAATGACAACCCAGGGCTCCTGCCCAACATCACACTGGGGTTCGATATCTATGACAACCTGTTTAACTCCAGAAGAACATACGAGGTCATCCTGGATCTACTCTTTAAGCAGAAAAAGAATATGCCCAATTACAGGTGTGAGAGGAAAAATGCATTGTCTGTTATTGGGGGATTCAGTTCAGAACACTCTATGCAGATGGCCATCCTCTTAAGTAACTATAAGTTTCCACAGGTTTGTGCATATCAATATATGTATAAATGATTTTACATGCAGGCTACATGATTGTTGTTTATTTCTTGGGCAATGTGATTGAGTGAGTGGTTGCTGAACAACTCCAGGCATGCCTGGAAGATGCGGACCATTTGGATCCCTTCCAGTTGAGATTCAGGCCTCATCGTGGGCCTGAAACTGCCTTGGTTGCATTGGTCAATGATTTCCAGTGGTCCCCTGGTCCTGAATGGGGTAACTGTGCCCCTGAAGGACCAGGTGCCCAGCCTTGGAGTCATTTTGGACTCGAAGCTCTCCATGGAGGTGCAGGTCAATTCTGTGTCCAGGACAGCTGTTTACCATCTCCATCTGGTACGCAGGCTGAGACCCTATCTGCCCGCGGACTGTCTCGCCAGAGTGGTGCATGCTCTGGTTATCTCTCGCTTGGACTACTGCAATGCGCTCTATGTGGGGCTACCTTTGAAGGTGACCCGGAAACTACAACTAATCCAGAATGTGACAGCTAGACTGGTGATTGGGAGCGGCCGCTGAGACCACATAACACTGGTTTTGAAAGACCTACATTGGCTCCCAGTACGTTTCCGAGCACAATTCAAAGTGTTAGTGCTGACCTTTAAAGCCCTAAACAGCCTCGGTACAGTATACCTGAAGGAGCGTCTCCACCCCCATTGTTCTGCCCGGACACTGAGGTCCAGTGCCAAGGGCCTTCTGGCAGTTTCCTTGCTGTGAGAAGCCAAGTTACAGGGAACCAGGCAGAGGGCTTTCTCGGTAGTGGCGCCCGCCCTGTGGAACGCCCTCCCACCAGATGTCAAAGAGAAGAACAACTACCAGACTTTTAGAAGACATCTGAAGGCAGCCCTGTTTAGGGAAGCTTTTAATGTTTGATGTACTACTGTATTTTAATATTTTGTTGGAAGCCACCCAGAGTGGCTGGGGAAACCCTGCCAGATGGGCGGGGTATAAATAATAAATTATTATTATTATTCTTCACTGAATTTTCTGCCAGGGCAACCCAAAATGCCTTACAAACAGGCCAACAGGAAGAACCCCCCTACCCACCACACACAAAGATACATTAAAGCCAAGAGTGAAAAAGAAATATATTATAAACATCCCTCTCACTTCTAAAAGGCTAAAAATAGTTAAAGGCCAAAGGCCTGGTTGAAGATGAATGTTTTTGCTTGGTGCCTGAAGATGTCTAATGAAGGTGCCAGGCAAACCTTTCCAGGGAGACCATTCCACATATGGGAAGCCACTGCAGAAAATTCCTTTTCTTGTGTTGCCACCCTCCAGACCTCTCGTGGAGGGGACACACAGAGAAGGGCCTCATGCACCCATACTGGAAGTATCATAGAACAACTAATAAAGCATAATAAATCCATCACTAAGGTTATAAAAAGTTGGTCTGTAGGTTTACCTTTAGCTACATATACAAGGTGCTGGCTATAACAGAGAGACATGATCTGTATCAACACATGTAGTGACTATATTTGAGTTGAATTATCCAAAACATTTTCCTCTTAATAATTTTTTTTCAGTTTTTCTTTAAATCAAAAAGAAAACATTCTATCATTATTTGCACATTCATGAAAATTAGCGCATTAGTGGGACACCTATTCTATTCTTACATATATTATTGTATTGTTCACAGACCATACACTCATTGAAAATTGCATATGAATAAGGGTATGAGTTTATAGCTTAACACACAAATACACAGACTGTACCCTTGTTGAATGTAATGTGTGACCACAATGATCACATGGATGGTTTCCATTGGGTGCAGTTGCTTATAATAAAGGCAGGTTTATTTTTATTTTTTTTTGATGGGACGCGGGTGGCACTGTGGGTAAAACCTCAGTGCCTAGGACTTGCCGATCGTATGGTCGGCGGTTCGAATCCCCGTGGCGGGGTGAGCTCCCGTCCTTCGGTCCCAGCTCCTGCCCACCTAGCAGTTTGAAAGCACCCATAAGTGCAAGTAGATAAATTGGTACCACTTTATAGCGGGAAGGTAAACGGCGTTTCCATGTGCTGCGCTGGTGCTGGCTCGCCAGAGCAGCTTTGTCACGCTGGCCACGTGACCCAGAAGTGTCTTCGGACAGCGCTGGCTCCCGGCCTCTTAAGTGAGATGAGCACGCAACCCTAGAGTCGGACACGACTGGCCCGTACAGGCAGGGGTACCTTTACCTTTACCCTTGTTGAATGTAATGTGTGACCACAATGATCACATGGATGGTTTCCATTGGGTGCAGTTGCTTATAATAAAGGCAGGTTTATTTTTCTTTTAGTTTTAATATATACTTTGTCTGTCTGTTCATTAGCTCACTTTTGGTTCATTTGAAGCTACAGAAAGAGGCAAAAGTGATTTCCCTTTTTTGTACCGGATGGCACCAAGGGAAACTACCTACCATATGGGGATCATTCAGCTTCTTCTGCATTTCAGATGGACATGGATTGGCCTTATTGTATCTGATGATGATGCTGGGGAAAGTTTTGTGAAGAAACTAACACCCTTGTTTGCCCAGAACAGTATATGCATGGCCTTTTTGAAAAGGGAAAGAATAATTAACTTTATTCTTAACAATGACGTGCAATTGAATTACATTGTAAGAATCAAGGACTTAATACAAACACTTGTTTCAGCTGATGCCAGTGTGATTGTTCTCAAGGTGGATGCATTCCTGCTTAATACTCTAGCACAGTTGATGGAAGCAAATGAAATCAATATGATGAGCAAAATAGGAAAGGTTTGGATCATGCCCCTTGGGTGGTATTTCAGCACATTACCCAATGGAGAACTGATTGGCAGAAACATTTTCTTTGGTGCCTTTTCTTTCTCAGTCCATGCAGATACAGTGCCAGGATTCAGGGAATTTCTTCATAATGTAAAGCTTCATAAGACACTAATGATGTTCCTCTGTTTGTTCTGGCAATTAGCACTGCTACGATGTGAAAGGTGTAGAGAGGGGGATTTAGAGGATCTTCCTGCCAAGGTTTTTGAGATGGATATGTCTGGTGAGAGCTTTGGTATCTACAATGCTGTCTATGCTGTGGCACATGCTTTGCATGCCAGATACCTTTCCAAACCAAGAACTATGTTGCATAAAAGCAAACTGGAGCATGTGGATGTCCAGCCATGGCAGGTAAAGAATCACTTTAAGGTTTGGAATTTGGAAAAGCATCAGTCACCCGATGGCTACCAAGCTTAGCATGGTTCAACACAGGATGGCTACTGCATCAGATTACCAGAAGAAAAGACAGGACCAAAGTACTCTATGGGAACATTCCACACACCTCCACCCAAAAAAACACTATCTAACAAAGAGCTCTGGAGAATATGGAAGTTTGCTCACTATCTGGCAACATTTTGGTTGTCCTAAGTATTGGTAAACCTATGAGGAACTGGTGGGAGTCTGCTGTGCAGTTCATGTCAACAGTGGTAGAGCTGTAGATTGCTGAGAGAGCATACTGAGAAAATGGATTTCATTTTAAATATTTGTTGCAGTTTCTCTCAGTCAAGATCCGAAATTAATCCACTCTTCTACTATTTTACTGTGTGGAGATAAAGGGACAGAAAGCCTCTGAATTTGATTCCTCTGAACTTTATTTCAGGTCCAATGCTTCTACATGATCAAATGCCAGATTGAGCACACAGAAACTATGGATGGCACTTTATAAACTTTATTCTGTTTTATCCCAATCTAGCTCCATCCTTTCCTGGAAAACATCCATTTTAACAATGGAGCTGCCCAAGAAGTCTTGCTTGAGAACAAGGAAATGTCAGTTGGATATGATATCATCAACTGGGTCACTTTCCCTAACCAGTCCTACCTAAAAGTCTTGGTTGGAAGTGTTTCGTCAAGTCAGAACTTCAGCATTATCCAAGATGCCGTTGTGTGGAATCAAAGATTAAGAATGGTAGAAATAAATTGTTTATCTTAATGGAATGGAGATGCTTCCTGGGCCATATTCAGTTTGTCTTGAGTACTCTCTGATACCCATAGTGTTAGACTAGTGTAATAAAACTAGGCTTGTCTCCCATAAATGCAGGTTTACTGTCCCTCCACAGCAGGCTAGGTTGCACTCTCACTGCAGCAAGCAGCTGGAAGTCAGGCTGCTTTCTGGCTAGCAAGGTTTGGTCCTTTGCATGCTATGAGAGCCAATCTGGTCCCTTGAGAAGCTCTCAGGGGCAGAGCAAGACCCAGATGGGAAAGTGTGCTCCCTTAGTCTGTTTCTGGGCTGGAAAAGGAGACCTGGGCTGTTGCTGCTTTCGTTTTTCAGTTGCTAAATGAGCTACTCACCCTCCCTCATTTAAGCTCATTTTGATCTGGACAGATGTTGGTCACTGGTTAACAGAGCTGGGAACGTGTTTTATTCACTATGTAAATTGGACTAGGTTTCTGTGGTTTTTGCCACCCACATAGCAAGGCTGCAATTTGTCAGCCAGTCTCACCTATGTCACAAATCAGTGGAACAAAACGGTTGGCACTTAACTTTTCTTGTTGAAGTTGTTGAATGGGTTGCAACTGCTTGAGTGTTTTCCATGACATCTTTAGAATTTTAATTTGGTAGTCTTCAGTTATAATAATTTTAACTACATTTTTAAAAATGGATTTGAAATTTGATATGCTACTGAAAATATCAAATGTTGATGCAGAGTGAATTTTTACTTGAACTCCACTTTTAACTGCTCCAGCACATCACAATTCAGAGTTCTTTCTCTTGGGGTTAGGACTGATTTATTTAACATAAGACCCCCAGTGTTTATCACATTAATTATTTCACACATTTATCACCATAATCATCGACTGCCTTTTTGTTTCAAAGCCAGGCAGCTTACAGATGTGAATAAAACAGGTAAAACAGGAAAAATATAAAACAGCAGGTTAAAATGTTAAACATTAAAAGCAGTTTGAAATTGCTACCCCTTTCAGAAATACTAGAAAAGTATCAGATACAGGAATTGTGTGGATCCCATTTTTGAGGGGAGAGGATATTCCATTACATCAGCATCACTGCTGAAAATGCCCTGTCTTGCTCACCATTCTATGTTTTCATACAAGGACAGGACATAAGGTTGGGCCTTTGAAGATGAATGTAAGTGGTGGACTGTTTCATGTGGAAGGGCAGGGTTCCTGAGGTAAGTATGGTCATGTATTTTTTTTCTGAATAGATGCCACCTCCTTCCATATGTGTTGAAAGCTGCAATATTGGGCACAGCAAGGTAATTCAAGAAGGGAAATCAACCTGTTGCTATGACTGCTCTCCGTGCCCAGAATACATGATTTCTAATGAGAAAGGTATGTGGCAGTACACAAATATGTACAGGGAAATTTTCAAAAGAGTTCCATGTTTTATATCTTGTCAAGACCAAAGTGCAGTAGGAAAACTTCTCTTTGTGTGGTGTATTTCGTGTCAAGACCCCAAAGCCACTCCCTCGTTGAGAAATAACACACACAAGGACACGGATATTAGGTTAATGTTATTGGGCAAATTTGGCCAAAACTTTATTGATTACAGCATGTCAGCGGTATTGGCTTAGGCATTGTGTGGCCCCGACTCTATCTGATTTCTGCCCAATGTGCAGGAAGTCCGGTAAGGGTAAACCACCGGAAGGGGGAGCCCTGTTGATGCATACCAACTCAAGCTCCCCCTGGTGTTCCCATCGGGGTTGTGTCATGGCCCTAGCCCCCAACCCGGGCTTCGGACAAGATCAACACCCCCAGATTCCTTTAACGGAATACCCTTAAGCTTGGAGGGGCAGGTGATGTCCACCGTTGCCGCCGGAAGGACCCCAAGGCAAGGGAAAAACAAACACAGCACATGGTTGCTGGAAAGCCTTGTGCATTCAATGCAAAGCTGGCTGAGCTGAGCAGGAGGACTCCAGGTAGGTGCCGCTAACAAAACAGAGCCGACTGGGGCTCCGCGGGCAAGACATTCCCAACCCAATTAGCAAGGCAAAGAAGAAACAATCCGCCCCCCTGGACCTAGTCCGACTTACCCAATCACCAACTTGGGCACTGGAGCACAGGCAGGCGGCAGGGAGCCCAAAAAACCAATCCGCACCCCTCTGCGCTGCTCCTGAGTAATTTGGCAGCCGGCTGTTGATCTGTAGAGGTGAAGCAGCACACATGGCTCAGCAGCAGCAGGCAAGCAGCAAAAATCCCAAAGCACTCTCAGCGGGCAGCCAAAGCCCAAGAGAAAAATGGAGGAGTGGAGACAGCGACATCCGACTGGATTGAGGAAGCAAGCCAAAGAGGAAGCCCTCTGGCTCGCGCCTCTGCTTAAACAGACCCGGCCACGCCCCCCTGGCCAACAGATTGGCTGGCCGGGCTCTGACGTGGCTGGGATCCCCCGGGCAACAGGGGACAAAGTCCCATGCTCCCGGTGGGGAGTGGGTGGCCACGCGGTCCATTGCAACTCCTCCCCACTAGGAAGTGGAGCAGATTTCTTAATCCTAATCAGGTCCTCAAGAAACTGCGGTATGCAGTTTTTTTCCAAGTCAGCGTTTATGTATTTTATGTAGTCATGCAGAGAACTGCAGATTTCCCAATATAGTGAAAATATTCTTAATATAGATCTATAGTATGTAAGGCTACCCAGTGGCAGCAAAACTAGGGTTCCAATTCAGGGCAATCCACCCTGGACCAATATGGGGACCACCAAACCCATCCTTCATTCAGTTACTCAAAGGTTCAGGGAGAGTTATGTTTAATTAACATGCAGCTGGGAGGATTTTTTCTTTATTAATAAATTTATTTTTTACTGACCATTGCTTTGGGTCACCCTGAGGTACTTTGCTGAATATAGCCCTCCTGCAAAGAGTAGTAGTAGTAATAATAATAATAATAATAATAAATAATTCTATCCCAGGTTTGAAGAGAAGAGAATTTCATTAAACATTGTTTTATATTCAATATATATCCAAAATATCTCCATTGAAATAAGTGGATTGAGATGTTTTCATTACCATTAATTATGTATTACAATATTTCAACACTTTCACATAAACAAGAAGTGTATTTCATATGATATATCTTCTTTATCACTTTCAGATGCAGTTCATTGTATCATGTGCCCAGAATATCACTATCCAAATGAGAACCATGACCAGTGTATTCCTAAGGTTATATCTTTCCTATCCTATCAAGAGCCCTTGGGGATTGTTTTGGTTAGTGTTGCTCTTTCCTTTGCTGTGATCACTTGTTTTGTGTTACAAACCTTCGTAAAGAATTGGAACACGCCCATTGTCAAAGCCAACAACCAGAACCTCAGCTGTGTTCTTCTCATTGCCATCCTGTTATGCTATCTTTCTTGTTTGCTCTTCATTGGCAAACCTGGGAAGGTGTCCTGCCTTCTTCGACAAATGACCTTTGGCATCATTTTCTCTGTGGCAGTTTCTTCCGTGTTGGCAAAAACAATCCTTGTGATCCTGGCCTTCTTGGCCACAAAGCCAGGCAACAGGATGAGGACATGGCTGGGCCAAAAAGTGGCTATTTCCATTGTTCTTTCCTGCTCCCTCCAACAAGTGTGTATTTGTATTGCATGGTTGTTGTCCTCTCCACCATTCCCAGATGTTGACATGTACTCACAGGCTGGGAAGATCATACTGGAATGCAATGAAGGTTCCATCACCATGTTCTATTGTGTCTTGGGCTACATTGGCTTCCTGGCCCTCTTCAGCTTCATTGTAGCTTTTTTAGCCAGAAGCTTGCCTGACACCTTCAATGAAGCCAAGTTTATCACCTTCAGCATGTTGGTGTTTTGCAGTGTTTGGATCTCCTTTATTCCTGGTTATCTGAGCACCAAGGGGAAACACATTGTGGCTGTGGAGCTTTTTGCTATCTTGGCCTCCAATACCGGGCTGTTGGCTTGCATTTTCTTCCCCAAGTGTTACGTCATTGTTTTCAGGGCTGATCTCAATACCAAGAAGCTGCTAACCAAGAAAAGGAATAATTGAACATGGGGTGTTTCTTTATTCTATTTTGTTACATGTACATTTCATATACCTTTATACTATTGTTTACTGCAGGAAATTAACTTTGTGGCTTAATATTGGCTACTAATTTTAAGTTTAAGCCAGTTGGACCAGTAAACCATGTCAGAACTGGCTTTTGGCTGTTAGATTTACTGATCACATTATTCTGGAATCAGATCAAGACTCCACTACCATGTTCTGTCCATTCTCAATGTACCAAGTTGTACTTTTACAGCAGCTGTCATAGTTAGATGGCTAGATTCTGGTGTTTTATAGTGTTTGTATGTCTTTTCTAACCAAATTCATGATCACCAAAAAAGGGAATATACTGAGATAGTGGAAGTGTTGGCCATTTTTGCTTCTGACACTGGCCAGTTTTCTTATACCATTCTCATCAAAAATTACATTAGTCTTCTGTGAAGTAAACTGAATTCCAAATAACCAATGTATAAGAGAGAGAGAAAAGCTTTATTCTATAAGGTTAGGAGGGCTTGTGCATACAAATAAATGTAGATCAGTCACAAGAGGCCTGAAACTCTAAAGGGAGAAACTCTGCTGGGTGATTGAAGATCATAATTGTTGGAGAAAATAAATTAAGTAATTGACATTCAACTGTGTGAGAGTCTTCTTCTTACTACCATCTTCTCAGGTATGTTTGACACTGCTTGTAATATTCCAAATGATGGAAGAAAATGTTGAGGATCATTAGGATGAACTTAAATTGAACTGTGAACTGAACTAGTGGGTAAATATAGGTAAATATGTCCGGACAGTAGTTTTGACATACACCACCTCCCTTCATCCAAGTAGGAAGGAACTATTATCCCAGTCCAAAGGCATATTCCAAGCTTGCAAATGTACTAGAGAAGGGTGTGGACCAGGGCTCTCTCTCTGCCCTCATTTTGAAATTATACAAAGGTTCATTATGGATTTATCTCTTATATGCCTCTTCTTACCCTTCTTCCCAGCATCCTTTGTGTTAGGTACTTGGAAAGAGAAAGGCATTTACAGTAAATTGGATGTAAAAGATGTTGACATTCCATCTTTTTAATTGATTGGCTGAAGCCAAAGAAGTAGAAGGATTACTAACATGACCGTGCAGTGGCAGTGTGCCTGAAAAGTTGTGCTAATTAAATGAAGGAAGCAAACTGAACTGGGAAGTTAGGAATATAAGAGTTCCAAAAGGTGCACCAAGAAATTCATTTTTTTTAAAAAAATAATTTTTATTAACCGGCCAATCACATCAAATCAAACCACATCACATAAATTCCGAATTACAAAGCCGAATTTTAAATTTTGTTGAGGGAACCCATATTTCAAGGTCCGAAGGAGGATTCTGATCATCTTCTTGCTACTGTGTTAATGTCCAAATCAGTCCAAACAAAGTTCATAATTCTATCCAGACTTATCTTGCTGTTTCCACATCACATCTTGTTCATATATTTTCTATTTTTTCTTTATAATCTCTTCTGATAGTCCCCTTAAGCCGATAAACACCAATAATAATCCTGTGTGGGTTTTTCCGTTCTTCCAGTCCTCAAATCGAGATGGTTTCCATATATCATCACCTTCATAGATAACAGCGCTCTTTCCATCATTAATTACAGAACTGTCGTTCTTAAGTCCCACTGAGGAGTTTCATCCACAATATAAAAACAGCTCTATTTCTCTATTTCTCCTCTCAGACTTAAGTCCTCCGACAGAACTTCCCAATATGGCGACAGTATTTTTAACTGCGTCATTCCAAAGCCCTTATACATTCCACGCTCTATTTAAAACATGCTCTGGTTCAAAAGTTTATCTCCACACAGCCTTAAATCCACAGCTTAAGTCCTTAAAATGACATTTCTGACTTGTGGGTGGGGGGGGGATTCTTGTTTAATCACATAAAGGAAAGAAAGGATTTTTTCCCCTCCCCCATCAGTCCCTTTGCCATACTGAGTCTTGGCATATCTTCTCATGATCTATACTTGTTCCTCCGACTCGTCTTGTTTTATCAGAGATCTCTTCTGTTAGCAGTCTTTACTCCCCCTTCTTCCTTGAAATATGTGCATTAGCTTCATCCAAATTATTTCTTTTGAAGTTCTTGCAGCTAGTGGCGCGGATCAGAGATGGAGTCCAGGAGTGCCGAAATCCCACTGGAGGGCATTGTGCCTAGTGCCCCCATCCCCACAAATTCGGGGGCGGTATAGGGCACAGCAGGCAAGGGCAGTCCCCCACCATAATCCTGGGGGGGGGGGTAGGGAGGCTATTTACTCCCATCACAGCCTCCAATTTACCTCGTGTGGGTCGGAGAGATGTTATTGTCAGCCATCTTCTGATGCGCCCCTAGTGGTCCCTCAGTGCACCAAGACATTCAATACAATTCACGCTAATTGAATTATCAAGGACTATTAAAGAAATGACCGCTCTGTTGGGTATGATTTACCCATTGGTGACATATTAGTTATAATTGGCCACATCTCTCCTTCATATCCTGCAGTCTTTTTCTTGACCTCTTTTAGAATTTCTATATTGAGAAATCTAGATAAAGATAACAACAAATAAAACATCAAGAGAACAGAACAAAAATAAATAAATAAATAAATAAATAAATAAATAAATAAATAAGTGACCTTTGGTACTTTCCCCCAATCCTAGAAAGCCAAGGTGAAATCTCAAGGTGGCTATGATTTTAATGAGATAAATATTCATTATTCACCTATCTAGATCTCAGATCCCATGGCGTTGTCATGGCCCTCTGTTTTATTCTCTGTAGTGAAGGATCTGTGGGAGCCTAGCAATATAAATCCATAGGGATAATAGAATACAAAAAGTTTTAAGTGACTTCAGGCATTCCCCCCCCCCTTCCTGGTTTAGTTGTGTAAGAACTGTTAGAACACATTTTCATAATTGAGAAGAAATCTCAAAGGAATCTTGTTGGTTTTTTTTAATATCAATTTTAATTATTCAGCTACCTGCATTTCAGTTATAAGCATGTGTTTAAGAGGACACACCTATCCAAGTTTTCCACTGTGTAAGTAGAATGAATAAGAGAAGAAATCCATATATATACCTGTATATAGTAATTGAAAAAGGTAAGTGGTAAAAGTGGGAGAAGAGTATATTTGGATGGGTAGATGGAAATCTTTGTGTATTCAAAGTGGTACTTTGGGCATATTGATACAAACAAATGAAATGGCAAATAGTAAATAACTCTACTTTTTAAACAGTTGTTTTAAATACTGTTTAAATGGCTTAAATTGGTTCTTTTATTGTTGATTTATTGCTCTTTTAATATGAATACTGGAAGTCCCCATGCGATCTTGGAAAGATGAAATGTGGTTTAGAGGAGGAAATGTAAATAAGTAACAAACAAACAAATAAATCAGTAAGGGTGTTGGGCAAGTATCCTATTAGCACCACAACCAAGAAGAGCCTTTTCACAGCAGCAACCCACTTTACTTTAGATGATAAGATCATCCAGATGAGGGCTTCTGCATCTGACCAAAGTGTAGGAAGAGACATATATTGCAATAGGTGATCCTTCAGAAGGTCTCAAGTCATGTAGATCTTTTCTGTCTGCATACTCCTCATCACATCCTTGGTGAATTATCAATGTGTTAATTGGGTGATTTCCCCCCTCCCCAGCAGTTAAACTTATGGAAGAGAAGAATAAAGAAAGAAATGGAACGAATGTGATGGAATTCATTCTTCTTGGCTTCCCGGGATCTCAGTATTTACAGATGTCCATCTTCATGCTCTTTCTTATCATGTATGTGATGGCACTGCTGGGAAATATGGCCATCATCATTCTGGTAATAGCAAATCGTCGTCTCCATACTCCCATGTACTTCTTTCTATGTAATCTCTCCTTCCTAGAAATATGGTATACAACAGCTTCTATCCCTAAGAGTCTTGCCATCTTTCTGGGGAGGGGCAGAAGCATCTCTTTCACAAACTGCATCATTCAGTTTTACTTTGTGTTTGCCTTAGGGTCCACAGAATACTTCCTCTTGTCTGTCATGGCTTATGACCGATATTTGGCCATATGTTACCCTTTGCGTTACAGCAGTATCATGGATAGCCAGCTTTCTTTGCAGCTGGCAGCTGGCTCTTGGCTGTGTGCATTCCTCATTATTCTTATACCAGCCATCTTGATCACAAGGTTGACTTTCTGTGGTCCCAATGTGATCAATCACTTCTATTGCAACATTGATTCATGGATAGCTATTTCATGCACCAGCACCTTTGAGGTTGAGATAGTAGCTTTTGTTATATCCATTGTTGTCATTGTGTGTCCCTGTGTGATCACCTTTCTTTCCTATATATTCATTATCAATACCATCCTGCACATTCCTTCTGCACAAAGAAAGCAAAAGGCTTTCTCCACCTGTTCCTCCCATCTTGCTGTAGTGCTCATTTGGTATGGATCCACTATCTTTCTTTATGTCAAACTATCTAATATGTCTTCAGATATGAACAAAATAGTCAACATCTTGAACACAGTTGTGACTCCATTGCTGAATCCTTTCATCTATACACTAAGAAATAAAGAGGTGAAGGACACAATTAGAAGTTCATTGCACTGGGGTTGAACCCCACCCCACATGAGTCGTGCAATTCAAAAAGGGCATAAAAAGTATATCACAAACCTGTGTAGACCAGTGGTGAGGATCTTTCAAGGGCCACATTAGAACAATGGTACCTTCCAATCTGGCCCATGGTCTCCAAACCTCTGCCCCACCCCACATGAAAATTTGGCTGTAAAATGTGAGTGATTTTCTTAAGTGTTGCAGCTGGGAAGTAAAGGGCTAACTAGGGTGCACTGATATTAGGGGAGATAGTCCAATTCATGTAAATGAGACTTTATTATAAGTTTACTTGCTGAAAAGGGGGGTACCCCTCACCTCAACAAATACCACCATATACAGCAAATGGGCTTTGGAAATTGTCTGATTCATGATGCTGCTGTGGAGGGAAGTTTGGGGTGGGGAAGGTTATTAACGTTTTGCTTTTCAACAGTGCCACTTTCCTGAAAATGATCCTATGGCTATTAGGCTTGCAGAAAATAGTTAAATTACCCAATTGTGCAGATTAGGGGAGGGAATAGGGTATGGAAGAAGATGAAGGGATGAGAGAGAGAAGGGTCAAGTCTGTGTAAAGGATAGTGGTTTAATTGACATGGAAATGAGAATGCCAAAATATGTATTGGTGAAAAAGTTTAAGATGGGGATTTTTTATAGGGCTATATTAAAGCCAAGGAGAGCACCCTGAGCTCTTGCTGAGTTAATGATTGCTGTTTTCTGGAAACTAATATGTGAGTGTTGTAACCTTAGATAATGTGATGAAGGTATTGGGTTGCAAGTCTTCATTTTGAATGTAGTTGCTTTTGTGTCTTTTGTCTCAAGGCTTTGTGAAGTCAGGACATGCAAAAGACCCTCTCTGACTGAGAGAGGGAGAAAACATACCTAGGCTAAAATGGATGTTTTGGGAAGAGACAGACCTTTGTTCCTAGGTCTGCTGCAATTATTTCATATTTCAAAAGCTGCTGAGCCTGTGCTGGAAGCACAAGACATTGTAAGGGTGTTTTGGATGTATAATTTACTGTACTCTGTTTTGTTTCTGAAGAGTTCTGCTAGTAAAATTTGAATAAGATTTTCATGGGTCTGGACAATGTTTCATTTCCAAAAGGAGTCAGTTTTCATGCATCCAGTCACTTCAAGCTGTGCAATATTAATATTTGTAACAGTCTGTTTCTGCCAGCCAAGCAACTCCATGTCTGGGTTGTTGTGGCCAGCTTAGGATGGGGCACATGCCTTTATAGGTATTATCTGTGCCTCTCAGCATAGCATCAAAGCAAACCAAAAATGATATATCAAAGCAAGCAGATAAATATATGCACGTCTAGGAGAAGATAGCTCCATCAGTAGAGCACGAGATTCTTAATGTCAGGGTTGTGGGTTTGAGCCCCATGTTGGGCAAAAGATTCCTGCATTGCAGGGGGGGTTGAACTAGATGACCCTTATGGTCCCTTCCATCTCTACAATTCTATGATTCCCACAGCAGATACCAATTAGTCCCAGGCTTATATTGAGTATAAAAGTGGTGTTTACAGGCCTTCCAGGACATTTTCAACATTTGGTTCTACACAGCTGGAAAGGGTGCAGTAACAACTTTCCTGACTATACACAAAGGGACGTTTGGTCTCAAAGAGGGCTGTCAAAAGTTGTAGTAAGCTTTTATGAGCGCCTCTTCCTTCTTATGTATTTTACCCTTGCCATTCACCCACTATGGTTTCTCCCATTGGTTTATCTTTAAGGGCATGGGAATTAAAGGAAACCTCTGGTTTTGCTGGCATGCCATATATGTACAAAAACAATGGTTAATTTCATTCCAAACGTGAGGAAATTTTCTACACATTTAGAAGAAACCATTCTGTTCCCAGCCTGCATAAATGGGGTGATCTACCCAGGATTTCTCCCTAAATAAGGGATAGACAATATTTTCTCCTGCAGAATAACATTTTCTCCTTCCAACAACCACAGCCAGCATGGCTAGTAACCAGGGATGATGGTAGGTAGGCAGTTGTAGGAGAACAACATCTGGAAGATCACAGGCTCCCTATCCCTGGTCTAAATATTGCAAATGAAAGCAATTGTGCTCAGCCAACCTCACTGTGAAGCAGGTGATATTTTCTCTATTTCCAACGAACAGAGGATATATGACACCAGGGAGGTATTTATCTACTCAGCAATTATGAAAAGCACTATTATTCATTTCCTTAGTCTGCAACAAGAAGAATACTAAGATTTTTTATAATAAGGAGTCTAAATTTTGAGCTCACATGAGAACTGGTTCCAGTGTGACACACAGGGTGGGTGGTCTGTGCAAGAAGGATAGGGATAAATGTACTATCTACTGCTACTGCTGTGTGGTGTGGTGAAACATTATGTTATGCAAGTGTAGCATGGGTAGGCATGCTTTTACATGCAGACACTTGCTGTTGCTACTACTGTGGCAGCTGCAGCTCCCTCGTTTTGCCTGTGCAGAAATGACAGGAAAATGCAGAAATATCCAAGAGCATTTGTATAAGCCTGGAGAAGTAATCATTGGTGGCATTCTTTCTCTAATACAACCTTTGGAGTATTCACTCAATTTTACAGCTGTTCCTGATAGCAATCATGATGGTGCTGTGTAAGATTTGTACAGTATTTACTAGTAATCAGTTTTGCCAGATGGTATTAGATTTATTATCAATTTAAACTTCTGAACTTCAAGAAGTGCTTTTCATATTGTATTACTGAAGTTAATGGGAAAGCTGTAGCATTAAATTTTGTTCTTGTAATAGATTTATTAAAGGTCCAGAAGCTACCAAAGATCTTTGAAGAGCTACCCACTCAAACACCTTAAACTATAGATCAAAAGCCCACCCCTTGTTTTCCTAAAGAAATGGAAGAGGAGCCTGTTCACTGTATTCCTACTACAGTGGATTTTTCGGTGCATGCGCAGAAGCACTACTACATGTGCTTCTGCGCATGCACCGAAACCCAGAAGTAACCCGTTCTGGTACTTCCGGGTTCGGCGAGGTGCACAACCCAAAATCATGCAACCCGGAGCGTCTGTAACCCGAAGTATGACTGCATATGATAAACATAATAAGCATGGGACTGGGGTGGGAGAGAGAAAGCAGTGCAGGGTTCATGAAGAAAGTATCCTGACCAGCCCCACTCCCCCCCATCTCAGTGTGAGAGTTCCACATCTACTGTTACAAATCTTCTGTTACAAATTTTAACTCCAGCTGATCCCAAGGACAGAGTGCTGAATTTTGGTTGCATCTGGCCCAGTTTTAGAATGAAATATTCTCCCCCTTCCCCTCCATTGAACAACTCTACTCACACATGCTGATTCAAAATACATTCCCCTGACTCACACTTATTTTCTGATCTTAACCCTCATTTATCAAGCTAGAGTGTTTTGTTTGGCTTTGCTTTTTGGAGCAGGAGGTCTGACAGCTCTTCTTTTATACCTGTGCTACTAACTGCAATTTATGTTCTCTCTAATTGATGTTTCTAAGTCTCACTCTCAACCTCATTGCAGTGTAAAGTTAAAACATTATCAACATGTCTTTGCCTTGATTTTTGCCATCCATGAGATCAATGACAACCCAGGGCTCCTGCCCAACATCACACTGGGGTTCGATATCTATGACAACCTATTTAACTCCATAAGAACATACAAGGTCATCCTGGATCTACTTTTCAAGCAGAGAAAGAATATGCCCAATTACAAGTGTGACAGAAAAGATGTATTGTCTGTTATTGGGGGATTCAGTTCAGAACACTCTATGCAGATGGCCATCATCTTAAGTAACTACAAGTTTCCACAGGTATATGCATATCAATATATATATGAATGAATTCAGCAGTGTTTAGTTTGCTTTTCATTGTTAGTATGTTAATGTTGTAAATATTGTTTTGTCGATTATAAGTGCTGTAATGCTTTGTGAATGTTATAATATGACTTTTCTTGTGGTTGTTTTATCTGTTCAATCTATTTTTAAAGTGGTTCTGTTAATAGTGTTTTATAGAAGTGCTTATTTTATTTATAATTTGTCAATTGTTTTATATAATTTATGTTGCAATTGTGATGTTCTACTATGTTATTATTTATTGTATGTAAACTGCTTTGTGACTCATGTGAGTGAAAAGCAGCATAGAAATATAATAAATGAAAATGAAATGAATGGTGTCCATTTGCTGTTCAATTATATTCTTTCAATTTTCCCTTTATTATAAATAAAATTGAAGAAAGGAGTAGTTGGTTCTCAAAAGTGCCAATTATTAATACTTATTGAAGCTGAATGTCTTTGAGAACTGCAGTTTCTTCTTCAGGAGCAATCTAGAGATAAATAAATAAAGTAAAAATCAACTATTGACATACGTACAAAATACAAATTTTGTAGAATAGTCAATGCTTAGATTTATCAAATAGAGAAATGCTACATTTATTTATTTATTTATTTATTTATTTATTTATTTATTTATTTAAAATGCAGCCTTTATTTGGGATCAGTATATAGCACTCACCCTGTGGAATGCCCTCCCATCAGATGTCAGGGAGATTAAGAACTACACAACTTTTAGAAGAAATCTTAAGGCAGACGTGTATTGGGAATTTTTTAAATGTTTGATGTTTTATTAAGGTTGTGTGTGTGTGTGTGTGTGTGTGTTGGAAGCCACCCAGAGTGGCTGGCACAACCCAGCCACATTTTTTGGGGGGGAGTATAAAGAAAATTATTCTTACATTTATATATGTTTATATTGGTTAGAGTAGGACTTTCATTATTTCATTTATTTCAATAGATCTACTCTGAGTATGGCTAAAACCCATTCGTTTTACACATGAAGAATAATAAAAAAAAGAAGCTAGTATGTTTATGGGACCCTACAACAAATACCTTCGGCTATTTGTCAAGAAGCATAAGAAATACTAAATATAAGAGATAATCTCCAGATTGTTAGCTTTTGGTGCAGTTTCCTATAATGGCAGAGTGGATTTTTCATTATTATTATTCTTTAGAGTTTTAAAATCATATACCTCTGTTTCTTAGCTCACTTTTGGTTCATTTGAGGCTGCAGTAAGTGGGAAAAGTGATTTCCCTTTTTTGTACTGGATGGCACCAAGGGAAACTACGTACCATATGGGGATCATCCAGCTACTCTGGCATTTCAAATGGACATGGATTGGCCTGGTTGTATCTGATGGTGATGCTGGGGGAAACTTCGTGCAGAAACTGACTCCTTTGTTTTCCCAGAACAACATATGTGTTGCCTTCTTGCAAAAGGTTACAGGAAATGACCTTGCTCTTAAACATAACATTAAAAGAATTATAGTGATGGCACAAACACTTATTTTAACTCATGCCAATGTGATTATTCTTGCAATGGACTCTCTCTTATTCCATATATTAGTGTTGTCCTTAGAAGGCATTGAATTAAAGAAGAAAGTCCTAATAGGGAAGGTCTGGATCATGCCACCGCGGTGGTATTTCAGTACCTCTCCCAATGGAGAATTGATTGGCAGGGACATTTTATTTGGTGCCTTTTCTTTCTCAGTCCACACAAATGTGGTGTCAGGATTCCAGGAATTTCTTCTGAACATAAAGTTTGATAAAACACTAAGGACATTCCTCTGTTTAGTCTGGCAATTTCTAATAAATCAATGTGAAAGCTGTAGAGGAGTGGAGAATCTGGAGGATCTTCATTCAAATGTTTTTGAGATGGATATGTCTGGTGAGAGCCATGGTATCTACAATGCTGTCTATGCTGTGGCACATGCTTTGCATGCTGCATATTTTTCCAGACAAAGAATAATGTTGGATAAAGGCAAAGTAGAACATGTGAATTTTCACCCATGGAAGGTAAATAAATCACTCTGAGGATGGAATTTGGCTATACATCATGGGATAATGGGCATATTTTGAATTTTGAGAATGAGTCTTGGCCACCAGTCACAAAATGGTTTCCATGGGTATTATAGGACATACTTTTGGGTTCAATTGCATCCACAGGTGCAATTTGGGCTCCCTACTCCTGGGAATGTCCTTGTGTGGTTGTCTGAAGCTGCTGAGGGGTATGTGTGTATTTTTTTATGTTTAGCAAATTGCTGTGGGGAAATTCTCTTAAGATGTTAAGTAAAGTATTGGGGGGGGGTAGAATATATTTTTCTCCCTCCTCAACCCAATGAAAGATAAATGGAGAATATGGAATTTGCTAACTATTTTGTGACATTTTAGTTGCCCTTCTATCAATTTTGGATTTGCTTTTGTAGGCCAAGGTGACTACCTTACTTTTATAAATAAAATAAAACCAAATAACTGACACCAATGAATTCAAACTGAGAGGTTGTAAGGTGATAGGGAACTGAGGAAAATATTATTTCCATGTTTATGTTAACAGTAGTTTGTAGATGTCTGAATGGATGAGAGTAAGAAGATTCACTCCAGTTGATAATAATTGTTGTAGTTTCTCCCAGTCAAGTTACACAACTAATTCACATTGCTATTCCCCTTTTTTGTGGAGGTAAAATGATAGAAATCTTCTGAATTTGTTCTTTGGGTCCAGTTTTAAAATGCTTGTACACTGCAGAATTGAACAGGCAGAAACAATGGGTTCCATTTTATAAAATTTATTGCATTGTCTCCAAAACTAGCTCCATCCTTTCCTGGAAAACATCCACTTTAACAATGGAGCTGCCCAAGAAGTCTTGTTTGAGAACAAAGAATTGAGCATTGGATATGATATCATCAACTGGGTCACTTTCCCCAATCAGTCCTACCAAAAAGTCAGGGTTGGAAGAGTTTCATCAGGTCAAATGTTCAGCATTATCAATGATGCCATTGTGTGGAATAGAAGATTAAAGGAGGTAGGAACATGTTCCATATCTTAATAGAATGGTGCTACTCTTGGTTATCTGCATTGCTGATGTGAAACCTTCAGTCCATCATTTGTCTTGAATGATCATAGACTGGTGCACTATATCTAGATAAGTTCAGATAAGGTGTTTCTCCGCAACAGACCATGTTGAATTCTATGCAAGGCAGGTGGCAGGGAATTGTTTTGGACCCTGGCCAGTGGTGCTGGCAGTATTTGAGTCTCTGATGACCCCAGGAGACAATCAGCACCCATGACTGACTCCTAGGGGCAGAGCTGGGGCATAGGCCTGATGGAACACTGTACTTCCTTAGTTTGTACCATGACTGTAAAAGAAGAAGAAGCCTAGACTATGACAGCTTAAGTCCTCCTGTCATTGACTGATTCTCTCTCTCTCTCTCTCTCTCTCTCACACACACACACACACACACTCACACACACCTTTGTCACAGCAAGGCTTTAATTCATAAGCCTGACTCACATATGTCACAACTCAGCCAGGGAGGAAATTGGGCAGAGTCTCCCAAACTGGTATTGTTTGAGGCATAGAGCTGGAAAACAAATGTCACACACTTAAGCTCCTGTGGGATCCATCTGATTCTGTGCTATTAGTCACATACACTTTTGCCTGAAGGGACGCAGGTGGCACTGTGGTCTAAACCACTGAGCCTCTAGGGCTTGCTGATCGGAAGGTCAGCGGTTCAAATCTGTGCAGCGGTGGTGACCTCAGCTTCTGCCAATCTAGTAGTTACAAAACATACCAGTGCAAGTAGATTAATAGGTACCACTGCAGTGGGAAGGTAAACAGCATTTGTGAGCACTCTGGCACTCATCATAGTGCCCTGTTGCACCAGAAGCGGTATAGTCATGCTGGCCACATGGCCCAGAAAGCTGTCTGTGGACAAACAGCGGCCCCCTCAGCCTGAAAAGTGAGATGAGCACCGCACCCCATAATCGCCTTTGACTGGACTTAACTGTCCAGAGGTCCTTTACCTTTTACTTTTTTACCCTTTTGATAGACACACCTTCTTCCTTTCTCAATGAACTGCAGGGTAAATCAGGACAGGTATGCATTTCTTAATGCTTGTTTAACCTGGAGGTAGGCTGTCTGAATTGTGCATTGCTTTGTAACAATTTGTTGGGTCTCTGGACCTTAATAAAGATTGATAATGATATATTTTTATGAACAGATACCACCACGGTCTACATGTGTCAAAAGCTGCCATACTGGACACAGCAAAATAGTTCAAGAAGGAAAACCAGCCTGTTGCTATGACTGCACTCCGTGCTCAGAAAGCATGATTTCTAACAAGAAGGGTATGTAGCAATATAAAGATATGCCCAGGGAAATGTGTTGCAGATTGCTGCATACTTTGTATGGAGCACAGCACAGCAACAAAAGGATTAAAAACTGCTCCTTGTACAGTGTAATCCTAATCCTGATCAGGAGGACCCCAAGAAATTCATGATTTTAAAGGATTGAGGGGTTAGAGCAGACTGCCTCAACCTTGGCTCTCCAGATGTTTTTGGCCTACAACTCCCATGATCCCTAGCTAGCAGGACCAGTGATCAGGGATGATTGGAATTGTAGTCTCAAAACATCTGGAGGGCAGAGGTTGAGGAAGCCTGGGTTAGAGCCATTGCTTTCAAAATAGGCATTGTTCCACCCTGAGACTTCTCTCAATCTGGATATTATAAACAAAACTCCACAAACCTCTAGAGCAGGCATTTTACTGAAGTTCACAAGGCACACGTAGAGATATTTACTCACATTCGAGTGTATGGAGTTCTTTTGCTTTGAATGAATGAAGTTAGGAAACTCTCCATGAAGTTCTTTATGGTGTTTTCTATGGAGTTTTTTTAAGAACAAGTGAATTTGCCTCTCTTCCTGGGCTTGCAAGAACTAAACTGAACTAGGTTGTAAAGGACAGAAGGAGGTTTTCTCCGCTCTGGGCAGAGCGAATAGAAAATAAAATACTCCTGTTCCTTCATTTCCCAGCCTACTTTGGGGAAAGGCACTACCTTTCCTTAAAGGGACAACATTATTCCTTTTACTGATACTAATATACTGATATGCTATCAATAATAATTGAAACGGGGGCGGGGGGACAGAACAGATATTTCTGGGAATAAATGGACTAAAGGGAAATAAATGTGTTGAGACAATTTTGGCCAACACTAATTGCGTGCATATATTGTATATATATTATATTGCAGATGCAGCTTATTGTATCAAGTGCCCAGAAGATCACTATCCAAATGAGAACCATGACCAGTGTATCCCTAAGGTTATATCTTTCCTATCTTATCAAGAGCCCTTGGGTTTTGTTTTGGTTAGTGTTGCTCTTTCCTTTGCTGTGATCACTTGTTTTGTGATACAAACATTCCTAAAGAATTGGAACACGCCCATTGTCAAAGCCAATAACCAGAACCTCAGTTGTGTTCTTCTCATTGCCATCCTGTTGTGCTATCTTTCTTGTTTGCTCTTCATTGGCAAACCTGGGAAGCTGTCCTGCCTTCTTCGACAAATGACTTTTGGTATCATTTTCTCTGTGGCAGTTTCTTGTGTGTTGGCAAAAACAACCCTTGTGGTCCTGGCCTTCTTGGCCACAAAACCAGGCAACAGGATCAGGACATGGCTGGGCCAAAAAGTGGCTATTACCATTGTTCTTTCCTGCTCCCTCAAACAAGTCTGTATTTGTATTGCATGGTTGTTGTCCTCTCCACCATTCCCAGATGTTGACATGTACTCACAGACTGGGAAGATCATACTGGAATGCAATGAAGGTTCCATCACCATGTTCTACTGTGTCTTGGGCTACATTGGCTTTCTGGCCCTCTTCAGCTTCATTGTAGCTTTCTTAGCCAGAAGCTTGCCTGACACCTTCAATGAAGCCAAGTTTATCACCTTCAGCATGTTGGTGTTTTGCAGTGTTTGGATCTCCTTTATTCCTGGTTATCTGAGCACCAAGGGGAAACACATTGTGGCTGTGGAGCTTTTTGCCATCTTGGCCTCCAATACCGGGCTGTTGGCTTGCATCTTCTTCCCCAAGTGTTACACCATTGTTTTCAGGGCTGATCTCAACACAAAGAACCTGTTAACTGGAAAAAGGATTGGCTGATTTTGCATGTTAATATCTCCATTCATTCATCCAAATATGTAATTCCTGCAATTTGCTCACTTTTGTGGTATGTTGCTTTTAATCAGTTTTCTAGTGACACAAGTGTTAATGAAGTATTAATAAAGTAGGGCTGGTAAAATAGTTGACTCTGGGATGTCAGGTTGAATGATGGAACCACACTGGAATAAAATGAAGACTCCATCATCACGTCCTACAGTCAGGTTTCTGGTCATCTGCAGCTTCACTTTTGCTTTTCTAGCTGGGACATCACTTGACATGTTCATTCACACTGAGCCCCTCGTCTTAGGCATGCTGGCTTTTTCTAGTGTTTGGATTTATTTCATACCTGCTCATCTGAGCATGATAATAATATACTAATGCTATTTAAATGAGTTCGTGGAAGAGGGTAATTAGTAATTGTAGAATAGGGTGAACTGTACCAAAGATTGGAAGGATGAGACACACAAGGAAATAAAAATAGAGAGGTTTGTTCTTTCCTTCTCCCATGTAATGGATTATAGGATTGCCACCTTAATTAGTCATATTTAGCTTGAAAAGCCTCACTTATTTAAATGGAAACTGAATGCAACATAATGATTGACCTAACACCACACACTAGGAATGATTGATATAGCCATGTTTCTGAAATATAATTTCTGCACACTGTCCCTTACTCATATTAGCCCTCAAACCTCATCATTAAACTAGTTACAGACTATATTCTCTAGTGCCTTGTTATTAATATTTCTGTCTGTCTCTACAGAAATAATCTCTGGTGAATCTTGCTTTTTAAAAAAAACAGAGAATAAAAGATGTGCAAACTGAATGACAGAATCTAAAAGAATTAAAGGTGTTTAGATAAAACCACCCAGACAATAGGAACAAATATCAGGAGTGTAGGTAGGGTATGAAGGAAGATTCTTAAAAGCCATTTCTGAGATGGAAAGTCATGGCTTGAGTCATATTTGAGTGAGATGGACAAATATGACAAAAGTGTGACTTAAGAATCCCTCACTCCCCCCCCTCCCAAAATCCAGAAGATACCCAGATATAATCATTTGAATGAGACACATCAGAAGAAAAGCCCAAATGTGCAGAAGTCGATTGAGAAAACTAGACAGAAAAGGTAAGGTTTGTTACATATCCCTTATCCACTCTCTTCATTTCAGATGTAATTGTTTCAGTCACAACCCATAATAAAATTTCATACATCATTTCATACAAGGAAACAAGGGAAAATGAATACTTAACAGCAAACACAAAAATGAATTCACACCCCATGATTAACAATTCAGCAAACTATCTTTTGGAGGTTTTTTAAATGGCTGTTTCCAAAAGCGTAGCTGTATTAGTCCCTTGCAGCAAAACTGGCAGTCTTCTGGCATCTTAAATGCCAACAGATTTAAAAAACTTATTCCATAATAAATTTATTGGTATTGAGTGAGGTGCCACAAGACTGTCAAATCTGCATTTTTCACAATGGTGAACAGTCTACTTTGACACATAATTTTGTGATTAAACATTTCTGCATTATTGTTTAAAATACTTCTTTCTCCCATAATTAGGATTACCTGATGGAAATTTTTATGCAGCAAAATAGAACAACAATGAATCTATTAATTCTGCATGGATTTGGGGACCTCCAGGAACTTCAGTTTTTTGTTTTTCCACTGTTTTTAGGAATTTATGGAATAACAATGGTTGGGAATTTTCTTATTTTATTATCTGTGTCAGTTGATAAGAAACTTCACACTCCCATGTATTTCTTTATTGGCAATTTATCATTCTTGGAACTCTGGTATACCTCAAACATTACCCCCAAAATGTTGGTGGATTTACTGAGAAAGGACAAGACCATTTCATTGACAGGCTGCATCATACAGCTATACATCTTCTGTGCCCTGGGAACTGTTGAATGCTTTCTCCTGTTGCTCATGTCATATGATCGTTATCTTGCCATCTGTAATCCACTGCACTATGCCAAATCAATGAATTGGAATTGTTGCCTTAAATTAACTGCTGGAACATGGTTATGGGGCTTCCTGTTAGCTGCTGGGCTGAACATCATTGTATCCACGTCTTTAACACTTTGTGGCCCCAATCAGGTTGATCATTTCTTTTGTGACTTGACACCCTTGTTGAAGTTGTCCTGTTCTGATATCCACCTAGCAGAAGTGGCCATCTTTGTAGCATGCTTTGCTGTGTCATTAGTTCCTTTTCTTCTAACCATCACATCATACGTCTCTATCATACTGACCATTTTCAAAATTCCATCATCATCTGGAAAGAAGAAAGCCTTTTCCACTTGTAGCTCTCATCTAATTGTAGTAAGCTCCTTCTATGGGACTCTAGGCATCACATATGCAGTCTCTATAGGGACACAGTCAGTAGAATTAAACAAAATACTTTCCTTGTTGTATACTGTTCTGACTCCTATGTTTAATCCCATTGTATACAGTCTGAGGAATAAGGAGGTTAAAGAAACACTAAGAATGTTGTTGAGTAAAGCTTTGGCTTTCATAAACTGGTCAAATGCTATGCAGCAATATTGATAATATTTCCCCCAAAAAATGTTGAGGTTGGATTTGCTATAAGTAAACTGCAGCAAAAGGCAGCAATATAGGGCTTGAGACACTGTATGCCAGCACCACAGGACACATTATACTACAGATGTGGTAAAATCTTCCAATTCCTTCTAGTCTACCTAAATACTTTAGCCTTCCTTAAACATTCTTGAGACACACGTTCTGAGAAGGGAACTTGCAAATCTGCTTTGAAAATCCCATTACCTGCAATCTTGTGACCCAAGTCTGGAAGCTCCCTGATAAATTCTCATAGTCCTATTAAAATTCTGCGCTTGTATTTTCATTATTTCAAATTATAATGCACTCATCATGATAAATATTTCTAGGTCAATTTACAAGGTGTTGGCGCAACACTAGCTTTTCAACAGCGGTGCTGCTGCTGCTGCTGCTGCTGCTGCTGACCAGCAGGGTGGAGAGTGAGGTGACAAGGTCTGCAGGGTATGGTTGAAGTGATGTGAGCACAGGGTTGGCCCCACCTGTGTACCAGCACCATGCTAACCTCTTTGCACCCCTTTTGCTCCTGGTAAGTGGCAGCTACAACACTGCTGGAAAGCTAGCATTACAGCTCCACCCTTCTGACTCTTCCTTTCTTTCTCACACGATGTATCTAAAATAGCAAGTTTGAATTTTTATGTATAAACTTTGTAATTTATTTTGACATACCAAGAGAAATGAATAACAAGCTTATATTCCCAATGGATGTGTTTGGGATATGGTATACATTGCAGAGCTCTTGATTTACTGGTTTTTGTTTTAAGTAATTACCACCTTTTGTTTCTTTGACGTATACACTATTGTTTTGACAGCAATAAGATTCTATTTCTTTTTATGTGTTTTAAAATTTAATAAAGCTCCCCTCCTCTCTTCTCCCCCAACCTTATACTGTACACAACATAAATGTCTCACATCAAATGTAACTGATTTGTAGAAAAGACTCTATGACCTGAAAATAGAGATAATACAGTACTTTTGTAACCCAGGAAAATCTTTAATAAAACTTAAATAAATAAATACAAAGAATAAAGGTTAATTTGAGACACAGGAGCCTTTGCATTTAACTCAAAACATCTGTAGGCAGGATAATGTATTGAAAGCCACAGAGAGGTCAGTGACACGCTCCTTCCATTGGCTTGAATAAGCTTCTTCCTTTCCATAACTGTAATTATCATAGGTTTGCAGCCATCATGAGAAGATAAAAGCTGTTTCCATGCATTTGTCCGAACACACAAAGGGTTAAAATAGAGATGGGGCAGGGGTGCACATGCAAGGTCTGTAAAGTATAATTAATTAATTGACACTGGAATAAGAATGGCTCTATGTATTGCCGAAAGGTTTAACATTGGAAAATTCCACTGGAGTATAGCCAGCAAGAAGAGCTCTCTAAGCTGCCTAAATGGGTTGATAATTCGGTATTGTTATTGTTCTCTGGTAGCTCTGTTGTGGTGGTTTTAACCTTAGATCATATGAGAGGTATTGCTCCTCTCCTCAACCTCTTGTCTATCCATCCGGACGGAAGTGCAGCATCCTATCTGTGGAAGGGTTTCTCAGAGGGTTTCAGAATCCCAGTAGTGGCTCCTTAACCGCGAAGGACTCTCCTAATCAGAAGTCAGTAAGGGAAAGGACGCTCGCCTCACCCAACGGGTAGCTAGCCCCACCCCTGGGTCCACACTATATGTGCCACTCTGGGTGCCAGAGCAGCTAGCTCCGCCTCTGGAGTCACACTATGGCATACAGCTAATTGGGATGAACCCAACAGGGCCGCCACTTAGCCCCTGCTTGGTCTCCAGGACAGAGGCACCCCGGCCCAGACCCACCCCCCCTTTTCAGATTATTAGGCAACCAAATGTATCATTCCATAACACCTCATACAGGAATTATTTGTTTATTTATTTATTTATTTATTCATTCCTGGGGAACCTGCCTTTTTCTCCCAGATCAACTATAAGAGCAGGACCACAGCTTTAACAAAATGACAGCCCAAACAGGAAGACACATGGGAGCAATGGTACTGCTTTGAAGTGTTCCAGATCCATTTCCTGTTCTCCCAATGAGCAGGGCAGCTGTGGAAAAAATTGCAAGGAAGTACAATAATGATTTAGTCCTTAGTCCTATAATCTAGTAAGCCTTTAAGCCCAACAGTCGAAATCGCATAATTTCAATGCTTTAACTATATTAGGGAACATGTATAGTTAGTAAACAAATTGCTAGTTTGGTGAGAAATAACACTTCACTGAAGTGGATAACACTTTGGCCAAGAGCTCACCTTTGGCAATCTTCTAGAACATGTTGCATATGTAGCAGTTCTTTCTAGCTAGAGTGAAACTCAAACCTGACATTTACAGTACCAGATAGAAGTGTTCTGGAATGTCCTGGCTGTGTCCGGAATGTCCTGGCTGTGTCTGTAGTACAACAGTTTTGGTAATCTGTAGGAGAGCATCCCACCAATCTCTTGTCATACTAACAATCGTGTTATCAGCTAACAATCAAAGGTGTTAAAATTTTAGCTACATTGGCAACAGGATGTTGGCTAGAAGCGACTGGTTTTCTGAAGCTAAAACTTACAATTTTGTTCTAGGAGTTACTTGATCACAATATAGAACTATTTGTTTATTCCTTATGAGTTTTACACATGATGAAAACGTATACTCAAGCAGATATTTTTATAATCACTGTACTATACTATGATACAGTGCATAATGAACATCCACATTCAGCTAGTCTGTGTGCCAGCCCCCTTCAGATTCAGCACAGAGAGCACCAAGTGACTCAGAAACAAATCAGAAGTTTAAAAGTCTTGATACAAAATGAGTCTTGGGGCCTATGTGCATACCTAACCTTAAAAATAAAATAAAATAGCAAACAAACAAACAAACAAACAAACTGCACCACAGGGTAAGACTCCCAAAATCGGTTAAGACAGACCTTGAGATCTGGATCACGTTTCTGGAACGCTACAATGGAGTCTCCTTATGGCAGGAAATCCTCAAATTTCCAGGTTCACTGATGCCGCTGGGTCCTTGGGCTTCAGTTTATTCTTTAGGGGACGCTGGTGTGCTCAACAATGGCCAGCAGAGGAGCAAGGCGAGGCTATCATGTGGGATCTCACTTTTCTGGAGTTTTTCCCCCCTTAGTTGTGGCTGTTCACATTTGGACTGAGGAGTTCCAGAATCGCTGGGTGTGCTTCAGAACTGATAACCCGGCAGTGGTCAACATACTAGCTAAACAGTCATCGCGTTCCGAGAGGGTGTCGTGCCTACTCCAATCATTCGTCCTCCAGTGCCTCGCTTCCGAGCATTAGCTCCCAGGGCTCAGCCACTGCCAGAACCCGTTCCGGAGCACCTGTGGAACCTTGGAGACGTGAAGTGATTAAGGGAGTATTAGCATCTGTCGCACCCTCTACGCTTAGATCATATAAGAAGGTCTGGTGTGATTTCATGGGGTTCAGGTCCAAAGTATCCTCCCTTTCCACCAATGTTACACCCTCCACAGAAAACGTTCTGCAATACTTAACACACCTTCATGGCCTAGGTTGAGCCTCGAAAACTTTGAGGATACACATAGCCGCTATCACATTCTTTAGTAGACCCATGTTTTCCACAGTCACCTTTGTTGAGACACCAATTCACAAGGGCACTCCGCAAAGCTATTGATGCCTGTGGTTTATCTTCCCAGGATTATGCGGCACACTCACTCAGGATTGGCGCCGCCACAACAGCTGCACGCTTGGGCCTGCCAGCGGATAAGATTAAGGAAATGGGCCGGTGGAAATCCGACGCTTATAAAGGTTACACTCGTTAGAATGCGCTCTGCTCCTTTACCTCTACTTACCCATATTTTTCTTTCCTTTATTCTCAGCCATTCTCAGAAGCGTCTGGATTTGTGGCCGTGGTATAGTCCATTCGGCCCACGTACGGTCAGTTAGCTGTGGCCTCACCCCTAACCTTGGATTGCCACCTGGAGTGCGAGTTTCCTGGTTTTCGAGACGAGGCTTTGCGTATGCCATTGCTGAGAGGGAGAGACGAGGCATTGCTTATGCCACTGCTGAGAGGGAGAGTTGCCACGTTTGGCCCTCCTGACATCCTTATCATTCACTTGGGAGAGAATGACCTTACTAAGATGAGAAGCGTGGACTTGTTGCGGAACATAAAAAGAGACTTGGAGGCGATTGCGGCATTGTGCCCAGGAACAATGGTGTTCTGGTCCTCCTTTTTGAAAAGAATTGTTTGGCGCGGTGCGCAGAACTGTATGGCCATTGAAAAAACCAGGAAACTCCTGAATCGGGCGGTAGCCCGTGGGGTACGCTTTATGAATGGCCGAGTCATTTATCATGACCGTATCCGGATCGGCGACCAAGCCATGTACCGGAATGACGGAGTTCATCTGACAGACATTGGGAACATCTGGTTGGACAGCATCATTAGTAGCATTAGGGATTGGTTGCAGCTGTGAGGGTATTGGCGGCGAGCCCCTTTGCGGCTCGGGTGGCGGTTAGGCATTGGATTCATGTGTTGTGCTGTGTCAAGGGCTAGGTGTGGCCATCGCCTATGCTATCTACCGTGGGTTATTCCGTTAAAGGAATCTGGCGGTCGTGTATTCCGTCCGATGCCTGCTTGGCGGGAGGCCATGGCACGACCCTCGGTGACATCAGGGGGTGAGCCTATAGTTGGATGAGCATCAACAGGCTCCACCTACTGTTGAATAAACCCACCACCTATAGTCATCCAATGCCTAAGCCAATACCTTTTCACTGCTGTAATCAATAAAGTTGTGGCCTTTTCTTGCCCATTAACCTTATATCACGTGTCCTTGTGTATTTATTTCACATAGCGGGGTCGGGCCCTCGATTCACAACTGTAATTATCATAGGTTTGCAGCCATCATGAGAAGATAAAAGCTGTTTCCATGCATTTGTCCGAACACACAAAGGGTTAAAATAGAGATGGGGCAGGGGTGCACATACAAGGTCTGTAAAGTATAATTAATTAATTGACACTGGAATAAGAATGGCTCTATGTATTGCCGAAAGGTTTAACATTGGAAAATTCCACTGGAGTATAGCCAGCAAGAAGAGCTCTCTAAGCTGCCTAAATGGGTTGATAATTCGGTATTGTTATTGTTCTCTGGTAGCTCTGTTGTGGTGGTTTTAACCTTAGATCATATGAGAGGTATTGAATTGTAAATTGGAAGGGTGGTGGCTGAATCTTTGATCTCAGGTTCTGTGGAAGTAAGGGTGTATAAATAACCCCTCCAGTGCGTGAATACAGCTCCAGGAAAAATGGAGACTGTAAGGAGAGACAGACCTCTGATTTTAGATCTGTTTGAAGTATTTCATATTTTATTTCTAAGGTGCTGAGCCTGTGCTGGACTTGCACAATATATTCTATGGAAATATTTGGATGCATCTTTGATGTTTTTGTTGTTTTGAGGCAAGTTCTGCAAGTAAAGCTTTAATTAAACTCATGAACCTTGCCAATGTTTTATTTTCAAAAGGAGTGAGTTTTTATGCACCCTGTCACTTCAAACTGTTCAATATTAATATTTGAAATAAAGCCACCACCCAGAGTACCCTGACTGCTCTTTGGCCCATCAATACTTTATATTGATCTGATATATGCTCAGCTTGTTAATTCCCCCAGGTTTGAAAGCTCTTCACACTGTTCTGCAGCTGTCCCATATGTTGCTTGCAAGAATCTGAAATTGCCAGATGCACAGAATATTCAAATAAAGAATTACCCCACTGGAGGGATCATGAACACTTTTCTTTGACTTTTCTGTGAATCTGTAAGCAGGGGCAGTCTCCTTCCATCTCCTCCATTTCTTTCCATGCCTCTCCCCACCAATGGTAAGTTTTTTGTACTTTCAGTTTCCAACTGCTTAAGAGCAGACATGGTTCCATGCTGTCTGAGACCCAATATTTCCTGAGATGTGGAACAATATTCACTTAGGAATATCCTCATCCAGAGATCCATAATGAATGCACGAGAAAGCACAAAAATCCATGGAATGGACAAAAAGATGCACAATTTCAGGGCTGGGATGTGGGCTGTGTCCACGCTCCACATATTGGCTATCAGTGGGAATGACTAAACTCTGAATACAGCTGATGACACATTCACATCACACTGAAAGTATATGACGCTTCAATGTTTATACCTTATTCACAGATTGGATGTGTGTGTGTGTGTGTGTGTGTGTGTGTAGGTGGTACATATGCACATAAGTATGTTTCAGAAGAATCTGTACATTTTTTATAAAAAAAACCAATATCAGATATGGAAACAATAATTTTTAAATACAAATTTACAGTGATCTGTGCTTCTCCACATTCACATGGTATGCCAACATTCTCTTCACTCAAGTGGCAATATAGGCTTTCTAGTCAAAAGCTTCCTCAATGCATTCTGGACATCCTTGTTCCTCAGACTGTATATAATAGGATTAATCATTGGTGTCCCCACTGTATAGAGCATAGAAAAGACTTTGCTTAAGTTGGGATACCAAGTTGTTGTAGGTACACCATACACCACCATCAGTGTCCCATAGAACACTGTAACCACAATGAGATGTGAGGAGCAGGTGGAAAAGGCTTTCTGTTTGCTTTTGGCAGATGGGATCTTGAGGATGGTGGAGACGATTTTATAGTATGATATAATAGTGAGAAGGAAAGGAGAGAAGGTTACAAGGATGGAGATAAGAAAAGAGGGGAACCTCACTTTTTGTGTGTTTCCACAGGCAAGTTTGATGACAGGGGCCAAATCACAGAAAAAATGATTGATCTCATTAGAAGCACAGAAAGGCAACATAGAAACCATTATTATGGTGAGCACTGGGGTCAGAAACCCACCAATCCACGACCCTATTGCTAGCTGAATGCACACTCTGAAGTTCATTAAGTTTCCATAATGCAGTGGTTGGCATATGGCTACATAGCGATCATAGGACATTGCTGCTAGAAGAAAACACTCAGTAACTGCCAAAGAGCCAAAGGTGTAAAACTGGAGGAGACAAGCTGAGAAGGAAATGGCCTCATGGGCAGTCAGTAATGTTTTCAGCATCTTTGGAACCACACTGGTGGTGTACCATATTTCTAAGAAAGACAGGTTTCCTAGGAAGAAGTACATAGCTGTATGAAGGCTGTGATCAGTCAACACAACTGCCATGATAATTATATTCCCTGTTAATATTACTATATAGACTGCAAGGAATACCACAAACATAGGGATCCTTAGCTCATGAAGGTTTCCTAGTCCCAGCAGAATGAATTCTGTGATCAGTGTATGATTAGGGCTTCCATTTCCATCTGGAAAGAGAAACACACGGGGTATGAAGGAAAGGAAGACCAACAGAACAAGAAATTAGTTCAGCATAATTTGAATAATCTGATTTGCTATAAATCATATAGTGTCTTAGCAAATCCCTTAGATTGTACGATCACATGCAGCCATGGGAAAACTCCTTGCTAGGTGCCAGACTACATCAGCCATGCACATAAATACACACATAGGAAACTCACAACTTCCACCCCATACTGGGCTACCTCCAAATGCAATGCTTTAATTATCTCTTATGAGTGTACGACACTCATTCATTTTCATGGTGACCAGAGCTGAAGGAACATCCATGGTGTGAGGCAAGTGTCTAGGGCTGTCACCTCTGAACTATGTATTGAATTCCCAATCATTAATGATGCTTTTTGGCATAATATAAGCAGCCTTCTAGGTGTGTCAGAAAGGAGAATCAGGGAAATTAGACTAGATGAGCTTCAGCAGGACTTTTTTCAAGGTCTGTCATTTGGTTCACACAGAGTTTTAGCCAATTAAATTCTACAGAGTGGACTCACTGATATACAGTGGTACCTCAGGTTAAGTACTTAATTCGTTCCGGAGGTCCGTTCTTAACCTGAAACTGTTCTTAACCTGAAGCACTACTTTAGCTAATGGAGCCTCTTGCTGCTGCTGGGCCGCCAGAGCACGATTTCTGTTCTCATCCTGAAGCAAAGTTCTTAACCTGAAGCACTATGACATGTTACAGACTGCGCTAACCCAGAAATAGTACCTCGGGTTAAGAACTTCGCTTCAGGATGAGAACAGAAATCGTGCTCCGGCGGTGCGGCAGCAGCAGGAGGGCCCATTAGCTAAAGTGGTGCTTCAGGTTAAGAACAGTTTCAGGTTAAGAACGCACCTCCGGAACGAATTAAGTACATAACCAGAGGTACCACTGTACCATGCTCCCTCATTCAAAGAGGAACTGGACCCTGTGATGGAAATATGGGGAACCTGTAGTTCTGCATAGATTTCTGGACTCCAACTCACATTAACCCAGCCAGCATGGCCAGAGATCAGGGATGATCAGAGTTGCAGTCCAGCAAAATCTGGATGGCTAAATTGTCATTAATTCTACTCAATATTGATCTAAAATATATTGCAATGTATAGTTAGCAGAGTAAAAACTTAAACACGTTGCAGGATTCCACCAAAAATAGACCAGATTAATTAATTAATTAATTAATTAATTAATATTTCATCCAGCAGAGCTTTACTGCTACTGAAGGTAAATGAGCATAATGTTCACAAATCCAATACATTCAGAATTGGCACTGCCCATAAGAAATCCAGTTGCAGCAGACTTAACTTAAACTTACAATAACTTACAAGTGTAAACTTTAATACTAAGCATACTATGTACAGAACACCACACCAGAATGAAAAGCGATAGAAAGAGAAAGTGAAACCCAGGCTTCTTCTGGCCTATTTTTATAGTCAGCATGAGATAACAGAATCAGTTTAAGCCAGCTGTACTCAGCTTCTCTAAAGGAATAACCCAAACATCTTGAACCTTCTGCTTGTTTCTTTCACACAGAGAAGCTTCCAGAACCCTTCAGATCTCTACATATCAGATCAATACTTTGAGTAAATCCATTGAAGGAATGGGGACATAAGTTAGATTTCAGTAGGTCTACTTTAAGCTTAGGTCTGGATGCAATTCAGAGTTACTGTTTAAATGTGCTTTCAAGGAAGGAAGGAAGGAAGGAAGGAAGGAAGGAAGGAAGGATAAATTTTGTTTTACCTTTCAAAATATTGCCTCCAAAATGCATCTTGAATCTCCGTCTTGACAATTATCACAGAGTATTTTATTTCTCTCTCTTCCTGATACTTAGAATATAGTCTTTAGAATATAACCGAAAACCTGTTTTGATGTAAGAAGCGGGAAAAGTAGTTCGCTCAGTATTTTATGTGGAGGAAATGGGAGGAATGATGTGACATCCTGGCAAACCAATAAATGAGGTGCATGCATCACCAATTAAAAGCAAATTATATTTGGCAGTGCTGTACTGACTTGATTGCAGCAACAATAGGGACTACTTTGAATCACCAGTATATATACACTTGGGAATATTTAATTATGAGTCAGCTCAAAGCCTAAGTTACTGAAAAACAAGGGAGGATATAATCAATATTTGATATTGGGGAAACCCAGCCAAATGGGTGGGGTATAAAAATTATTATTATTATTATTATTATTATTATTATTATTATTATTCAGGATATTTTGCCCACTTCTTGGGTTGGATCAGTAAAAAAATAAGTTAATTACTTAAACTTAAGTAATTAAGTAAACATCCAACCATCTGTAGCCACTTGGGAAGAAAAAAATGGCCCTTTGAGCTTTCCCCCTCTGTAATAAATTCTGTGTAAACATGTGGTGAAATACATTAAAAATAATACAGATACAACATGGTGAATGCCACAATGGTTTTAAACCCCTAATTATGAAATTTTAATGTATTCAATATGTCAAAAAGATTGGTGCTTATTTTAACTTTTTATGTGGTTTGTTTCTATGGAGCAGATCCTCAGTGCAGGCTGGCATGGTTTAATATTGAAATTGCCCTATAACCCTAGTACCTTTTCTATCTTGTCCAGGACATAAGAGAACAACTGGCATCCTCTACCTACTTAACACTTAACCAGTTTGCCCTGGCAAATATGAAGGTTATCAACTCCCTTAAGGAGGAACTCAACTTCAAACAATGAAGCTAATTTTGGGGTAAATTTCTGATTTCGGAGCCATAAATAAGAACATAAGAAAAGCCCGTTCTCAGAACTACAGAGAGAAGAACTTCTCCCCCCCCCAACAGTAGTGTCTCAGGAAAGCATGACAGAGTAAGGTGTATGGAACAATTTTGCACCTTCATTTATTATACAGGAATAAGTGAGGCCCCAAAAATATATTTAAATTATAGTTTCTTACAATGGCAAATTAGCAACACACATTTGCTCCAACTCTTTCCTCAGCACTCTCAGTTTCTGTAGATTTATAATGCTAGATACATCCACGCCTTCTGCATATCTCTAAGAGAATTAAGATTTATTTAGAATAGAATATTTGAATGTAACAATGACTGGGCTCTGCCTACATACAATTAATTTGTAACTGGCTAGACAGGTTGTGCATTTAGTTGTGTTTTTCTTTTCCTTGTAATAAATCAAAATTGCTGCTTGTGTGGAAGTATATGAATGTGGAGAACTCCATACTTCGGATTCCCATCTTCAGGTATCCCTACTGAATGAATGGTAATCAAGGTGACAGGAAGACCCAGTCAGCTGCCCATTCTGCCTCAGTACTGGCCAGTGGGGTGTATCCTCAGCCTGCTCAGACTTAGGGAGACAGCATATCTGCTGCTTCTGCATCAATCATACACTTGTGGGTGAGGTGGTGGGTCGTCCTTTTAAGGGTTGGGGGGGATGCCTCCGTCCCGCTTCTTTTCCCAGCAGCACCACCCTCCCCCCCCCATCTCTCAATGTGGCTTATTCGTCGCTTCAGGGCCATGTAGGAATCTTTGGCAGATCCACCTCTGGGTGGGTTGGTTTTTTCACCTACTGCATATTGAATAGCTGGGTCTGTTAGGATTTTTATCTCACCAGCTGCTCAGTGAGCAGCACAATGGTTGTTTATATCATGTGAGTGTCTGGGAGTGTGAGACAGGAAGTCTCAGCACAGTCTCAGTACTGTGAAAAAAAGTTACTTTCACTTCTGAGTGAAGTGTTCTCTTTCTGAGTGAAGGAATCTTTGGCAGATCCACCTCCAGGTGGGTTGGTTTTTTCACCTACTACTTATTGAATAGCTGGTTCATGGGCATTAGATGGTCTGCTGTACTGTAAATTAAGTTAACCTGGTATTTTATTCATTCATTTTTGGCAGGAAGGGGAGTCGTTGTGTTTCAGCCTGGTCACCCCCTTAAGGCAGGTGCCACAGAAAGAATGTAGTTGGTCAAGGGGGCCTTGGAGTCAAAAAGGTTGAAAACTTCTCCCCTAGTGGTTACAATTTGTTCAAGTTTGCTCCTGCTCCTGTGTTTTCCCTCTGCAAGGATTTTTAATAGTGCACCAGGGAATTATATGCAATTCAAACAAATTGGGTGTTCAAGATGCATTAAAAAGTCCACTTCAATGGGATTGAATAATACCTTAAGTGACAGATTGCTTAGAATTGGTCCCAGATGCTCGGTCTGTCCTTCAAATCCCTTGGTGTATTCCTACACTCTCTGTGTTGAAGGGCCTGTGGGAACACAGCACAGCTTAAGTTATCTAAGGGATTTCTTTTTCCTCCATAGTTGTTTAAGACTTGATAGGGCTATATTTTCAAAGCTGAGGTGAAATCTTAAAGGAGACGTGGCTTTTAATAAGATAAATATTTCTTATTCAACTAAATTAATTTGAGTTACAAACAGCTGTGCAGGACAGCATCCTTACCTGAATTTTTAACTGGGTGAGTAGAAAGAATAAGACAGTCAATTAGTTGTTGAAAATAGTAAAAGTGGAAGAATAGTATATATTATAAGTTAATTGATACAAAGAGAGCAGCAAATAGTTGGTAAGTGGCTCTATTTTTGAGTGTGTTTCGGAATATAAACTTTGAGAGAATTCAACTTTTTGTATTCTCCTGAAGCAGTTCCAGCTTCCTGATAAGGCAATGGGCCATGAAAGGGAACAAAGGATGTGGATCTGTACAAGACAGAAAATGGGGTACCTTCTCCATTTAGAAAGACAAAGTATTTGATTAGAAGTGGTGTGAGCTAGAAGTGATTTGAATGTGAATGGCATGAACCCCTGCATTGTAATCTCAAGTAGTGTGTGTGTGTGTGAGAGAGAGAGAGAGAGACTACTGCATTAAAAATAAATTAGTGAAATTGAACATATCATTTTGTGATGGATAAGTAAAGAGTACGTTATGAAAGTCAGTTTGTATATACTGCATAAGCGTTCAACTTCATCATATTATGGCAGGAACACATTTTCCCCTCCCTCCAATACTACTTTACAGTAATTTAAACAACGGGAAATTTTTTATTCTAGAATATCATTCACATGCTTTCTTTATATTTCAAGACCTTTTAAAATTTTGTTTTAAAGTTCCTGTGGCATGGTTGGTGGTTTTATTGTGCACATTTTGGTTCTGTGCTGAGTGTGCTGTTTTGTTTGTGTGTTTGGAGGAGCAGTGATCTCACTTTCATGATACTTTGTGTTTTAAAGCTTATAGGCTTTATTTATTGTTCTATACTAAGTTTTATAGTTTTACTTTGTGGACAACATCATATATGTGATGATGTACCTCATAAAGAGAATTAAAAATGATATTCTTTCCTTCTTTTTAGAAGCATATTCATAATGTTGAAATCATTGTTGACAGAGGCTTTTTAAAAATCAAATTCTAATCTAACTTTATTTAACCTATCAATTGGAAGGAGAAGGCATGTAACCTGAGGTACTCCATGCAGCTCAGGTGGGTTCAGTGGTTTGGCATGACTATGCGCAGGTGCAGCTAGTTTGCTGGCCACCACCATTCCTAGATTGGAATAATCTAGGATCAATCCCTGCCGTAGTAACCTCCCAAGTAGAGTATTGTGACTCACTCCATATGGGACTGCCCTTGAAGATAGTCCAGAAGATGCAACTGGTGCAGCAAGCAGCCACTAGTGTCCTAAGCAACATGAGACCCAAACACCTCAAAAGTACCTTCCCCCTGTATCAATCTTCCAGTGACTAAGGTCCAATGGGAAGGCTATCCTTGTTGCCCCACCAATAGTTTAGGTTCACAATATACAGTAGTAACATGGAACAAAACCTTATCTATAGTGATAGCCCACTTAGGGAATACACACACTATTGGGCTGTTTGATGATACCGACAGAAAAAGGTAGATAAAGTGAGGTTTAAACAGAAGTCAAAAGCAAGTAATAAATAAATCAGTGAGGGTACTGGGTGAGCCTCCATTTGGAAAGTATTTTGTTAGCAGATAGCAACAATGAAGAAGGATCTTTTCACTTTACAAGATAGTGAGAGTCAGTGATATTTTTCTAGAAAAAGAGGTGCTGGAATTCACTATGAATGCCTCCCGTCATCTTTTAGAATGGCTATGGTGATCTTAATACTATTATGTATATAGTACATTAATTGATTTACCCTGTACCATGAAGACTATGCAGTATACAATCATTAGTTTAGAGAAATGGGCAAATCTGTCTCTATATACATATCTCCCAAGGGAAGAACAGAAAGAGGCCCTACAGCGTTCTATTTGCAAATAGAGTTGATATTGCCTCTATCAAATACACAAGTTATTATAAAGAAAAAGACTATTTTGGGAATTTATATGTTTGCTTGTTTATATTCCTCATTATGAAGCAGTTGCCTTTGGTGATATATTTCTGTATGACTTTGCATCTTGCTATTATATCACTACCCTTTCGATTCGTTTGCTGAGGAACTCAGTTCGGGCAAGTTCCAGCTTTAAAAAAGCCCCAGTCAGAGTATTTGGGAGGGGGGGAGTCCTGACAGATAACAGGTTGATGGGAAAGGTGCAGGGGCAGGTTCATGTTGGATACACACACACACACACACACACACACACACCATCACATAATATAATATTGTATCATTTCCTGGTGGATAATGAATCTGTTAATTTGGCTATTTGTTTGAGCAGTTAAAAGAAGATTGATGGGAAATACAAATGAAAGATCGCAAAATGGAACAAAAGTGATGGAATTCATCCTTCTTGGCTTCCCAGGATCTCAGTATTTACAGATGTCCATCTTCATGCTCTTTCTTATCATGTATGTGATGTCAATGCTGGGAAATGTGGCCATCATCATTCTGGTAATAGCAAATCGTCGTCTCCATACTCCCATGTACTTCTTCCTATGTAATCTCTCCTTTCTAGAAATATGGTACACTACAGCTTCTATCCCTAAGACTCTTGCCATCTTTCTGGGGAGGAGCAGAAGCATCTCTTTCACTGGCTGCATCCTTCAGATGTACTTTGTGTTTGCCTTTGGATGCACAGAATACTTCCTGCTGTCTGTCATGGCATATGACCGATATTTGGCCATATGTGATCCCCTGCACTATAGCACCATCATGGACAACGAGCTCTCCAGGAAGCTGGCAGCTGGCTCCTGGCTATGTGGTTTCCTCATTATTTTTATACCGGCCTTTCTAATCACAAGATTGTCTTTCTGTGGCCCCAGTGTGATCAATCACTTTTACTGCAACATTGATTCCTGGATAGTTCTTTCCTGTACCAATACCTATGACATTGAGATGGCAGCTTTTGTAATATCCATCATTGTCATATTGGGCTCCTGTCTGATCACCTTTCTTTCCTACATATGCATTATCACCACTATCCTACGCATCCCTTCTGTGCAAGGTCAACAAAAAGCCTTCTCCACATGCTCGTCCCATCTTGCTGTAGTGCTCATTTGGTATGGCTCCACCATCTTTCTTTTTGTCAAACCTTCTAAGCGGACATCCCTAGAAATGACCAAAATTGTCAACATATTGAACACAATTGTTACTCCATTGCTGAATCCATTCATCTACACACTACGAAATAAAGAAGTGAAGGATGCAATCAGAAGTTCATTGCATTAGGCTTATGGTCCCAACTGCCTTAATGGAGGCATCCCCCACAACAGCTTGTGATCGTCAGTGAACGAAAAACAAGGATGACAGAGGGTAAATCATCCTTGCAAACTCCCCAGAGGGACAGGGGAAATGGGCTTCACTCACAGCTCATATTGGTACCTGGGTTTTGCTTGGAATATGGGAGGCAGGGAGTCACCGAGTGCAAAAGCACTTCACCTGGCGAAACCCCTCCTATGACTCCATTAAGAAGCAGAGGTTCTCCATTTAATTGGATCTTTAATTGGCTTTAAAGTACAGGCGCGTGATGCAAAAGGGTTGCAAAAACATACGGTCAAATATACCAGCTACATGGATCAAAGGTTTGAATTGAGATAAGATTTTCTTCGGCATAAGAGTCAAATGGGGAGAAGGAAGCCACAGTTTGTTTATTCTAAGTTTCTTTTATATATTCATGATTCGGCAATCTGGAATATAAGATAAAAATATATTTACAAGTGAGGAAGGGACATTGGAGTAATGTTGATATTAACAAGCAAAAATAGAAATTGTGTGTGATTTGAAATGAAGAAAGGAAGGGAGGGGTACCTCAAGTATGACTATTGGAAAGACAGAGTAATCCTCCTCACCTCTGCTTAAAAGCAACAGACAAGGAAAAAGAGACTGAGATTTATGTGTGCTACTGATGGAATGTAATCTAAGATAAAGTTTAATTGGGCCATAAATCTCTTGCTGGAAGGAAAAGAATTTGGAGGCTGTGAAAAGAATGCTGCAGAGATTCTGGGAGTTGGAAAGGAGTATTAAATCTTCAGCTTGTTCAAAAATTGCTTTTCCTAGGCTGAGGGGGAAAATGGTGACATGTTTTACTAGGGAGACAGAATGTGTTTTAGCAGACTCAGGGCCGTCTTTACTCAGGGTTGCAAGAGGTGTGGGGCACCTGGGCACCAAATTCTGGGGTTACCTACTGTATATGGTCCCTCTCAATTGGTGACAGTGAAAAGCAATGGAGCGATAGTCCCCCCCCCTCGTCGCTCTGTTACTCCATAGCACCAAATACTCCCAAAGAGTCAGGAAACAAAAGCAATTATTTCTGCTGCATCGTTACAGGTGAGCTATTCCCCCCCCCCCACTTTGAGTTCACCTCTCCCCCAAAAGGTCAACAACTTTGGCTCCCCCCTCCCCAAAAAAGCTCAATAAATGTTAATTTGGGGGTGGCTAAACTAAATTTGGGGCCGCTGGGCAGATTTTTGCACCCCGGCGGCGCATATGTTAAAGACGGCCCTGAGCAGACTGTTCCCTGTTCTGAGACATCGAAGCAAGGGATGGAGAGATAAGACCTCTGAGAAACTTCAAGATTCAGTTCTGCCCCAAGCCATGATGGGAGAAAACAACAGCTGGGAAGTGAAGAGACAACATACTATATGGACAGAAGGAATCTCCATGGATATAACAGTTTTCACATGCAGAGCAGAATAAAGATAATAGTTTGAGTTCCTCACTTGAAGCTTTATAAATTTATATATTGTAACATCACAAATGTAAATCATTAATTATGTAGCTGTTGACTAAAAGATTATTATTGTAATTGAAATGTAGCTGACATTAATTAAGATTATGAAACACAGTGATATAAGATCGGAAACTCACCCAAACTATCACATGGGGAGCCACTTTAACTGGAGATTGATTGGGACTTTGATAAGTGTATAATTGGGGAATTAATTGTTATTGTTATAATTTGGCTATTATTGAGAGTGTATTGGAAAACTAATAAAAATATTTTTTTTTAAGAAAGAAGTTCATTGCATTGAGGTTCAAGAGAAACATTCATTATATGATAATAAAGGGTATAGAAATAATGCCACAAATAAACTCATGGTGAAGAACCTCTGGACAGAGGGGCATATGAGGCCTTCAGTAGCTTGGATCTGGTTGTATGGAAAGGATATTCCCCCTCCTAGACCTAGTTTCTGCAATGGTCATAGGGTTAGTTGCCATACGTCCAGGAAATTCCAGACATGTCCTTTGGGGCGCCTACATGCTCATCTGGGCAATTTTTTTTACAATTTTAAGCAAATGTCCGGGTTGGGGGAGGGTAAAAAAAAGTGTGTGCACGACTGGCTCTGGCTCTGTTTCGAACTCTGTTTTGGGTGCCTCAAGCTCTGTTTTGGGCTCTGGCACGTGTGGCTCTAGGTCTGTTTTGGATTCTGGCATGGGCGGGTGAGCTAGAATAGGCTCAAGTACAGTACAGGTGTTGATGACTTATTGATTAAGCACTGAAGCAGCCCTTGAGTACTTTAGAGACAGAAACATAAGGGAATGGGAAGCTGAGTGTGTTGAGTTGTATGTGATGGAGTGGACCACCTAACACAGCATTAGTTACTATGGCTAGGATTTGAAACTGAGGCTCCATGACTTCATTTTGTCTAGAGGTCCTGGAGGGCAAAACAAGGATTTTCCCCATACAAAAACATGCTTTGTACTCTACTTTTTCTTAATTTGTGAGTTGAGTAACAATGCAAGAAGCATTATCAGAACGTTGACTGTGTGAAGGAGAGAAGACCATTGTGTGGAGAGGGATCATATACTATTTCTGGTGGTTGATTGGTTTGTTGGTTTCCCTTGTCTTGGGTAATTCCAAACTCTACTCTCCCTTGCTGAGCTGTAGAACAGCAGATTTGTCATCATCTCCCAGGGCACAAGATGCTCCTTGCTTTCGGAAGTTGATGAAGCAGTAACTAAGCTTCCAAATTTTACTGTTGTTTGATATTAGAATAGTGGAATTCAACAAAGCTTACTCCCAAGTAATTATTGTGCATAGATTGTAGTCATGACACATGGCTGATCAGGGATATAGATCCAGGTCTCCTCAGACAATTTCCAAGATGCTAACTACATTTTGGAGTCCCAACTGGCTACAGGGTTTGTTATGATGAGCTCCTAACTTCAAAATTCACCACTACACCACTGGTCCCTTATTATCTAACCAAAGGGAATTAAAAAGTGACAGTTCTGAATATGTGACAAACACATTTTCTCCAGCATTTCCACTGGGAATACATAGCACTTAATGAATAACTACTTTCCTGTTTGATTATTAAGAGGACTATAATGAAAGCTGCTGCTTCTCAAAAATCCTTGTGGATGTTCAGTGATAACTGTCAAAGGATACTATAAATCAAATCAGAATAGATAGAGTCTGGGATCCAGAAGTCTGAGTTTGGATGTACCCAAATTGAAGCCTCTGAGGAAACTAAATTACCATTCAAAGTAGACAATTTTCATCTTGGAGATGCTGCTCATAGGATTGCCAGAAAAATAGTGATCTCTGTGTAGAATGAAGATTGTATTGTATTAAGGATGGTTATTTTAGTGATCTTTCTGCTGGAACTATTTCCTTACATGTGTGAGGCTCACATAGCAAAATGCAGGCTCCAAGGTCCTCATCGTCCACTTCACATCTATCATCAGCCAGGAGATTTCATCATCGGTGGCATTGTTTCCCATGGTGGCTTCTTATCCACTTCAGCAACATTCATGGAGGAACCTCCACCAGTACTGCCTGAAGAACTTGTGTAAGAACTCAGCCTCTCATGATCAGTCCCAGAGCAGCAGCTTCAGAACAATGGCTGATGCTGCAAATGTCAACTCAGTTATCTTTGATTTAAATATAACATACTGATCTGAAAACTCACATGAATCAACTGTGAATAAAGGGAGTAACACAAACTCCAATTTATGGGATATATACTAAGAAATATTGAATACAGTGAAAATATACTGATCCCACAATGGAAAGTAAGCTCCATGGTGCTCTTTTAGGTTTAGTTCTTGGTCGGGATGTATAGATTAACAGTCTAGTAACTTAGCAGTAAACCCAGCTGAACTCAATATGATTAACTTCTGAATAGATATTTAAATGTCCCAAGTGCTGAAGGTGCTTCTGAAACAATCTGCAACTCTCATTCTAGGGTGGTGCCCAAGGCTTACCAGCACATCCTGGCATTGACATTTGCAGTCAAGGAGATCAATGGATGCTCCCACATTTTACCCAATATCACCTTGGGCTTCCATATCTATGACAGCTATATTAATGCAAGGAGGACGTATCTTGCCACACTGATACTTTTATCCAAACTGGAGAAATGTGTCCCCAACTATGTATGTGATACTGAAAATAATCTAACAGGGGTTATTGGGGGACTCGACTCTGAAATCTCCTTTTATGTGGCAACCATTTTGGATATCTATAAGATTCCACAGGTAAGACACTTATGAGCAATACCTCTATTAGATTGCAAAGTGGAAAAGAAGAGGCTAGGTCCACAGCACCAATTCAGGGTGTAGGTCCCCCACTCCAGAAAAGATCCTGTTATCACAAGCATTCCTTGTAGGAGAGGGAGCTTTCTAGTATCCAGCCTTTCATTTCTACTATGCACTTTAATGACAACATTGCTTTGCAGTAAATTTGCATGGGAGGGGAGAATAATTCATTCTCTATCTCAACCCCCTCCCCTTTCCAGGAGACTGATATCCCAAAGTCCACTGGTGGGATAATGGACTTCTCCCTTACCACCTATGTTTGGGTATGCAGCATTTTCTACTTAGCGAAGATGGCATGTGCATTCAGTGTGTTTGTGGGGGGGGGGGGTCAGGATTCAAATACACAGGTAACTGGCACTAAAATCCTTCTCCCTTCTCACCACACCACCCCCAAAAGAAATGGGTTTGGGGAAGATTAAACACATAATGAAGTTATGTTAAGTAGCAGAAACAATCAATAATTGCTTGAAAGGAGTAATAGTAGTGAACAGCTGGTTCACAATTGAAATATGGTTTCATAAAAGAAGTGGGAGGTATCGTGGAAAAATGAGGCGGAAATCTCAGTTTTCCTCTGGGCTGGGTTCTGTGCATCATGAATAAGAAAGAAGAAGCTCTAGAAAAATAAATTCGGAACTTACAGTTCTGACAAAGCTAAATAATATCTAATGTACAGGTAGCTGATCCTCTTATTGGGGTGAGATATGTCCCTCCCATCAATTCTATTCAACCTACAAGACCTACCAAAGTCAGCAATGACACACACAAAATCTAAATAAATAAATAAATAAATAAATGACACAGTGCCTGTCCCCACTCATCAGATCAAATGTTTAACAAGCAGAAATGGGAAATTATCCCAGTTTTCAGCTCATATGAATGTGTCTATTTTGAATAAATGAAAGACAGCATGAGGCCAACAGAATTCATCATATAATGTACATAAATAGTTTGAAATAACTCTGGAAATTATATTTTGTCTCGTCCCTTCCTCCATTCCCTCTTTAGCTCATTTATGGCTCTGCTCCAGTGATGAATGATAAAATCCCAGGGCTTTCCTTCTACCAGTTGACAGCCCAGGAAGACCTTCAATATGAGGGAATTATCTCTTTGCTTCTGCATTTCAAGTGGACATGGATTGGGGTCACTGCAATGGACAATGGCAATGGGGAAAGATTTGTGCATACAGTACTTCAATTGTTTTCTCAAAATGGCATCTGTTTTGCCTTCATAGAAAGAATTCCCAATTTTAGTTTCATCTCTGAAATTAAAGATATGCTACAACAGGGGGCAAAAATACATGATAAAATAATGAGCAGCAAGGCTAATGTAGTGGTGGCCAATGGAGACTTTTATTCTATGGCACTTTTTAAATGGCTTCCATACCTATCAGAACACGATATGACAAATAATGTAAAAAGTAAAGTTTGGATAACAACAGCTGAGATTGAATTCACTTCATTTGTCTATCAAAGAAACTGGGATTCGGGACTATTCAATGGTGCTATAGCCTTTGAAATTCACTTCAGTGACCCACCAGGATTTCCTCAGTATGTTGAGCACAGAAACCCTTCCAACACAGATGGGGATGGTTTTATCAGGGACTTCTGGCAACAGGCTTTTGATTGTGTATTCCCAGATATCACTGCAGACCAGGTGGATGGGAACATTTGCACAGGAGAAGAGAAGCTAGAGAACCTTCCAGGATCATTTTTTGAAATGAGTATGACAGGGCACAGTTACAGTATCCACAGTGCTGTCTATGCCATCGCCCATGCGTTACATGCTATGTCCACATCCAGACCCAGACACATAGGAATGGCATATGGAGGGAGAGTGAAGAATCAGAATCAACTGTTTTGGCAGGTAACGGGTTGAACATCCTCAACATGGAAGAGCACTTTTATTCCTTCACAATGTATGGGTTTCCAAAATACTGTCAACTTGCTCTTTCCTCTCAGGGTTCAGGCATATGGAATATGAGGAGGAACTGAATCTATAATTTTGTGGACAGATGATGGCTGTGTCTTTGTTTCTCTGAGGAAAGAGCAATGATGGCTGTCTCCTTGTTTGAACAGAAACCCCTCAGTACATGATAAGCATTTCCTTGGAGATGTTTTGTGGCCCATTGAGATACCATTTCACTAACAGTCAGGAAGCAGTGGTAACAGTCAACAGAGATGAGCAGCATTCTTGCTATTCCAATTGTTACAGCAAACCTGCAAATAGCTGTGTAGCTGTGTAGCTACTATATATGTATAGGCATCCAGAGGAGTAGAAGCAAATGTGATATTCTTGACAATAAATAATTATCTGTCATGTGCATTCCTTTGGCTGTGAAACACCCTTGACAGCCTGCAAATTTTTCCTCAGAGCGGGGGGTCACACACCACTGTTCTGCCTGAGGGATGTAACAGGGAGAGAGAGGCCTGACAGAAAGAATGAGAGAAAAACATTTATGTGGGAGAAAATGGGTTGGCTCTCTACATGCTTGTCCCTGACTCCACTCACTGTAGGTTCTGGCCTCAGAGGAGAAAGGATTGCTGAGCCCTGTATTAGAGTGCAGCCTTTTCTAAACACTTGTCTTTTCTGTTTACAATTTAGCTCCACCACATTCTGAGACGTATCTCATTTAATAACACTGCAGGAGATGTGGTATCCTTCAACAAGAATGGGGAGGTAGCATCTAGCTTGGATATTATCAATTGGATTATATTCTCCAATCAATCCCTTCATAGAGTCAGAGTCGGAAGGATAGATCCTGGAGCGCCTTCAGATCAAGCATTCACCATTGATAAAGAAGTAATTACTTGGCACAGCTGGTTTAACCAGGTAGAATCCAAGTCACAGGCATTTAGCAAAAGGTCTAATAATAAAGGAGCCCTGTTGTTCTAACCTGATCTTTAAAACTGATTTCATTTGATGATGAACACTTGTGAAATACTTGTTTTATTTTGAAAGGAGGATATAGTGTGGACCAAAAAAGGATAAAAAATGAAGATAGGATAAAATGTGACTGAAAGGCGGGGGGGGGGGAGGACATGGGTGAATGGGTGGAGGTGTGTCCTGAACCACCCACATAACTGGAAGTACACTGCACTGGTGCAAACAGTCCCCAGAGCAATGCTAGATAGTCCAAAAGGTCAAATACTGGTCCCAGTCCAATACAACAAGCAAAGTCCAGACTCAAACAGTAAGGCCAGGTTCCCACGTCTGCAAATGATCCAGGGTCAGAAAGCCTAGAGTCATCTGAGTGCCCACAAAATTCCTCCCAGATCTAACAAGCCTCATGGTACCACCTGGTCAATTAGTGAGCTGGGCTGTGTTCCCTTGCCTGCCTCACTCTTCTAGAGTATGTTTCCCACTACTCCTGATGCCTCACAGCCTGCTGTGCCCATAGAGATGGAGGCACCTCTGGTTCTAATGATGTGTCAGCTGCCCCTTGAACATCCCCTACTACTGTCCTATGAGTACCTCCAAAGTCCCCAACCACTCCTGCCCTATCTTCAATTTGTACCAGTTGTGACTAACATTCCTTTCTGGTATCCTTTCCCCCTTCCTCAGTGTCCTGATTTTTCATGAGAAGAAGGCAACAGGGGATGAAATGAGGCCAGAGGGAGAAACTGAGAGTTGACAGCAGGAAGTATAGAGGAGACAACTAAAGTTATTAGGGGAGCTGTAGAAGAGAAAAGGGGAGGGGTGGTAGTGAAGTTGGAGATAGTGGAAGAAGGGAAGGACAGGGATGAGGTGAAGAACCTGGTGTAGGAGTCATGGCACACACTGGTATTTACTGCCATTCTCCTTATTAATTTACATATTACTTTTGTATACTCTCTGTACAACTAAGCTATCTTCCCACTGTTATTGATGCATATTTTTATGAATAGCTCAGTTCAGTTCCTTTTAAAAAACAAAACTGGTTCAATGAACATGTTTACTTAATATGCATATTTTCTCTCAGAACACATATTTAATTACATATTTTGATCAAAGAAACCAATGTGTTGGATAGTTAACTTCACATTCTGATGGTATGGATCAAGACGTTTTTGTCATGTGACAAAGACACATGAGAGCAGAAGCAGCAAAGCAGGCTGGGAAGTGCTGGGACTGCACAATCATTAGGGCCTACTAAAGTTATTCAGGCCTAACTGCTAGCTGTTGAGTCACCCTGACATGTGACTTAGCAGCCAGTTTTTCTTTGTGATCTCTGTAACTTTTCAGAGTCAGTCTGCCTCAGTTGTGAGCAGAGTCAGTAAGTAATCTTAGTCAAACTGTTTGGAACCATGTTGTTTATGAAGAAGTTTATTTTAACTCGGTAAAGCTTTTATTCTTTAAAACTCTGCATTATTAATTTATGCTGCGCGTCAGGTTATGGGGCCCAGTCTTTTATGGATGGTGAATTGCTAAAGCTGGAAAATTAAGGTGCTGTTGGTGAGGACCTTGAAGGGACTGAAGGTCCAGTGGTAAGGCCGCTACTGAAGAAGCAGACCCGGTGCAGCAAGGAGCAGAAGCCATGTCAGCTCAGCAACCTGCAGAATTATTTATCTTGGCAACACTGCCTAGATGGAACGTCTGAATGGTAAGAACTACCTGACTTGGGCTCTCAAGCATGAACTGGTTCTAAAATGTGATAGACTTTGGCACTGTGTGGAAACTGGTTTGAATCCACAACCCTCTGAGCAGGAATGTGAAGAGGATGATAGAGCCAGAGCACACATTTTGTTGGCTCTAGAGGAACCACATGTCCTGCACATTGCAGATTTGGACTCTGCCAAACAATACTGGGATCATCTACATCAGATACACCTGTCTGACAGTGCTGGTTCAATAATTGTACTAACTAGGAGACTGTATAGAACTGTGCTACTTGAAGGTGGATGTTTAACTACACATCTCCAGACTTTGCACATGTTATTCCTCCAGTTGCAAAGGAGAGGAAAAAGATTTCCAGACCTGGATCAAGTCTATAACCTGCTATACAGTCTCCCACCAAGCTTTAATATTGTGATAGCCTCTCTTGAAAGCATGAGGCAAGAAGATTTATCGATGGTGTACGCAACAACCCGTCTATAGGAGGAATCTGAAAAACGCGTGGAAAAGCTGAGAAGGCAGACCAGAAGAGTTTGAGTCGCCCTGCTAACCAGAAACCCAGATTCTCAGGAGGAGATGGGACCGAAGAACGCTCAACGGATCGTGCCATGTTGGCAAAGAAATGTTATCAGTGTGGCAAGCTCGGGCACATGAAGAAAGATTGCCGTGTGAAAAACCAAGGAAAAGCGAGCGATCCACATGAGACAGGAAAACGGACGCATTTCGTCTTGGCCGCCGCAAGAAAAGAAAATTTCTCCAGACAGCTACATTTTGGACTCTGGCTCTGCCAGAATCATAATGAACAGCCCTGACTGCTTTACAACACTCAGCAAATTGCCAAAAGGCAAGGACAGCATTTGTCTTGCTGAGGGGCGGCATTGCCCAATATCAGGTATAGGTACGTGTTATTTGCCATGCCTAGATGCAGAATTGAGGGATGTATTGTTTGTTGAAGAACTAGAATTTTCTTTATTGTCAATTTCATGCCTTACCAATGTTGGTTTCGAATTTATGTTTGAAGGTGATGAATGTTTTATTAAGAAGCAGGGCAAGGTAATTGCTTCTACTAAAATGGTGGATGGCTTGTACCCTTTACAGCATTCTCCGCCAAGTGATGGGGTCACAGAGAGACCTAAAGCTGGAAAAAATGATGTGTTATTCTTTTATTCTTTAAAACTCTGCATTATTAATTTACGCTGCACGTCAGTTTTGTATTAGAATATTGAGAGACTGAATTCATCAAATGTCCCCAAATGATTTCCTCCACCTCACATAGTAGCTGTTGAGACTAGGGTTGGTAATTGCTTCTACAGTGTCCGGTGCCCTCAAGGGAGCCAATTCATACCCTACTGAAATGCTGTGTCATTTTAGTAACACAAAGCTGGGTCTAGCACCTGAGGGATTCCAAACACCTTATTTTCTGTTCATCATTCTGCTCTTTAATTTATGAATTAGGCCTGTCCTCTTTCGGCCTGCACTAAAAGTTGCCAACCAGGATCTAGCAAGAAAGTGAAAGAAGGGAAGCCATTTTGCTGTTATGACTGCATCCTATGTCCAGAAGGCAAGATTTCAAACCAGAAAGGTAAGAGACATAAATGATTGCACAGTCAATTGAAATTAGTTTCCTCACACAATGGGGATCTAAATCTAGCCATGGCTAACAAGCTACCATATTTTTTGCTCTATAAGATGCACCAGACCATAAGACGCACCTAGTTTTTGGAGGAAATCGAGAGAGAAAATATTCTGAATCCCAGAAGCCAGAACAGCAAGAGGGATCTGGCTTCTGGGACAACCTCTTGCTGTTCTGGCTTCTGGGATAGCCATGCATAGCCTCTCCCGGGCAGCGGAATGAAGGCTTCCCCTGCCCGGAAGAGGCTGTGTGTGGCTAACCTGCCCTCTGTCCCTTCCCCCACCTCCTCCAAAAGCCAGCCAAGAGTGGTGAACTGTTTAAAGGGAGCACTGCTCTTGTGGGCTTTTGCAGGAGGTGGGGGAAGGGACAGAGCCACGCTCTGTCCCTTCCCCCCATCTCCCGCAAAAGCTGTGTGCTCTTTAAAAGGAAAACAGGAAGACACAATGAGAGATAAAGGAGGTGCTGTGGGATTGGTGGAAGTCAATGTCTTCTCGTTGTTTTAGTGTTTATAATATTAACTTGTAAGATATGGATTTGTTTGTTTGTTTTTGTTTTGGGTTTTTTTGTTTTGTTTTCAAATGTTGATTTTTGTGTGTTGTGTATTGTTATTTTTTGATATCTTTCGTGTTGTTGTTGTGTGGAAAATACTAATAAAATTCATTAAAAAAAAGAAAAAAAAGAAAGGGAGCGCGGCTCTTGGGGGCTTTTCTGGGAAGCGGGGGAAGGGACAGAGCTGCGCGCCCTGTCTCTTCCCCCACCTCCTGCAAAAGCCAGGGATAGTCGCATGAAGCCAGAAGCTAGAACAGCAAGAGGGAGCACTGCACAGGGCTCCCTCTCCCTGTTCTGGCTTCTGGGATAGCCGCGTAGCCTGCATTTGCTCCATAAGATGCACACACATTTTCCCTTACTTCTTAGGTGGGGAAAAGTGCATCTTATAGAGCGAAAAATAAGGTATTTTCAAAGGGGCTGTTATGGATAAGAGTCTGATGCTGTGCTAACCAGAGCCAATAATCACACCAGGATGTGGGGGTATTTTATTGAGACTGCAGTAATATGATACTGGGAAATGGATTCCAAAGCCTATATATCTCATGGGTGCCCAGGAAATATTTTTATGCATGATGCTTAGATTAAGCCATCAGGAGGATATATCATGTTACATGCTGATTGGTTACAAAGCATTTTCGTAGAATCAAGGTATTTGCACACTATTCAGCTTTTCTGCTTGTTTTTCAGATTCATGGTAATACCATCTATCTTCTTCTACTGCTTCCTTATTCTAAAATCTAAGGGCAGGTATCTCTCTCCTCTTTCTCACAAAACTGAGAATATGGTCAATTTTTATTCACCACAGTCATGGGATGCTTTTTCATACCTCACCTGGCTTACCACATCCTTGCCATTATAGCCCAAAATCATATTATAGCACCACATAGCTCCAAAGCAATTAAACAAGTCCCCACAACATTTCTTAGTATTTGCCAATTTGAATAGATACATTTCTTTTTCTGAGTTTGAGGGAAAGGCATGGGATGTTTCTGGGACTGATAGTATATATGTGAGCTAAGGTTAATACTTTTCTTTTCCCAGATATGAATGACTGCACTAAATGCTCAGATGAAAACTATCCAAACAAGGAACGAGATATATGCATTCCCAAAGGCATCAGCTTCTTGTCGTATGAAGAACCTTTAGGCATCAGTTTAGCTATAGTTGCTCTTTCTTTTGCTTTCATCACAAGTCTGGTACTGGGAACATTTCTGAAGAACCACAAGACTCCCATTGTCAAAGCCAACAACCAGAATATCACCTATACTCTCCTTGTCACCCTCTTGCTATGCTTTCTTTGTGCTTTACTGTTCATTGGCCAACCGAAAAAGATGACATGTCTCCTGCAACAAGCTGCTTTTGGCATCATCTTTTCAGTGGCTGTTTCCTGTGTACTGGCAAAAACTGTCACTGTGATTCTGGCTTTCACGGCCACAAAACCAGGATCCAGGATGAGAATGTGGGTGGGGAGAAGGCTGGCCAACTCCATTGTCATTTCCTGCTCCCTTATTCAAGCAGGCATCTGTATACTGTGGTTGGCAATCTCTCCCCCATTCCCAGATGTTGACAAGCATTCAATGCCTGAGGAAATTATACTAGAATGTAATGTGGGGACTGTGATTATGTTTTACTGTGTCCTTAGTTACATGGGCCTTCTAGCAATAATTAGTTTCACAGTGGCTTTCCTTGCCAGGAAATTGCCAGACATTTTCAATGAAGCAAAGTTTATCACTTTCAGCATGTTGGTATTTTGCAGTGTTTGGTTGTCCTTTGTTCCATCCTACCTGAGTACCAAGGGGAAATATACAGTAGCTGTGGAGATCTTCTCTATCTTAGCCTCCAGTGCTGGTCTATTAGGTTGCATCTTTTCCCCCAAATGTTATATTATTTTGTTGAGGCCTGAGCTGAATATTAGGGAACAGATAATAAGCATTAACAAAATGAAGAATTAAATATCTGTGTTTTGCTATATGCTATGAGGGGAAAACACCTCACTTTATTACCAGCTTTTGTTTACCACTGTTGATTCAACTTCTAACCACTACCACCATAAATATGAAGGATGAAGGCCCTGCCCTTTGAATATGTTGATAGTTACACAGATACATGTGTGAGAGAAAAATCACTGCTTTATTAGGGTTGCCATATTCCCAAAAGTGAAAATCCAGACAAAGTTGTTCAGCCCTCGCTCTATTTCTCATTTTAAATAAATGAAGCAGTAGTTCTAGTGGAATAATCATGTGTGTTTGTTTGGTAATTGTCAGGGGACTCCCATCGGAACAGGGAAGGGAAGGAGAGGGGCAGTTGGGTTACAGGGAACCTCCCAAAATCTTGCGAAGCAGTTCCTCTTTGTGATGGCCTGGGATTCCGAGTCGGATGCTGAACCTGAGGAATTCCAGCCTGCACAGGATTCCCCGCTTCCAGAGCCATCTGAGCCAGGGCTGGGGCATGAGCCTGAAGGGTCCTCACCTGTGCTGGATCCTCAGGTGCAGGCACCAGGTGAGCCTGCTCTGGCTCCTGAGGTGATGGAGGACCCATTGCCTGCAGGTGCTCCACTCTCAGCCCCGTAAGAGGAAGCTGAGGTTGCCTCTGGGTCAGATAACCCTCCAGCCTCTCCGGGGTTGTAGAGGCTTAGGGCAGAGAGGCGGAGGGAACTAAGTTCCCACAGGAGGAGTGCTCACCTCCGGGCCAGGAGAGGTGAGTCACCTGAGGATCGGGGCCACCCTATGCCTCAGGGCAGATAAATGCCAGCCAGCCAGCCCCACTCCCAAGTTGCGGAAGCAACATTGTTGGTCGCCAGTTCCTGCCTGAACCCTGCCCTGATCCCGGCCTCAGCTTTTACAGACTGCCTCCCTATTGCTCCTTCGACCTCGGACTGGACTTGGACCTCGCCTCTTGATCTACCCATGGGACCAGCACACTCTTCCTGTGGTGGGGAAAGTGGGGAAGAGGGAAAGGGACCAGAGGATGCTGCTGGGAGCCTTAGCACCACTCCTGGTCAAGCCAGCCAGGAGGGAAGCACGCCTCTTCCGTCGCCCACCCTGCGCAGAGGTGTAAAACGCACATAAGGAAGGAAAAGGCTGGGGGTGACTAAGCTATTATGTTGGGGGAGGACCCGGAAACGACCACTCCCAGATTCTGCTAGCGATTGAGGCAGACATGAACTTGTGGTTCTGCACTGTAAATAGTCTTGCACCAAAATAAAACCAGTAAAAGAGTCCTGACTGGTTACTCACAAGCAACCACCATTGCCATCTGACAGTAACTGAAGCATTTTAAGCTTCCTTTTTCATCAACAAGGCTCCTAGAGTAGCTAGCAAAGATCAACAGTAATAAAGTTCTTGTCCTTAGGTTTACAGTATGTACATTATATTTTAAAAACACTCTCGAAGCTTCACTTGAACCTTGTGTATTCATGGCTATGTGTGCTCTTGATTTTATTGGGATAGTCATACTTGATCCTCAAAGCTTCACTTGAACTTTGTGTATTCATATATATATATATAGAGAGAGAGAGAGAGAGATAAAGATAAAGGGACCCCTGACCATTAGGTCCAGTTGTGGCTGACTCCGGGGTTGTGGCGCTCATCTCGCTTTATTGGCCGAGGGAGCCAGCGTACAGCTTCCAGGTCATGTGGTCAGCATGACTAAGCCGCTTCTGGCGAACCTGAGCAGCGCACGGAAACACTGTTTGCCTTCCCGCTGGAGCGGTACCTATTTATCTGCTTGCACTTTGACATTCTTTCGAACTGCTAGGTTGGCAGGAGCAGGGACTGAGCAACGGGAGCTCACCCCATCGTGGGGATTCGAACCACCAACATTCTGATCGGCAAGTCCTAGGCTCTGTGGTTTAACCCACAGCGCCACCCGAGTCCCATATCTATATATCTATATCTACAGTATATCTTCATGGTTATGTGTGCTCTTGATTTTATTGGGACAGTCACACTTGATCCTGTTTATACTGTTTCAGAATTTAACCCCTACAATATTTTGTTGCTGATCCATACTTGTCCTCTTATTATTTCTGGATTTCTTTTCTTGGTCTTGATCATCCCATCCCCAAATATCCTTTGCCATGGGAAATGGGTTCAGGAACCAACAGAGTGTTGGGTGAGATACTCTCAATAGGGAGAGTGGTTTGTTAGCAGAGAATCACAATGAAGAAAGCTCTTTCCACAGCAGCTACCTGCCTTAAAAGGTAGTGAGTATATTTTGGCCAAAAGGCCTTGCACATAGCACATTGATGGGACAGTGTAGGGACAGGTTTACACTCAATATACAGAGTTGGAAGGGACCTTGTGGGTGGAATTAACTATCCATAAACCAGTGGGCAGTCTGTTTGATTAGTAGATACATATCCTATGCCCAAACCTGCAAAAAATCATCAATAAAGTTGTGGCCTTATTTGATCCCAGCACAGTCCTTGGACGTATTTTATGTATCCACTGTGTGTTCACCAAACCCCTCATGGCTTCATTGTGCCTGGACTCACAATTTAAATGCAGATTGATTTCCCTTCTTTGTATATATCAACAGGGAGGGCCTCTTCATAGCTAGTTTCTCATTCTCATTATTTGTTATGGCAGGGGTATCTGAATGCCATTTGCTACTCAGGAAAGCAAGTTTGTAATATGATGCTATTATTTTATTCTCCAACTCTATCATTACTTTCCCCCTGTTACTAGCTTTTCATGTCTACATGTTCTTGTATAACAACAACAACAACAACAACAGATTAGTATTGTGAATCAGGTTAATATAAAGCTGATGAAGACGAGAGAAATTTTAAAAATCTACTTAACACACAAATACAAAACACACACACTTGCAAACCTCTCGATTAAAATGTATAGCAAAGAACTTAAATTCAGTGCTTTATTCTTTTCTTCTTGTTAGCATTTCCCTGTTGTTCAAGTCAGGTCTTAACACAACAATATAACAAATTGGGGAAAAAATGCAACCTAACAATCCAGCACTAGAGGCTAAGATACAAAAGATCTCCACTGCTACCATATATTTGCCTTTAGTGCTCAAGTAACTTGGAACAAAAGATAACCAAACACTACAAAAGACCAACATGCTGAAAGTTATAAACTTGGCTTCATTGAAACTGTCAGGTAACTTCCTGGCAAGAAAAGCCACTGTGAAACTGACAGCTGCCAGGAAGCCCATGTAGCCAACAGCAGAGTAAAACATAGTCACAGAGCCCTCGTTACACTCTAATATAATTTCTTCAGTCAGGGAATGCATGTCAGCATCCGGGAAGGGAGGAAATGTTGCCAGCCACACAGCACATATGCCTGCTTGAATAAGGGGGCAGGAAAGAACAATTGAGTTGCTCAGTCTTTTCCCCACATACTTCCTCAACCTGGAACCTGGTTTGGTGGCCATGAAAGCCAGAACCACAGTAATGGTCTTTGCCAGCACACAAGAAACAGCCACTGAAAAGATGATGCCAAAAGTAGTTTGTCGGAGGAGACATGTCACCATCTTAGGTTGGCCAATGAACAATAAAGCACAAAGGAAACAGAGCAGGAGGGAGATGAGTAGCGTATAGGTGAGGTTTCGGTTGTTGGCTTTGACGATGGGAGTGTTCCGGTTCTTCAGAATTATTCCCAGCACCAGTGCTGTGATCAAACCAAAGGAAAGAGCAAGGAAGGCTAAACTAATGCCCAAAGGCTCTCCAAAAGACAAGAAGCTTATATTCTTGGGAATGCATGTATCTTGCCTCTTGCTAGGATAGTTTTCATCTAAGCATTTATTACAGTCACTCATATCTGAAAAAAGAAAGATGTATTCTGAGTTCACATAGTTGCCATCTATATCAACAGCACGATGTAACAGCTACCCTTGGACAGAGCAGTTCAAATAACATAATAGAGGAAGTGTTGATATGATAAAAAGTGTTCAGGGGTGAGTATCACTGTTTAAGGTCTACATGGATCTAAAGAAGCATCATAGTGTGGGACGATGCAGGGATAAAAATGATGGTAAACTATTTGGGATCATGTGTGCTAAATCTCAGAGTGATGTCATAACTCAGTAGCATTTACGTCTGATGCAGACTGACTTAAATACACACAGGCCATAATATCAACCTGCTTGTTACCTTCCGAATCATATATGCAAATATAAAGAGTAATTCCTAAAGCTTGCAATATACTCCTCAGATTCATATATCTGAATAGCCAGAGCCTTATTGTGCTTTGCTAGTCAGTGGCCACCATTTTGGGGCATGAACCATGCAGAGAGGAAAGGGGAGCTAGATTGAACAAATCAGAGAGCAGGAGAGATCAGACAAAATCAGTTTTTCCTTTGTCTCTCTTTATCTGGTTGGCTGTAGCCATCATAACAGCAAACCATTGTGGAAGGCAGAAAGAGATCACTGATTCCTGTAAGTATCAATGGAAATCGGACTCATTGGTCAAATGCTTTCCCAATGTATGATTTCCAGGGAACGCTTGTGGGTGTTAAGTAGGACCAGCATTTACACTAAAATTTCTTACATTTACTGTATTTCAATGGAAACTAAGTGCAAATAACTGAGTGGATCCAGCTTTCTATGTTTATCTCTTACCCTCCTTGTTTGTCATCTTCCCCTCTGGACATGGGATGCAATCATAGCAGCAAAATGGCTCCCCTTCCTTCACTTTCTTGTAAGAACCAGGTTTGCAACTCTCAGTACATACAGAAAGAGGCTGAGCCTAATCCATAAATGAAAGAGCAGAATGATAATGAATAGAACAGTGTCTGGTGAATCCTTCAGGTTCTGGGTCCACTTGTTTGAGGAGAGATAGAAAATACCTAGTATGATATACAATATATAGATAAAGCAGTTTTAGGGCTACACCCATTCCCAGTTCCAGCAGCTGCTACCATAGGAGGATGGTCACGTTTAGGAATGTTTGATAAATTCAGTCTTTGTAAATCCCAGTACAATATGTTTGATCAGCATCTAGTGGACCAATCCATATGTTTTGAGCTTCCTCAAACATTGCAGCACAGTTAAAACAGATTAAAACAGGAATTTAAATATGCTTTCTGAATATTTATCTTAATTTATATTAAAATGTTTTTTATTTTAAAAAATCAGATTTATGAGGAAATGAACCTATGGCTTAAAATATGCATATGTGACAAAAACTGGCAAGAGAAATTAGTTCCATGGGTAGTATACAAATGTAGTTAATAACTGAAAAATAAAAAACAATACAATTAAAAGCAGAAAGAGTGGCTGGTGGGGAGGGCTATCAAATATCAGTCATTCTGGCAATGCTTTCACTGTTGCTTATTGGAAGGGAGAGTGGGATATGGTGGAAAAGTTGCCCCAACCAACACAGACCCTTTGCCAGTGCACTTACAGTGCATTGACCTTTCTGCTGTATTTCCCCTCCTCCTATCCCACCCAGTAATGCAGTTGCATTGCTGTTGGGAGGCCAGGTATGCTGTGTCACCCTTCCCTGACAACCACTCCTGTAAGAATGATATATTCCATATCTCCTGCTCAAGCCCCTTCACCACTTCTCTTTTTTGCTCCTCTTCTATTGCTGCTCTAAAAACAACCTGATCATGTCTCCTCTCAGCTGGTCTTTTTATTCTTCACCCCTTTATTGCACATCAACCTGGATAGAATTCATAAATAGTAATCTTCTTTCAATCAAAAATCTTTTTTGTGGGTATGCATGATTGCCACAATGAAAGCAGTTTTCACCATAAGGAGAGATCATCAGTGCTCAATCAATCCCAGAAAACTTTTGAAGTAGCTGACAGTTGGGCTGTACCTGGTTAAATAAGCTGGGCCACATTATGACATCCTCATAAATGGTAAATGATTGATCTGGAGAACCCTGTGGATCCATCCTTCCAACTCTCACTCTCTGAAAGGATTGATTGGATAATATAACATAGTTGATAATATCCAAGCCAAATAGCACCTCCCCATTTTGGTTGAAGGAAATCTCATCCTCTGCAGTGTTGTTAAATGAGACACTTCTCAGAAATTGGTGGAGCTAGATTGGAAAAAGAAAATCAGTAGTTTCAGAAAAAAGGTAGAGACGGTGAAACTTGTTTCCAGGAAAGCGTTTTGATACATAGGAAAACTCTTAAACCTCATCAAATGGTGAATGCAGATCGCAGTGCCAATGGAGCATGGTAATTATGCCAGATGGGAGTCATAGCCCAAAATGGACAGAATCAACTGATTTTCTCACACAACATCTTTTCCTGTTCTTTTACAACCACCACCTTCCTTCTCGGGAGTGATGTGGGAACACTTTATCTGAGGAAGGATTTGGAGGATGGGGGCTGCTAAGGGAATGGGGCAGGTGCCTCCAGCCATTAGCGTCTCCTGGTTGTTATTAGTTTGGCATCTCAGCTGGCTTTGTGGGATCTTCCATGCAAACACTTTGTCATGAAAAACAGGATGCTTTCTGCATGAATGATCCCATGACCATATTCTTTTTGTCTCCGGAAAGTGCCACCTTTGTACAGCCAGAATTTGCAGGCATCACAATATGCCACAAATCAATCAGACTACCATAACTATAATTCCCCCCCCCCCTTTGTGTGGGATGTCATGATTCAGCACTGGTTTTCTCATCCTCTTTGTAAAACTAAGCTGCAAAGAGCAGGCTAGAAACATGGAGGAAGACCAGATGTCAGGAGAAAGTGCTCTGCCACTTGAGGATCTTCAACTCCTTACCTTCCAGAACTTGTGGTTCTGATTCTTCTGCCTCATTTGGTGCACCATTGCTCTCTGTTCATGCTTGACTGTAGACATCTCATGTAAAGCATGGGCCACAGCATAAACAGCGTTGTAAATACAGTAACTATGGCCTGTCATGCTGTTTTCAAAAAAATCTGCAGGAAGGCTCTCCAGCTTCTCTTCCCCAGTGCAAGCATTCCCTTCCACCTTGCCAGCCATGTAATCTGGGAATTTACAGCCAAAGGCCTGTTCCCAGAAGTGCTTAATAAAACCATCTCCATCTGTAATGAATGGATTTCTGCTCTTAACATATAGATGAAATCCTTCTGGGTCATTCAAGTGAATTGTGAAAGCAATAGAGCCATGGAACATTTCTGAATTCCAATTCCGCTGAAATGCAAATGAAGTGAATTCAATCTGGGCTGTTGTTATCCATACTTTGCCATTCATGTTCAGTGTCATCTGCTCATGCTCTGATAGAAAGGGAAGCCATCTAAACAATACCATGGAATAAGATTCTCCATAGACCACCACTACATTAGCTTTACTGCCCATAATGTTATCATGTATTTTTGCTCCCTGTTGTACCATGCCATAACTTTCACTGTCATAACTATATTTGGGGAATCTTTCTAGAAAGGCAAAGCAAACACCACTCTTTGTAAATATTGGAAGCACAGTTTGCACAAATCTTTCTCCATTGTCATTATCAACCACAATGACCCCAATCCATGTCCACCTGAAATGTAGAAGCAAAGAGAGAATTCCTGCAAACTGGTGGTGTTCCTGGGGGGCCACCTGGTAGAAGAAAAGTCCTGAGGTCTTATCATTCACCACTGGAGCAGGGCCATAGGTGAGCTAAAGAGAGATTGGAGAAAATGTGAAAGCTATTATAAATTACACCACAGATTAAACTAGTTATAGCCATTCACATATGTTACTATAGGGATTTTTAGAAGAACCCTGAAAGGCATTTGAACTTTACAATTGCATGGAAAACAGGCTCTGGAATTTGGGATTGGGTGAGGATGTACACTCTTGTATTTATTTATTTCAGGATCTTGGAGAAAGACTATATTTTAAATGGGCTTGAGAAAATGGTCTAGGTCATCAGCTTTCAGAGAGCATTTGTTATCACATATGCCATGACATTATGCATGGTCTTCATGCGCTGAGCATCCTTTGTCTTTTGTACCTGGGGTCTGCCAGGGCCTTGCCCTCTTAGGAGAGATGGAAGAGGCTGCCTGCCAGGCAGGGGACCCAAACTGAAGTATGTCAAGAAAATTGGTTTCATCCAAGAGTCAGACATGAATCTCATTTATATTGCTAGAGCATTGTTTTCCAATTATGTCTTCCCTCTTTCATGAATGAATTGTAAGAAGGGTTTTTATTAGCCTGGGTATAAGAGAGGGAGAGAAAGAATAATTGTTGATCTGATTATTTCTAATGTGTCTAATTCTCCTTCCAACACACAAAATAAAATCTGGAAAGAGCACAAAAGTATGAAAATGGCATTGGATTCTCATACTCCAAATGAAAACAGACAAGAGTTTCCTACCTGTGGAATCTTATGAATATGCAAAATAGATGCCACATGAAGGGAGATTTCAGAGTCAAGCCCACCAATGACAGCTGTCAGATTATTCTGGATGTCACATATATAATTGGGGACAAATTTCTCCAGGGTTGATAAAAGTAGCATTGTGGCATGATACGTCTTCTTTGCATTGTCATTGCTGTCATAGATGTGGAAGCCCAAGGTGTGGTTGGGTAAGATATGAGGGTTTTCATTGATCTCCTTTATTGCAAATACCAAGGCCAGGATGTGCTGGTAAGCCTTAGGCACCACCCTAGAACAAGAGTTGCAATCTGTGTCAAAATACTTCATACTGGTAAGCCCCTTATATTTCAACTCAGAAGTTAATCAGTTTGCATTCAGTGGGATTTATTCCAATGAAAGTGATTGTGGGTTAAGTGCTGCAACTTCTGGAGGCTCTGGAGAAGAATCCTCCAAGTAAAGCAATGTCGTCAATGATTAACTCTCGTGACTGATTATGCATATGAGATGGATAATGTGGGTACAGCACACTGAATTTAACAATATGCGGTTCAGTAGGGTTTATTCCCTGAGAAATGGGAATAAGATTTTCAGGAAGTTAAAATGACCATAAATGGTCTGGGGTTTTTTTTAAAAAAAATGTTTTACTTAAAAAAACCCAACCAACTATTTAAAGGTGGTATTTCAGATACGCAAAATAGATATTCCTTTCAATGAAGCATTATTTATTCGCCTGTGGAGAAATGGGAGATTATTTTCTTCATTATTACTTTAAAAACATTAATTTAAAAACACACACCTCTCCATTTTCTGTCAGAAATGGATCATATCATTCAAAGGGAGCTGTTTCCAAATAAGCGTGCATATGTTTGCAGCCTCAGCGGGTGTTTTGAGGCTGATAATTCAAGTGACATGAGAAATATAACTAAAAACCCAAACAATAAATATGTTCTTACACAAGCTCTTCAGGCAACGCGGGTGGTGGATCTTCAGTGAAGGTTGTTTGACTGGAGTAGAAACCACCATGAGTAACTATGCCACCAATAATAAAATCTCCTGACTGATGATATATGTGAACTGGATGGTGTGGATCCTGCACCCTGCATTTTGCCACATGGGAATTGCATATCTTGTTAGGAAACATTGCCAGCAGCAACACTACCAAATCCGCCATCCTTAGAACAAGAGGAAATCTTCCTTATGCACAAATATTTCCCTATTCTCTTCTGCAACACTCTCATTACTTTTACACTGTCTCTCTTGAGTCTAGGAGCATCCAATATCAGACTAGTGGATACCATACCTTTTAAATGGTACTGGGTATGCTTATATCATCTTCCACAGGTTTTGCTGTGAGTTTTGCCAGTGTTCACTTCAAGTCCATAGGGGCTTTGGGAAGCAGCAGAATTAATTACAGTACTTTTGATCATGAAACAGGAAGATAATTATTAAGTCAGAATGGGAGATTCCCTGTAGAACTGCTGCTACATTTCCAGTAGTATCATTTTGAATTCTCTTCTTTTAGATAATGTGGTAACAAGGGTGTAGTAGTGAATTCTGATGTTAGGCACTGATTTTAACAGCTGCTGTAGCCAAAAGGGACTCCCTAATGGAGAGTGGTATACATATAATGTTCAAATTAGGCTGTGGAGACCTGGGTTCACATCACCAATAAGCCATAAGGCATTACTAAAATACTGTTCATAATAGTTGTCTGGGAGTAAGGTCCACTGAATCCGGTGGCTCTTATCTCATCATAGTTTTACAAATTTCAACATGTAAAGCATAATTATTATTTTTAAAAAGATATTTAGTGAGATAAAATGTGACCTTAAGGTTTTATTTGAAAATACAAACTAGTTGTTATTTTTTAAAAAACGTTATCCCACAAACTGCTAGTATAAAGGAGAAATACAATCAAAGGAAATGACACATTCATTGCTTGATTGTTATCCTTATGTTTTGACGTCCACTTTGCTGCTCCCTCACAAGGAACAGTAAAAGCTGAAAGGCTCATTATATTCTCATTATCAGAGAGACTCTGCTGCTACCTGTAGCAGATGATGATATCATTTGTGTTCTGAAACACACCCACCCAGAGCTGACCTCTGTTCGTTCCTAAACCTATTCCCCATGACTAAGGATATCTGGGGATGGGATGATCAAGACTAAAATGAAAACCAGAAATAATAAGAGGACAAGTGTGGATCAGCAACAAAATATTGTAGGGCTTAAATTGTGAAACAGTATGAACAGGATCAAGTGTGACTGTCCCAATAAAATCAAGAGACACATGACCATGAATACACAAGGTTCAAGTGAAGCTTTGAGAGTGTTTTTAAAATATAATGTACATACTGTAAACCTAAGGGCAAGGACTTTCTGACTTCTGATCTTTGCTAGCTACTCTGGGAACCTTGTTGATGAAAAAGTGAGCTTAAAATGCTCCAGTTACTAAACACACGTGATTATTCCACTAGAACTAATGCTTCATGTATTTAAAACAAGAAATAAAGCTAGGGCTCAACAACTTTGTCTGGATTTTCACTTTGGGGAATATGGCAACCCTAATAAAGCAGTGATTTTTCTCTCACACATGCATCTGTGCAACTATCAATATATTCAAAGGGCAGGGCCTTCATCCTTCATATTTATGGTGGTAGTGGTTAGAAGTTGAATCAGCAGTGGTAAACAAAAGCTGGTAATAAAGTGAGGTGTTTTCCCCTCATAGCATATAGCAAAACACAGATATTTAATTCTTCATTTTGTTAATGCTTATTATCTGTTCCCTAATATTCAGCTCAGGCCTCAACAAAATAATATAACATTTAGGGGAAAAGATGCAACCTAATAGACCAGCACTGGAGGCTAAGATAGAGAAGATCTCCACAGCTACTGTATATTTCCCCTTGGTACTCAGGTAGGATGGAACAAAGGACAACCAAACACTGCAAAATACCAACATGCTGAAAGTGATAAACTTTGCTTCATTGAAAATGTCTGGCAATTTCCTGGCAAGGAAAGCCACTGTGAAACTAATTATTGCTAGAAGGCCCATGTAACTAAGGACACAGTAAAACATAATCACAGTCCCCACATTACATTCTAGTATAATTTCCTCAGGCATTGAATGCTTGTCAACATCTGGGAATGGAGGAGAGATTGCCAACCACAGTATACAGATGCCTGCTTGAATAAGGGAGCAGGAAATGACAATGGAGTTGGCCAGCCTTCTCCCCACCCACATTCTCATCCTGGATCCTGGTTTTGTGGCCGTGAAAGCCAGAATCACAGTGACAGTTTTTGCCAGTACACAGGAAACAGCCACTGAAAAGATGATGCCAAAAGCAGCTTGTTGCAGGAGACATGTCATCATTTTCGGTTGGCCAATGAACAGTAAAGCACAAAGAAAGCATAGCAAGAGGGTGACAAGGAGAGTATAGGTGATATTCTGGTTGTTGGCTTTGACAATGGGAGTCTTGTGGTTCTTCAGAAATGTTCCCAGTACCAGAGTTGTGATGAAAGCAAAAGAAAGAGCAACTATAGCTAAACTGATGCCTAAAGGTTCTTCATACGACAAGAAGCTGATGCTTTTGGGAATGCATATATTTCGTTCCTTGCTTGGATAGTTTTCATCTGAGCATTTAGTGCAGTCATTCATATCTGGGAAAAGAAAAGTATTAACCTTAGCTCACATATATGCTATCAGTCTCAGAAACATTTCATGCCTTTCCCTCAAACTCAGAAAAAGAAATGGATCTATTCAAATTGGAAAATACTTTGAATTGTTGTGGGGACTTGTTTATTTGCTTTGGAGCTTTGTGGTGCTATAATATGATATTGGGCTACAATGGCAAGGATGTGGTAAGCCAGGTGAGGTATGCATGACTGTGATGTGGGAGTAGTGGCTGGTGCAAAATTGACCATATTCTAAGTTTTGTGAGAAAGAGGGAGCGGGAAACCTGCCCTTAGATTTCAGAATAGGGAAGCAGCAGCAGAAGATAGATGATATTACCATGGAACTGAAGAACAAGTAGAAAAAGCTGAATAGTGTGCAAATACCTTGATTCAATGACAATGTATACATCAATGCTTTGTAACCAATCAGCATGTAACATGATATACCTTCCTGATGGCTTGATGTAAGCAACATGCATAAAAATCATTCCTGGGCACCCATGAAGCATATAGGCTTTGGAATCCATTCCCCAGTACCATATTACTGCAGTCTGAATACAATATCCCCCCCCCCCCACTGGTGTGATTATTGGCTCTGGTCAGCCCAGCATCAGACTCTTATCAATAACAGCCCCTTTGTTTTTGTTTTTTTGTTGTTTTTTTATTTATTTATACAACAAGAAAAAAACACACACAAAAACACAAATACCAAATTACACACAAATTACAAAAATAACTGTAGACACATAATTTTCTTGGCAAACAATAAAACATCTATTGGTCTTAACACTAAAGACCCAACTTCCCGTCTATTCCATATTTCAAATTCATATTACGTATTGCCAATACACATTTTTTTTCATAATTAAACTTATTCTCAATAAATCTAATTTCTTCTATCTACCTAGCAACTATCACTGAAGTTCCTCGAATGCTGCAACAGAATTTAAACTACTATATTTATTTTTCAGATATTCTTTGAAAACCTCCCATTTAGAAACAAATTCCTGTTTTGATTTATTCTTTATTTTTTCTGATAAACCATCTAATTCGGCATATTGTGTCAGCTTTTGGATCCAATCTTGTATAGAGGGGATTTCATTACTCTTCCATTTTGCTGCGATCAAAACTCTTGCTGCCGCCGTCGCATATAAAAAGATACCCTTCCTCTTTTGTGGAATATCCAAATCTGTTATTCCCAGGAGGTAGGCCTCTGGTTTTTTATTGAAAGAGATCTTTAGCATTTTTTGCAGTTCTGCATGTATACTCTCCCAGAATACCTGTATTTTCCTACATATCCACCACATATGGTAGAATGTTCCTGAGTCTCCGCATCTCCAACAATTACTTGACACATTTTTATACATTTTTGAAAGTTTCCATGGTGTTAGATACCATCGATGTTGCATTTTTTGAAAGTTCTCTCTAATTGTGTAACAGTTTGTGAATTCCCAATTGATCTTCCATAAATTTTCCCATTGGGCCATGGTTATTGGATGGCCAAAATCCTGGGACCACCTCACCATTGCCACTGTTACCTCCTCCTCCTTGACTGTCCAGTCAAGGAGGAGTCGGTAAGTTTTGGAAAGAGTTTTTCTTTTAGAGTTTACAAGATCAGATTTGAATCGGGAAATTTCTGCTGAGAACCCCTTTTGTTTGTCAGATTTAAATTTTTCAAATAACTGAAGGTATTGGAATCAGTCTGAAATGTGTTCTCTTATCTCCTCAAAGTTTTTTAATTTTATTTGGTTATCCTCATTTTTTAGAAGTATTTTATATGTTGGCCAGCTTTCCTGAGTATTTTTCCGTTTTACTGCTATGGCTTCTACTGGAGAAGTCCACCACGGGACTTTAGGCTCCATCAGGTCTTTATATTTTTCCCATACAGCAAAGAGTGACCTTCTTATTATATGGTTGGTAATTTTTTTATGAATTTTCACGTTTCCATATATTAGGTAGGCGTGCCATCCCCAACGGCTGTCAAAACCTTCCAGGTCCAGGAGGTCCAGGTCCTGCAACGTGCACCAATCTTTTAGCCAGGTGAAACAGGCAGCCTCGTAGTAAAGTTTTAGATCGGGTAGGGAAAAGCCTCCCCTCTCTTTTATGTCTATTAAGATCAGGTGTTTAATCCTAGGTTTCTTCCCTTCCCACAAGAATTTGGAAATTTCTCTTTGCCATATCTTGAGACAACCTGCTTCACCCAGTATCGGAATCATTTGAAATAAAAAGATTAATTTTGGAAGCACATTCATCTTTATAACGGAAATCCTACCCAGAAATGTTAATTTTAGTTTACTCCAGATTACCAAGTTTTTTCTAATCTCTAACCAAGCTTTCGTGTAATTATCCTGAAATAAGTTTATGTTCTTGGGGGTGATCCAAATACCCAAGTATTTCGCTTTTGAAGAGATTTTCAGGCCCAATATTTTTTCTAAGTCGTCCTTTTCTTCTGTGGTTACATTTTTAACAAGCATTTTTGTTTTTGTTATATTCAGTTTAAAGCCTGCCACATCTCCAAATTCTTTAATCAATTCCAGCACTCTTTTCAGACTTTCTTTAGGGTTTTCAGTCATAACAAGTAAATCGTCCGCAAAAGCTTTAATTTTATATGTTTTGTTTCCCAGAGTGATGCCTTTAACAAGCTCATCCTTTCTTATCTGATTGTTCAAGACTTCCATCACCAAGATAAATATCAGTGGTGACAGTGGGCAGCCCTGTCTTGTTCCCTTGTTTATTTTGCACTCCTCAGTAATTCTTCCGTTGATGATCAATTTTGCATATTGTTCCGAATAGATGGCATTTATTCCTTTACAAATATTTTCTCCCAGTCCGATTTCTTCCATTAATTTTTTCATAAACTTCCAGGACAAGTTATCAAAAGCTTTTTCAGCGTCCACCAACATAATAGCTGCTGGTTTATCAATTTTAATATCCAAATATTCTAATACATCAATCACACATCTAATATTGGATTGCATAAATCGTCCGGAAAGAAATCCGGTTTGATCTTTATGAATTATCTCGTTCAGCACCATTTTTAATCTATTTGCAGGAATGTCTGTGAATATCTTGTAATTGTTATTTAGCAGTGCAATGGGTCTGTAATTGGCCATGTTTGAGGCATCTGTTCCCTGTTTATGGATAAGAGTAATAAAGCTGTCCTTCCAGGTTTTCGGAAGCTTTCCATTTGCCAGAATATTATTCATTAGGTCTTTCATGGGAAGAAATAATGCTTGTTCTAACTTTTTATAGTAATTAGCTGGAAGACCATCTGGGCCCGGTGTCTTTCCTAATTTTGATCTCTGTATAGCTTATTGCACCTCCATAGCTGTTATTGGTGAGTTCAAGTTTTTTCCTTAGGTATTATTGGTAGTTTATTTTTGCCGAAATAATCAATTATTTTTTCTAGAGTCTCTGGACCTTCTTTATATAGTTTTCCGAAAAAACTATTAAAAATTTTACTAATTTCCTTCGTTTCTTGAATCCATTTGTCTTCAATTTTAATTTTATTGATAATTCTATCTTCCTTTTTCTTCTTTAATTGCCAGGCCAGAAGTTTGCCAGGTTTATTTGCAAACTCAAAATTTCTATGTCTCAACCATTTTATCTTCCATTCTATCTCTTCATTTATTATCATGGAGAATTGCGTCTGTAAAATTTTTATACTTTGCTTAATTAGTTCATCATCTGGTTTTTGGAAAAGGATCCTTTCCTTTTTTCTAATTTCCTCCCAGATCTCCATTTTCTTCTTCTCCTTTGTTTTCCTTTGGAATGCGTTTTGTTGTATAAAGAAACCTCTTATGACGGCTTTACCCACGTCCCAAACCGTCTCTAGTTCTACTCCTTGATTTAAATTAAACTTAAAATATTCTTCTAAGATTTGCTTGGCCTTCTGTACAATTTTTTCATCGTTTAGCATACTCTCATTAAGTTGCCACCTTTTAACCTTTTCTTCTTTCTCTTTAAAGTTAACCCAGACCGCACTGTGATCTGAAATTGTCCTTGGATGGATTCCTGCTTTTGTAATATTATTTAATAAATCCTTTGTTGTCCAATCGCGTCGATTCGTCCCGCCAATTTATGTGGCTCTGAATAATGTGTAAATTCTTTATCTGTTGGATTCTTAAACCTCCAAGCGTCGAACAAATTCAGGAGTTCTATTAATTGGAAAAATGTAGTTGGGAGTTTGTTCTGCCTCTTTTCTTTCTTCTTTATTGTTCTGTCCATGTTTGGATTGACTAGTCCATTAAAATCTCCTAATAATATAATTTCCCCCCTAAGTATTCTATGACTTTTTCTTCCAGGAATTGATAGAATTCGGATTTTCTTTCATTTGGTGCATAAATTCCAATAACTATCACTTTTTCATTATTGATCTTAACCTCTATAATCACTGTTCGGCCTTTTTCATCATTGTAAAGCAGTTTTGGCTCCAGCTGAGGTTTTACATAGATTACCACCCCTCTGTTTTTTTCTTTACTTGATGCAATAAAGTCAAGCCCCAATCTCTTATTTATTAATACCCTTTTATGTTTTTCCGCTACATGAGTTTCTTGCAGACAAATTAGATCATATTTTTGCTTAACCAGAATATGTTCCACCTTGTGCCTTTTTTATTTTTCATTTAAACCATTAACGTTCCAAGTAATAGATTTATAATCCATACTTTATTTCTTATGATACGTCAACGGGTTAAAAAAAAAATTACACATTCAAGGTCTCAGTATACATTTAATAAATTCCCTTCTTAGAGCTGTCTCCTAACTCTCATCTGTTTGTTCAATTTCCTCTGATTCTCCCAACAATTGCCTTTTTCCTCCAAGGTCTTTCCGGTACTTTCTCCAGAACTTGTCCACATCTAATGCCGACAAGCACTTTCTACGTTTCCCTTTAAAGAAAAAGGAGATGCCTCCAGGGTACTCCCACCTATAGTACACTGCCTTTGCTTTTAGTGCCTTGGCCAGAGGTCTATAAGCTTCTCTCTTTTTTATCAACCGATTTGGGATAATCTTGTGGACAATAATATCATTTCCTTCCGATTGGAATTTCTTCTTGTTACTAGTGTGTAAAATTCTATTTCTGAAATCCATAGAGTTAAAAGAGACTAAACAATCAGCCGGCCAGTTGTTTGCTTTTGCTACATTAGATTTGACTCTGAATGCTTTTTCTATTTTTTGTGCTATTTCTGCTTCTTCTAGGTCTAACCAAGCTGCTAGCTCTTTTGAGATTTTTTTCTCAATTATTTCATCTGCGTCCTCTGTTAGTCCTGTGAATCTTAGGGTATTCTCCCTTCTCTGCATTTGCAACATCGCAATAGAGTCCAAAGTTGAATCCTGCTGTGCTTTCAGATCTGCTGTTTCTTTCCTTATGTTATCGCATTCCCTTTTCAACTCTCTATTTTCATTTTGTAATTTTTTCTGAGCTTCCTCTAGGTTCTGTGTTTTACCTTTAAGGTCTAGCACTATTTTCGTCAGTTCTGAATTTTTTTGTACTAAATTATTGACCTGAGTTGATAACTCAGCTGCTATTTTCACATTTTCATCTATTTTGACTCCCACTGAAATAAGTTTTTCTTCTGTTGCTTTTGCCTTTTCATTTACATTATTTTTTAAATCTTGGATATCTTTCTTCAAACTTAAAATTAATTCTCTCATATCTAGTGATTGATCCATGTCAGTTACAGAAGTTCTCCTGATTTGTGAGGCTGAAACTGCCGCAGAACCTGACACAGTTGTTTTTTTTTACCATACATCACTAAGAAATTCAATTAGCTCACTAGGTAGTTTGTTCTCTTTCCTTCTGTCTTACAGATTGGATATAAATTAAATTCAATCTTTCTTAATACAATCGTGTCAATATTTCCAGTGTGATAATTAATGAATGTCAATTAATTTCAATCTTTCTTAATACAATCACAACAATTTTACCAGTCTGATAGTCATCTCCGGCCTATGTATCCACTAATTCTTTATATTCCCAGTTTCACTAAATATATTTTAAATTGATTATGAATAATTATCTAATTAGTTACAGCCAAGCATCAATACAGCAATATCACAAATTCATCAGATCAAATAAATATAATAAATGATTGCAATCCTTGCATTCACTTACTCATTCAGGGTAATAGATCATATATATAAATCTTTAAACAGGTTAGCAGTTCAGTTAATCAGCACCTTGCAACAAAGCTAATGACACCTGATGCTAATATCAGCTGCATTAGCTACCAATAGATAGTGAAAGGCAAAGCAAACAAAAACAGAAAAAAACAGCAACGAAAAACAGAAACAAAAAAACCAAGACGAAACCACACAAATTGAAAACCACACAAAAACAACCAGAAAAACAACAAAAATGAAACAGAGAAACAAAACAAAACAAAAACACAAAAAAAATTACAAAAGAAAGAAACAAAGAAAAGATGGGAGGGTAAGAGAAAAATAAAGCAGAAGAAGTAATAATAATAATGCAATTTATAATTTGTAAAGAAATAAAGAGGGGAAAGAAAATACGAAAAGTATATTTAAATAATAAGAAAAGAGCTGGGGAGTATTTTCAATTAATAATGTACAATGCAATAATGTTATGTGCTAGTAAATTCTCCCTAGATGTTACTTTTCCAGAGGTAACAGGAATGCTGTTCCAGTAATGGGGTATAGGGTCTATAAAAAATTATGAAACCTTGTCTCTTTCAGCAGATTGTGATGCAGCGTTTTGGGATCTTCACTAGTTGCAGATCTTGCAAAAATCCCTGTAATTGCTCTTATAAGTCTTATTAGAGGAACGTCTTTTTCAAAAGAGTGCAAAGTTTTCTTTCACCAGCTGATGTCACTGTTTGAGTCACTCCCTCTCTGCGATTTTCGACCCCCTTCTCAATCAATGTCAGTCTATGTCAGTCTTATACAATTCATTTCCAATCCTCAAACCAGGAAAATGTCGGTCTAAGAAAATGTTGGAGCGTGTGAGTCAGCAGAAGTACTCTTAGCTGTTGCTAAATTGATTTATACTCCGTAGCAGTCCACAGCCGAAGACAGAAATCCCCAGAAAGGGAGGATAGCCACACTTCTTGGGAGAGGGGAGGTGATGTTTATCAGTCTTGTGACAGTTTTATAACTTTGTAATCAATCACCCTCTCTTTCACCACCGTTCTCTGGGAGTCTCTTGCTCTTATATTCCTTTTGCCAGTGTAAACAGACAGTTGAAAACTAACTTGTGAACAACAGTTAATTTTATACTGAAGAGTCTGGAAACCCCTTTATATATTTAACCACTTGGGAAGGGTCTTTTTTTTTATTTCTTCTTCATGACTTCTTTGTTTATTTCTGTCGCAACACTAATGAAGCCACAGGTAATCTTTTTGTTCATAACTCCAGCAGGAAAAGATGGCTAAAACGTCTTAGGTATTAATGGAATAGATGTCTTTTTTGAAAAAAACCAGTCTGATATAGCTTGTAGGTAAATCTTGGTCAGTTGCGAAAAGCCATTTAGGTTCAAACACTTTGTTTTAAGATCAAACGCTTTGTTTTAATCATAAATTAGCAGGTTCAGTAAGTAAATAGGCTAATCGTTTAGGTTTGTTAGAAGTGTAGCCATAGACATACCCACGGGACTCGGGCTTCTCGTCAGCGGAGGGTTGCAGGAACTAGCACCGAAGAAGTTCTCCCCCTTCTTGCTCAGCTTTTCGGAGCTTGAAAATGGTCTGGGGGTCCTCTTCTTCGTGCTGCAGCAATGCCATATCACCCTGGAATCTCCTTCCAAGGCTTCGGGGTCAGCTTAGCCTTAGCTCCCCCTTCTAGCTCCGCTAACGAACGCATACCTCTCGACCTTGGCAAAGTGGGAGAGACGCATCTGTCCGTGAGCAAAGACTACCAATAACAGCCCCTTTGAAAGTAGCTTGTTAGCCATAGCTACATTTAGATCCCCATCATGTATGAGGAAACTAAGTGCAATTGACTGTGCAATCATCTATGTCTCTTACCTTCCTGGTTTGAAATCTTGCCCTCTGGACATAGGATGCAATCATAACAGCAAAATGGCTTCCCTTCTTTCACTTTCTTGCTAGATCCTGGTTGGCAACTTTCAGTGCAGGCCGAAAGAGGAGAGGCCTAATTCATAAATGATAAACAGAATAAGCAGAATGATAAACAGAAAATAAGGTGTTTGGAATCCCTCAGGTACTGGACCCAGCTTTGTGTTACTAAAGTGACACAGCATTTCAGTAGGGTATGAATTGGCTCCCTTGAGGGCACTGGACACTGTAGAAGTAATTGCCAACCCTAGTCTCAACAGCTACTATCTGAGGTGGAGGAAGTCATTTGGGGACATTTGATGAATTCAGTCCCTATATATTCTAATAAAAAACGTCCTGATCCATACCAACACATTGTGTTTCTTTGATCAAAATATGTAATTAAATATGTATTCTGAGGGAAAATATGCATATTAAGTAAACATGTTCATCGAACCAGTTTTGTTTTTTAAAAGGAACTGAACTGAGCTATTCATAAAAATATGCATCAATAACAGTGGGAAGATAGTTGTACAGACAATATACAAAAGTAATATGTAAATAAATAAGGAGAATGGCAGTAAATACTATGACTTCTGCACCAGGCTCTTGACCTCATCCCTGTCCTTCCCTTCCGTCACTATCTCCACCTTCACTACCACGCTTCCCTTTTTCTCTTCTACAACTCCCATATCAACTTTAGTTGTCTCCTCTATACTTCCTGCTGTCAACTCTCAGTTTCTCCCTCTGGCCTCATTTCATCCCCTGTTGCCTTCTTGTCATGATATATCATGACACCGAGGAAGGGGAAGAGGATCCTGGCAAGGAGTGTTAGCCACAACTGGTACAAATTGATGATTGGGCAGGAGAGGTTGGGGACTTAGGAGGTACTCACAGGACAGTAGTAGGGGATGTTCAAGGGGCAGCTGACAGTCCATGGGAGCCAGGGGAAAAGGACACATCATTAGAACCAGAGGTACGGTACTTCCATCTCTATGGACACAGCGGGCTGTGAGGCGTCAGGAACAGTGGGAAACACACTCTAGAAGACTGAGGCAGGCAAGGGAACACAGCCCAGCTCACTAATTGACCAGGTGGACACCATGAGGCTTGTTCTGGGAGGTGGTTTGTGGGCACTCAGATGACTCTAGGCTTTCCTACCCTGGTTCTTTTGCCGAGGTGGGAACCTGGATTTACTGTTTGACTCTGGACTTTGCTTGTTGTATTGGACTGGGACCAGTATTTGACGTTTTGGACTATCTAGCATTGCTCTGGAGATTGTTTGCACCAGTGCAATGTACTTCCAGTTATGTGGACACTCCTCACCCATTCACCCATGTCCATTTTCCTCCCCCTTTCAGTCACATTTTATCCTATCTTCATTTTTTATCCTTTCTTGGTCCACACTATATCCTCCTTGGTCCACTTGTACTTCACAAGTGTTCATCGTTGTCAAATGAAATCAGTTTTAAATTTCAGGATAGAACATCAGGGCTCCTTTATTATTAGACCTTTTGCTAAATGCCTGTGACTTGGATTCTACCTGGTTAAACCAGCTGTGCCAAGTTATTACTTCTTTATCAATGGTGAATGCTTGATCTGAAGGCGCTCCAGGATCTATCCTTCCGACTCTGACTCTATGAAGGGATTGATTGGAGAATATAATCCAATTGATAATATCCAAGCTAGATGCTACCTCCCCATTCTTGTTGAAGGATACCACATCTCCTGCAGTGTTATTAAATGAGATACTTCTCAGAATGTGGTGGAGCTAAATTGAAAACAGAAAAGACAAGTATTTAGAAAAGGCTGCACTCTAATACAGGGCTGAGCAATCCTTTTTCCTCTGAGGTCAGAACCTACAGTGAGTGGAGTCAGGGACAAGCATGTAGAGAGCCAACCCATTTTCTCCCACATAAATGTTTTTCTCTCATTCTTTCTGTCAGGCCTCTCTCTCCCTGTTACATCCCTCAGGCAGAACAGTGGTGTGTGACCCCCTGCTCTGACGAAAAATTTGCAGGCTGTCAAGGGTGTTTCACAGCCAAAGGAATGCACATGACAGATAATTATTTATTGTCAAGAATACCACATTTGCTTCTACTCCTCTGGATGCCTATACATATATAGCAGCTACACAGCTACACAGCTATTCACAGGTTTGCTGTAACAACTGGAATAGCAAGAATGCTGCTCATCTCTGTTGACTGTTTTCACTGCATCCTGGTGTCTCAATGGGCCACAAAACATCTCCAAGGAAATGCTTATCATGTACAGGGGGGTTTCTGCTCAAACAAGGAGACAGCCATCATTGCTCTTTCCTCAGAGAAACAAAGACACAGCCATCATCTGTCCACAAAATTATAGATTCAGTTCCTCATCATATTCCATATGCCTGAACCCTGAGAGGAAAGAGCAAGTTGACAGTATTTTGGAAACCCATACATTGTGAAGGAATAAAAGTGCTCTTCCATGTTGAGGATGTTCAACCCGTTACCTGCCAAAACAGTTGATTCTGATTCTTTCCTCTCCCTCCATATGCCATTCCTATGTGTCTGGATCTGGATGTGGACATAGCATGTAACGCATGGGCGATGGCATAGACAGCATTGTGGATACTGTAACTGTGCCCTGTCATACTCATTTCAAAAAATGATCCTGGAAGGTTCTCTAGCTTCTCTTCTCCTGTGCAAATGTTCCCCTCCACCTGGTCTGCAGTGATATCTGGGAATACACAATCAAAAGCCTGTTGCCAGAAGTCCCTGATAAAACCATCCCCATCTGTGTTGGAAGGGTTTCTGTGCTCAACATACTGATGAAATCCTGGTGGGTCACTGAAGTGAATTTCAAAGGCTATAGCACCATTGAATAGTCCCGAATCCCAGTTTCTTTGATAGACAAATGAAGTGAATTCAATCTCAGCTGTTGTTATCCAAACTTTACTTTTTACATTATTTGTCATATCGTGTTCTGATAGGTATGGAAGCCATTTTAAAAATGCCATGGCGTAAGATTCTCCATAATTCACCACTACATTAGCCTTGCTGCTCATTATTTTATCATGTATTTTTGCCCCCTGTTGTAACATGTCATTAATTTCAGGGATAAAACTAAAATTGGGAATTCTTTCTATGAAGGCAAAACAGATGCCATTTTGAGAAAACAATTGAAGTACTGTATGCACAAATCTTTCCCCATTGTCACTGTCCACTGCAATGACCCCAATCCATGTCCACTTGAAATGCAGAAGCAAAGAGATAATTCCCTCATATTGAAGGTCTTCCTGGGCTGTCAACTGGTAGAAGGAAAGCCCTGGGGTTTTATCATTCATCACTGGAGCAGAGCCATAAATGAGCTAAAGAGGGAATGGAGGAAGGGACGAGACAAATATAATTTCCAGAGTTATTTCAAACTATTTATGTACATTATATGATGAATTCTGTTGGCTGCATGCTGTCCTTCATTTAGACAAAATAGACACATTCATATGAGCTGAAAACTGGGATAATTTCCCATTCCTGCTTGTTAAATATTTGATCTGATGAGTGGGGGCAGGCACTGTGTCTATTATTTATTTATTTATTTTTAAAGATTTTTGTGTGTGTGTCATTGCTGACTTTGGTAGGTCTTGTGGGTTGAATAAAATTGATGGGAGGGGCACATCATGCCCCAATAAGAGGATTAGCTACCTGTGCATTAGATAATATTTAGCTATGTCATAACTGTAAGTTCCGAATTTATTTTTCTAGAGCTTTTTCCCCCCTTATTCATGATGCACAGACCCCATCCCAGAGCAAAACTGAGATTTCTGCCTCCTTTTTACATGATTCCTCGCACTTCTTTTATGAAACCACATTTCAATTGTGAACCAGCTGTTCACTGCTATCACTCCTTTCCAGCAAAGCTTGATTGTTTCTGCTACTTAACATAACTTCATTATGTGTTTAATCTTCCCCAAACCCATTACTTTTGGGGGGTGGTGTGGTGAGGAGGGAGAAGGATTTTAGTGCCAGTTACCTGAAAGTTTCCCCCTCCCACTGAATGCACATTCCTTCTTCACTAAGTAGAAAATGCTGCATACCCAAACATAGCTGGTCCATTATCCCACCAGTGGACCTTGGAATATCAGTCTCCTGGAAAGGGGAGGGGGCTGAAATAGAGAATGAATTATTCTCCCCTCCCGTGCAAATTTACTGCAAAGCACTGTTGTCATTAAAGTGCATAGTAGAAATGAAGAGGTGGATACTTAGATTGCAAAGAGGTATTGCCCATAAGTGCCATACCTGTGGAATCTTATAGATATCCAAAATGGTTGCCACATAAAAGGAGATTTCAGAGTCGAGTCCCCCAATAACCCCTGTTAGATTATTTTCAGTATCACATACATAGTTGGGGACACATTTCTCCAGTTTGGATAAAAGTATCAATGTGGCAAGATACGTCTTTCTTGCATTAGTATAGCTGTCATAGATGTGGAAGCCCAAGGTGATATTGGGTAAAATGTGGGAGCATCCATTAATCTCCTTGACTGCAAATGCCAATGCCAGGATGTGCTGGTAAGCCTTCGGCACCACCCTAGAATGAGAGTTGCAGATTGTTTCAGAAGCATCTTCAACACTTGGAACATTTAAATATGTACTCAGAAGTTAATCATATTGAATTCAGTTAAGTCTACTACTGCGCTACTAGACTGCTAGTATGCTAAAAATTCTACAAGGAAGGCTCAAGTAGTATGTGGACCGAGAACTCCCAGAAGTGCAAGCTGGATTTCGAAGGGGCAGAGGAACCAGAGACCAAATTGCAAACATGCACTGGATTATGGAGAAAGCTAGAGAGTTCCAGAAAGACATCTACTTCTGCTTCATTGACTACGCAAAAGCCTTTGACTGTGTCGACTACAGCAAACTATGGCAAGTTCTTAAAGAAATGGGAGTGCCTGAACACCTCATCTGTCTCCTGAGAAATCTCTATGTGGGACAAGAAGCTACAGTTAGAACTGGATATGGAACAACTGATTGGTTCAACATTGGGAAAGGAGTACAACAAGGTTGTATATTGTCTCCCTGCTTATTTAACTTATATGCAGAATTCATCATGCGAAAGGCTGGGCTGGATGAATGCCTAGCCGGAATTAAGATTGCCGGAAGAAATATCAACAACCTCAGATATGCAGATGACACAACCTTGATGGCAGAAAGTGAGGAGGAATTAAACAACCTTTTATTGAGGGTGAAAGAGGAGAGCGCAAAATATGGTCTGAAACTCAACATCAAAAAAACGAAGATCATGGCCACTGGTCCCATCACCTCCTGGCAAATAGAAGGGGAAGAAATGGAGGCAGTGAGAGATTTTACTTTCTTGGGCTCCATGATCACTGCAGATGGTGACAGCAGTCACAAAATTAAAAGACGCCTGCTCCTTGGGAGGATGGCGATGGCAAACATAGACAGTGTCTTAAAAAGCAGAGACATCACCTTGCCAACAAAGGTCCGTATAGTAAAAGCTATGGTTTTCCCAGTAGTGATGTATGGAAGTGAAAGCTGGACCATAAAGAAGGCTGATCGCCAAAGAATTGATGCTTTTGAATTATGGTGCTGGAGGAGACTCTTGAGAGTCCCATGGACTGCAAGAAGATCAAACCTATCCATTCTGAAGGAAATCAGCCCTGAGTGCTCACTGGAAGGACAGATCCTGAAGCTGAGACTCCAATACTTTGGCCACCTCATGAGAAGAGAAGATTCCCTGGAAATGACCCTGATGTTGGGAAAGATGGAGGGCACAAGGAGAAGGGGACGACAGAGGACGAGATGGTTGGATAGTGTTCTCGAAGCTACCAGCATGAGTTTGACTAAACTGCGGGAGGCAGTGGAAGACAGAAGTGCCTGGCGTGCTCTGGTCCATGGGGTCACGAAGAGTCGGACACGACTAAATGACTAAACAACAACAACAACAACTAGACTGCTATACACCCCTACCAAGAACTAAACTATTTCTTTTTTTCACAGCTGATTCATGTGAGTGTCCAGATCAGTATGTTATATTTAAATCAAAGATAACTGAGTTGACATTTGCAGCATCAGCCATTGTTCTGAAGCTGCTGCTCTGGGATTGATCATGAGAGGCTGAGTTCTTACACAAGTTCTTCAGGCAGTACCGGTGGAGGTTCCTCCATGAATGTTGCTGAAGTGGATAAGAAGCCACCATGGGAAACAATGCCACCGATGATGAAATCTCCTGGCTGATGATAGATGTGAAGTGGACGATGAGGACCTTGGAGCCTGCATTTTGCTATGTGAGCCTCACATATGTAAGGAAATAGTTCCAGCAGAAAGATTACTAAAACAACCATCCTTAATACAATACAATCTTCATTCTACACAGAAACCACTATTTTTCTGGCAATACTATGAGCAGCATCTCCAAGATGAAAATTGTCTAATTTGAATGGTAATTTAGTTTCCTGAGAGGTTGCAATTTGGGCATCTCAAACTCAGACATTTGGATACCAGACCCTATCTATTCTGATTAGATTTATAGTATTCTTTGACAGTTATCACTGAACATCCACAAGGATTTTTGAGAAGCAGCAGCTTTAATTATAGTCCTCTTAATAATCAAACAGGAAAGTAGTTATTCATTAAGTGCTAGGTATTCCCAGTGGAAATGCTGGAGAAAATGTGTTTGTCACATATTCAGAACTGTCACTTTTTAATTCCCTTGGGTTAGATAATAATGGACCAATGGTGTAGTGGTGCATTTTGAACTTAGGAGCTCATCATAACAAACCCTGTAGCCAATTGGGACTCCAAAATGTAGTGTGGTGTAGTTAGCATCTTGGAAATTGTTGGATGAGACCTGGATCTATATCCCTGATCAGCCATGTGTCATGACTACAATCTATGCACAATACTTACTTGGGAGTAAGCTCTGTTGAAGTCCAAGAGCTTATCTATGATAGCATAGTTGTACAAGACTCGTAAAACATATAAAGGAGGAAATACCATTAAAGGAAAACAAAATGCCGTCTCTACTTTATTATCATCCCACATCTTCAAATTCCACTATAATATACTAATGACAAACAACAGTAAAACTTGGAAGCTTAGTTACTGCTTCTTCACCTTCCAAAAGCAAGGAGCATCTTGTGCCCTGGAAGATGATGACAAATCTGCTGTTGTACAGCACTGCAAGGGAGAATAGAGTTTGAAATTATCCAAGACAAGGGAAACCAACAAAGAAACCACAAGAAATAGTATATGACAATTTTTTTATTAAAAAAATATTTAAAGATCCCTCTCCACACAATGCTCTTCTCTCCCTCAAAAAGCCAACATTCTGATAATACTTCTTGCATTCTTGTTCAACCCACAGATTAATAAAAAGTGGATACTTCTAGACTGAGAGTAAAATACATGTGCTTTGTAGGGTGAAGATCCTTGTTTTGATTTCCAGTACCTGTCTTCAAAATGAAGTCAGGAAACCTCAGTTTCAAATCCTTGCTATAGTAACTAATGCTGGGTTAGGTGGTCCACTCCATCACATACAACTCATCACACTCAAGTTGCATGAAGGGCTGCCTATAAGCATCACTTATGAGCATTATAGATTACCATTGGCTGTAAAACAAGTGAAATGAGATAACTAAACCTTTCAAAAAGTAGATTTTGTAAAGAAATATATGGTGCTTATATAAGTATGTTGAAAATATCCTACATACCTATATCTGCCAAATATGGTAGACATCATTTTAAAATACAAATTAGCAGATACTTTGTTGTTCCCCACATTCAAAGGGTGTGTCAAAGTTTTCATTCACATGCCAGTGCAGGATTTCTAGTCAACAGTTTCCTCAATGCATTCTGGACATCCTTGTTCCTCAGGCTGTATATAATAGGATTGACCATTGGTGTCCCAACTATATAGAGCACAGAAAAGACTTTGCTTAAGTTGGGATACCAAGTTGTTGTAGGTACACCATACACCACCATCAGTGTCCCATAGAACACTGTAACCACAATGAGATGTGAGGAGCAGGTGGAAAAGGCTTTTTGTTTGCTTTTGGCAGATGGGATCTTGAGGATGGTGGAGATGATTTTACAGTATGACAGAATGGTAAGAAGGAATGGAGAGAAGGATACAAGAGAAGCAATAAGGAAAGAAAGAATTCTCACCAGTCGTGTGTCTCCACAGGCAAGTTTAACCACAGGTGCCAAATCACAGAAGAAATGATCGATCTTATTAGAGGCACAGAAAGGCAGCACAGAAACCATTGGCATGGTGACAAATAAGGAAATAAACCCACCAACCCATGACCCTATCGCTAGCTGAACGCACACTCTGAAGTTCATTAAGTTTCCATAATGCAGTGGTTGGCATATGGCTACATAGCGATCATAGGACATTGCTGCTAGAAGAAAACACTCGGTAACTGCCAGTGAGCCAAAGATGTAAAATTGGAGGAGACAAGCTGAGAAGGAAATGGCCTCATGGGCAGTCAGTAATGTTTTCAGCATCTTTGGAACCACACTAGTGGTGTACCATATTTCCAAGAAAGAGAGGTTTCCCAGGAAGAAGTACATGGGGGTATGAAGGCTGTGGTCAGTTAACACAACCGCTGTGATCATTATATTCCCCATTAATGTTACTATGTAGACCACAAGAAATATTACAAATGTAGGCATTCTTAGCTCATGAAGGTTCCCAAATCCCAGGAGAATAAATTCTGTGATCACTGTTTGATTAGGGCTTGCATTTCCACCTGAAAAACAGACACACGGTTGATGAGGAAGAGGAAGACAAGCAGAGCAGGGTACCTGTTTAACAGAATCTGAATAATTTGACTCCCTATAATCAAATGGAATGTACAATCATATTGAGCAATACGAAAACTTCTTTCCAGTTAACTCTCTTCATAAGCCATTTGCACATTTAGTTATGTAGGAAACTCACCTCCATTGTTCTTCGGGTGAGTGGCAGCTGGGCTGCTTCCAAGAAGTATTTCCTAGTATAAATTTTGCACATTTGTACGTTCTGCAAAATTTAAATATTTGAATACGTAGAGCAGGGGTAGCCAACATGGTGCTTTCTGCTGTTGTTGGATCACAACTCCCATCATCCTGACCACTGACCATCCTGGCAGAGGGTGATAGGAAAATAGCTACCCCTAATATAGAGGCTTGTAATCTTTGATTCCTCAAACTTTCCCAGAACCTTTGGACAAAATTCATAGACTTATAGAACTGTAGAGCTGGATAGTATCCCAAGGGCCATGTAATCCAGCCCCTCACAATGCAGGAATCTCAACTAAAGCATCCATGACAGATGGTCACCCAACCTCTGCTTAAAAATCTCAAATGAAAGAAAGTCTACCACTTTCCGAGAGAGTCTGTTCCTGTATCAAACAGCTCTTGCCATTAGAAAGTTATTCCTTATATTTAGTCGGAATCTCCTTTTTTGTGACTTGAAGCCATTGGTTCTGGTCCTACTCTGTGGAGCAGGAGAAAATGAGCTTCTCCACCTTCCATGTGGCAACCTTTGAGATATATGAGGATGGCTATCATATCTCCTCTCTGTCTCCTCTTTTCCAGGTTAAACATATCCAACTCCCTCAACCATTCCTCATAAGGCTTGGTTTCCAGACCCTTGATCTTCTTAGTTCCCCTCCTCTGCACATGTTCTAATTGTTATATTTCTAAAACCAAGTCTCTGGTGCTCTGTCATACAAAGGGAAACTAGACCTGATTGTGCAGGGAACCTGCTGCTCTCCTGATGTTGTGGATCCACTCACAGTGACCCCTTCCCACGGAGCAAGAGCTAACCTCTGAAGGTGAACAAAGCAGGCAAGATTTCAATGGCTCTACTTAGCATGACTAATGGAACAATCCTATGCACAGGAAGCTTGTGTGAAGCAAGCCCAGTGTAAACTGAACTGGCAAAAAGTACATCAGATCCAAACTCTGTTCAGGGTTAGGCTACTTCTGGCTGAGCCAGCCTAAATATGACAGGAGGGAAAGACGCCTTTAAAATGTGTTTTGAGTTATACCCCCCCATCTTGTTGGCTTAATGTACACCAGGTCTCCAGGACACATGACTGAGCTGAAAGGGTTTGAAATCCAACCTAAGTCTCCCTTCCCTCTGTTCCCCCCCTCATCTGTTTTAGAGCTTATGCCAATTTAAGATTCTCCAGGTTCAACTCAGATGACTGGATCCCAGCTCAGATGAGATAAGGATGGGGAGATAAGCTGGTGTAGTCTGGGTGTTCCGGGAACCTCCCAGCTCAATCAGAGATCTGCTGGATCCTAACTCCACTCATGCTGGTGGATCTTGCTGTAGAATTGAGTCTGGATCCAACTCAAAGTTTGTCTTTTTAAAATATTTAAAGGAAAGGCAGCTAAATAAATGAATTTTATTTTACCTTTCAACACACTGTCTTCTAAATGCATCTTGCAGGTCTTGGCTATGTATCTATCATAGGTTATAGGTTATTTTATATATCCCCGTTGGGGAAAACTAGTTCTCGTGGTGCTTTATTCTGAGAGAGTAGCTAAAATGATGCGTCCTTGGCAAACCAATAAATAAGCAAATTGTTGAACTAATTAGTAGCAAAATATTTATATTTAGCAGTGCCATAATAATTTGATTGCATGAACAATAGGGATTAATTTGTATCACTAGCCTATTTCCAGTTGGGAATATTTATTTATGAGTCAGGTCAAAGTTCTGGTAGCTAAAAAATAAGGGAGAACAAAATGGCACAGTCAACATTGTGACAATCAGAGAGCATAATTGCCTTTAAATCTGTAGCTATGCATTTTTAACGAATGGTATTTGTATATAAGCATGAAGAAGACATATTGGAATGTTGTTATTATATCTGCATTTGATAAAAGCAGACACACACATCAACAACCTAGAATTCACTAGAAGATTTATTTATATTAGTAGTTTAATATTAAATAATTTAAACTTATTTATTATAGTAACAGGGCACAGCTGTTGCACTACTTCACAGCAGCCTTGGCAGACATATAAAATATGTGAGAATGGTATGATTTTTGTAGAGTTATATTAATATTTTAAATGCACCCCCATTTTAGCTTCTTTTCAGCTTATATCCTATGTTTGTAGTTCTTCTGTGAAGTATAAGATACAGTAGTCACTTATATTATTTACGTCTACTATCCATCAACATGTGATCCATACAACATGTATTTTTAATCTTTTGTTGGCAGCTGCCCAGAGTGGCTGGGAAAACCCAGCCAGATGGGTGGGTTAGAAATAAATTATTATTATTATTATTATTATTATTATTATTATTATTATTATTATTGCCAACTCCTAGAGGCCATGGGGGCTTCAGCCCCCACAATAAATATTTAAGGGGCCAGGGCCCCACAAAGTTGATGGGCATTCCCATTCAAATGGTGTGTCTGTACTGTGTCATGTGATCAATTTTGCAGGGCAGGGCTTACCTGGGCCCCCACAATATTTCATTCAAGTCAGCACACCTGATGTGATCTGCTATTTCTATGCTGTCATGTTTGCTTTATTGATTTATAAACTAAGTGCGAAATTACTAAAGCACATTTTAAAGGGGACAAGATTGAATTTTTGGGCTCCTTTAGGAGGAAGGGTAGTATATACATTTAATACACAAATAAATAAATTCCTCTGTTTCCAGACTGAGGCATAGCTGTCAACCTTCCCTTTTTTTTGCGGGAAATTCCCTTATTCCAGTGCCATTTCCCGCTGCTTCCCGCTGCTACCCTGGATTGTTAGATATATTGTAGACTGTCCCCAGGACAGGTGAGGCTGCTGATCCCTTATTTTCAAATCTGAAAGTTGACAGCTATAGACTGAGGCCTTGTTTTTCTGGTGTCTGATCCTTCCTGTAAGTCCCCAGAAACATTTACATTCTATAATTTCCTGTCAAACTAGGTGAGGAAACACCCTTTTCAGATGTGGCAAACATGTTTTCTTGTGCAATTTCTCAGGGAATTTCCAGTTTTGAATTCTTGATGCCATTCATTATCATGAGCAGTGCAATTAGTTGCTGCATGTCAAAAATAAAAAGCAGCGAACAAGCCAAAATGTCATCTGTGTAGTTGTAGTTACATTTATTATCATGATGAGTATTATAATTAACTGCTGCTTGCCGAAACAAAAACAAAAAAAGGAACTTAGTTGTGGTTTCTGTTAATTAAATTAACAATATATACCATGAAGGATGCCATAAGTATATCCTCTAGCACTTAGAGGGAGGGCTAGCAACTAAAATGAGGCATTTATTCATCAGAATGATCCTCAGGTCTTTCTATTTGCAGTTGCAGACTTAAGGACTGTTTGAACATTCAGATTAGGCCATTGTAATCTTGCAGGCTGTTGGGACTGTTTTATAGACTTCAACAGGAGAATCTGCATGTAGATGGAAAAATTGAACTTGTGCTGGGGATAATGGTTCTCTTGGTGTTATGGATGCTCATTCTGCTCCCTCACATAGCATGCAAGGCTCACACTGTTAAATGCAGGGTCTGGTATCCACACCCTCCATTCCACAAGTATCATCAATCAGGAGACCTCCTCATTGGTGCTGTTGTTTCCCATGGTGGCTTCATCTCCTTCTCACCAGATTTCACGATAGAACCTCCACAGCCACTGATGGAAGATTTTTTGTAAGGGTTTAATTTTTTTACTTAATATTGGCTTCATTTATCTTAGAAGTAGAATGATTGGTGGTAAGCAAGCCTTGGGCTGATTGTCATCTGATGCCTTTTTAAAATGTCTTGTGGGAGGGGGGATTATTAGGTTGTCTTTGGTTTTGGTTTTATTATGTGTTCTGTGTGTTTTGTTTTGTTTTTAATATGGTGATTATATGTGCATATTGATGATGATAAATTGTAGAATATCCTTCTGATACAAAATGTAACTCTCATTCTAGAGTATTGCCTAAGAATTACCAGCATATTGTGGCCTTGGTCTTTGCAGTGAAGGAGATTAATGAAAACTCTCAGATCTTACCCAATGTTACCTTGGGCTTCCACATCTATGACAACTATTACAATTCTATGTGGACCTACCATTCTACAATGCTGCTCATGTACAGTTTGGAGAGATTTTCCCCAAACTACAACTGTGATCTACGTAATAAGCTAACTGCAGTAATTGGTGGTCTGGATTCCCAAATTTCTTCTAATATGGCCATTTTCTTGGATATGCACAAGATTCCACAGGTAAGATATGCAAATAAGAGTATGACAAGTTTACAATTCCTTCACAACTCCTTAGTCATAGTTGGGTGCAATGGATGCTTTTGAAGGCAACAAATGAATCTTATCTTACATGTTAGTGTCATCTGTGGGAGAGGGGTGTTATTGTTTTATTTTGTTTTTCTTCTCATTTTTATTGTGCATTTTATGTTTTGTACATTTTTATGCAGTGAACCACCCTGAGAGCTTCAGATGAAGGGTGGTACACAAATTTAAATCAACATCATCCTCATCATTTTTAGGTGCTAGCCCTATTCTTTGGATGAGAGCAAGTTTGCTACTCTCTTTCTCTTTTATTAAGGAAATCATGGGAGTCTTCCTTCTGGAAGAAGTGACTAAGCAGGATTTCACATGGTACAAGGGGTCAATCAGATTGGGAAGTGCATCCTCATTTTAATGGCAGTGCCACCCGCAACCTCTTATTTTTTAAATCTTCATGCCATCTACCTTTCCAATGTTTGGCAATATGGGACTAGGCATTTGACTATACAGGGTGTAAACTGGAATTTCTGGGATATTTTTAAATCAATGTTAGGTTTTTGTTTGCTTCTTTTTGCCTACTCCACATTACCCTGTACTGATACAGATTAGCTTTATGAATTTCTCTGTTTAATTTCCTAAACTGGTAAGTGGATTTGATCATCATCAAGCATCCACTGTTTCTATGCTTAGGTATGAGCACTCCTTTCACTGCCAACCAACTTAGAAGGCTGTTTGGTATGGTGCCCTGTCTGGCCTTCTGGATGCCCCCTGTGTAACATGTACCAACAGCGGTGGGGTACACCAGTCAAGTCACAAACTCCCAGGGATCCCATTTAATGAGAGATGGGAAACTGCTTCATCCCATGCGATTAAACTGATGGAGTTCAGCTGGGGTAGTTTTGCAGAGTTTGGTGTTTTCACCAGTCTGCAAAGATTCAACCTGACTGTACTTAATTATGTTTGGTTATATTTAATAAATATAACCAAAACTGGCCTCCTGATTCTCGCTTCTGGTCTGCAGGAAAACACAGTCTGTATGGCCCGTTCATAACCTATAAATGCCACATTCTCATTGACTTTTAGTTCAAAGTACTTAATTACTTTGTTTTCCCCTCAGAATATTTACTGTGAATTGATTCATGAATCTCAAGGAGATTCTTCAGGACTACATATTATCATAATGCACCCCACTCTGTAAATAGCCCTAGGAAAAAGGTAATTTAGGAAGCTTCCAAACCAGCTGTTTCTTGAGCAGTGATTATTGTAAATTTGCAGAAAACCTGCATGGAGCTTATATAGCATTGCCTCTTTATTAAAAATATTTACATCTCATCCTTCTTAATTTCACTGAATAAAACTCTGATAATTATTCTAAAAATGCATCACTTGCAGACAGATCATAAAACAACTTTAAATTTGAGACACCTTCATACAGTTCACTAACTTTGCAAGTAAAATGGCTGTCAGAGTAGAAATGACTTGTGCCAATAGTGCCAATTTCTCTAGCACTAATGGGTAATGAATGGGAGTTTAAATCACCAAAAGTGATTTTTTTATCTTCAACCTCATCTTTACATGTATCCTTAGCTAACATACAGCCCTGCTCTGGAGACGAACTATAAAACCCCAGGCCTTTTCTTCTACCAGATGGTCCCTAAGGAAGACCTTCAGTATGATGGGATTCTCCATCTGCTTCTGCACTTCAGGTGGACGTGGATTGGGACCGTTGTTATGGATACTGACAATGGAGAAAGATTTGTGCAAACTGTGCTTCCAACGTTTCCCCAGAAAGGTGTCTGTCTTGCCTTCATAGAAAGAATCCCCATTCCAACTTTTATCCCAGAGGTTAACAGCATGGTGGATCGTGGGAAAGAAATAAATGATAAAATAAGAAACAGCAAAGCCAATGTAATTGTGGCTTGTGGGGAATCTTATTCCTTGCCATTTTTTAGATGGTTGTCATTTCTGTCAGGTGTAGACCACATGGCAAAGAAACCCAATGGCAAAGTGTGGATAACAACAGCCCAGATAGAGCTCAATTCATTCTCCTATCAAAGGAATTGGGATATGGAAACTTTCAATGGTGCAATAGCCTTCTCATATCAGTACAATGATGTGCCAGGATTTCACCAGTTCGCTGAGGGCAGAAACCCTTTCAGCACTTCTAGAGATGGTTTCATCAGGGACTTCTGGCAACATGCTTTTGACTGTGCATTTCCAAATACAACAGTGGGTGAGGTGCCTGAGAATATTTGCACAGGAGAGGAGAAGCTGGCGGACCTTCCGTCCATCTATTTTGAAATGAGCATGACTGGCCATAGCTACAGTGTCTACAATGCGGTTTATGTTATAGCTCATGCATTACATGCCATGTCTTCTTCAAGACTGAAAAACAAAGCAATGCTGGATGAAGGGGATCTGAAGCTTCAGAATCAACCATATTGGAAGGTAGTTAGCTAAACATCCTCATGGGGTGTAGTTAAATTAATTTGAGAAGTAAGCTGTCTCCCTATACTCTTTCAGTACTTATGGTTATATCTTCCTTAGTCTTTCTGAAAGCTAGAACCATCATATTTAATTCAGCCATCCAGCAATCTCTACTTTCTTATTCGTTGTGTATGTGCTGAACCCTAAAAGCTTTGTAACCAGTACAGAAATCCACATTTTGAAGCTACGTCTTTTATAATCTTAGGAAAGTTTGCTCCTGCATCTGGCTGCAAAAGTGGTCCAAACAGGATTGCTTTTGTGCGGGGATGGAAAGACTGGCATGCAGCCACTCCAGTTTCTGATGCTAGAAAATTTTAGCAAGGGGAGGGGGGGCAGAGGTATTTAAGGTGATACTTTCTGCCTATTTGTCCTCTTTCTTTCTGAGCACAGGATCCAACCTGCCCTCCCAGTGTGAGTTTAACTGGTTGCCTTATTTGGGGGCAAGGAGGATTTTTTGTCCTTTTCTGTGATTGGCTTACAGAGGCATCCCCCCCCCCATTCCATACTGTCATGCCAAGCTGCCACAGTTAGTGGTGCATAGTGGATCTTTATGTTGATAGGTTATGTTGATGATGGGTGGGAAAGGCAGAGACTTAAACATGCGGTGAGTAGGGTCTGGAACCTGTGTCACTCACTCTTGAGGGGGCATGAATGGGTTTCTAAAAAAGCTCAATAACTTTGCAAAACAAATTAACAAATGCCCAAATTATGAGACAAATGCAATTTCATGACCTACCTGCATCATTTTCTAAACCTTTATATTTTCAATCTAGCTCCATCACTTTCTGAGACATATCTCATTTAACAACAGTGCTGGTCAGAAGATTTCCTTTGACCAAGATGGGAAGTTAGTAGCTGGATTTGATATCATCAACTATTTATGTGGTTCAAATATATCTAAAGTAAAGATTGGAAAGGTTGATCCTAGGGCCTCTTCAGAACAAGTATTAACCATCAATGAGAATGCCATCACATGGGACAACTGGTTTAACCAGGTAGGATCCAGTTAATAGCAGTTACCAGCTACTACTTGTTCCTTGAAGTACTGGATGTCAGTAATGATACACAAAATTAATTTCCTGAGGTATTACTCAAATGAATATACTTTATATAAATTTGTAAAAGTTTATATACTTCATAACATTATGCTTGGCATGGAGAAAATGGATAAAGGTAAAGGGACCCCTGACCATTAGGTCCAGTCACGGACGACTCTGGGGTTGTGGCACTCATCTCGCTTTAATTGGCCAAGGGAGCTGGTGTTTGTCCGCAGACAGTTTTTCCGGGTCATGTGGCCAGCATGACTAAGCTGCTTCTGGCGAACCAGAGCAGTGCACGGAAACGCCGTTTACCTTCCCGCCGGAGCGGTGCCTATTTATCTACTTGCACTTTGACGTGCTTTCGAACTGCTAGGTTGGCAGGAGCAGGGACGGAGCAACAGGAGCTCGCCCCGCCGTGGGGATTCGAACCGCCGACCTTCTGATCGGCAAGTCCTAGGCTCTGTGGTTTAACCCACAGCGCCACCCGTGTCCCAGAGCAGTTTTTCCGCCTCTCACATAACACTAGAACCTGTGGATGAAACTGAAGACAGATAAAAGAAAGTAATTCACACAGTGCATACTTAGACTATGGAACTTATTCCCACAGGATGGCCACCAACTTGGATGGTTTCAAAGTGGATTGGACAAATTCTTGGAGGTTCAGGCTAAGAATGGCTATTAGTTATGATGACTATGTTCTGCCTCCACAGTCTGAGGCATCTGAATAGTATGGGGTGGAGCAAAAAGTGTTCCTGTTCTCAGATCCCCTTGCAGGTTTCCTACAGGTCATTGTGAGAACAGATGCTAGACTAGATGGGCCATTAGCCTGATCCAGCATATGTTAGAATTAAACCGATTTCAACTCATATTTTCATTATTTATCTTAACAATTCTATCAGGTAATATTCAATAATCCAAACATGAAGCAAAACTCATTTAACTCTGAACTGATACATTAAGCACTAGATGGCATTATAACCAATATATATATATTCCTCTAATATACATGAAATCTCCTCTACACCCACATTCCTGGTACTTTTTACAACTTTTTACTACTTTCCAGCATATTTCCAGCATATTCCAGTCCATTGGTGTAGAAGGACACCACTAGTGGTAATGGTTGAAAGACTGGACAGAGATGGGTAGAACAAGATGAATTCCAAATGCTAATCCTAATTTTCCAGTTTGATAGTGATAATTGGGCATGCATTTGTGGGACTGGAGTCCCAAGACTTCAAAAGCATGTTAGCATATGATGGAACCATGCATTACCAGCAGCCATTCTGCTTGTTAAAGATAAATCTGAAAATGAAAAGCCCACCTCGAAGCTTTAAAGGTCACCAAAGGAAAGATTATTGGTTTTTGTCCTATCTGCTTTATGAATTAGACACAACCTATTTCTGAATGTGTGGAAAGATGCCATCCAGGTTCTAGCAAGAAAGTGAAGGAAGGGAAGCCATTTTGCTGCTATGATTGCATCTCATGTCCAGAAGGAAAGATTTCACATGAGGAGGGTAAGGCTTATATTGTATAGGTTTATTAATAAAATGAATGCAGTCTAGAGGGATAGGTTTGTAAAGACCACTTTAAATAGAGATAGATAGATTTTCTATGTTGCACTTCACCATATGGCTACAGGGCCATGTAGAATATAATGAAATATGTCAATACACACCTCTAGGAATCAGTTAAAATATTAATGCAAAATAAACTCACAATAAACTAAAATAACAGTGGATAACCTAAGATAATTAAGGGTATGACAAATTTAACTAAATCTCCCCCCCCCCCCAAAAGGAAAACACCTAGAAGAATAGTCATAAACTCATTCTATTTTTTAAAAAAAATGTTTGAATGAAAAGGTATGAATCAATATATGTTATTTAAATATATGTGCAATAAGGTCTGGTGAGACCTGCTGCCACCACAAGATTCTGTTAGGGTTGGTGCTGCCGCGAGGCCCGGCAAAACCACTGGCATACTTCTGGAAGCCTGTGCCACACTGGAAGTGTGGCATGGTTCCTGAAGCATGTCGGTGGCTACAGCATGCTTCTAGGCCTTGGCAGAGGCCCTGTAGATGTGGTGGTGGAGGAAGCAGGAAATCACAGATTGACATAAGAAGCCGGGGCAGCTTCATGTTGGTCTCCTACTAAAAGTGAACCAGAAAATATCACCCTTGGGTCTGGAAAAAAACATACTTTCTTCTGCTGTTTTTCTTGAACATGATAACATCATAATCTAGTTTGTTTGTTTACACAAAGTAACTTGAAACAACTTACAACAGAATGCCACTTCTACACTTGAGTGGAGGCAAATTTGCCACACTCCATTTCCCCCAGGAAAGGAGATTTAAGTGGTCTCTTCCTGGAGAGGAATTGTGGGTGGCCAACCTTAATGTGTGGAGCAATCATAGAGAGGGGGAGCAGGCTTTTAAGCTTTGATCCTCCCTGAATGCTATAGACTTCTCTTTGGAGAGCCCCACCCCCCACTCCTTCCCAATGCAATGTAGGCTGGGGTTAGGTGGTCATTTCGGAGCTGAATAGGAATTTGGGAGTGAGCCCATAATTCACCTTGATATTTCTCTATTATGCCTACTTCGTACTCTTTAGTTTAGTTAAATTGTCTGTTAGTCCAGACAGAAAATACAAGCCAAGAGAGGTGGGATAAATAACTGAGGAAGTATTGGGTTAAGGACACTCTTGAGTCACTTTATGCTGCCTTGATTGAGGTCATTGGGTGTGCCCTTTAGGCTGGCATGCACACTGGGGTGAATGCTAACCTGATGGGGCCAGTGTGTGCTTCTCGGGTCACCTACCAAAGGTTATTAGAATTTTCTTTCCAATCTTTTGCTCCAAGGTGACAGGTGTCTCCTGTAAACATACCCAGGAGTAGGAAGTGACATGTTTCCTTCTGTCTTAGGAAACTTTTCCGTTCAAACTATATTTTGGTTTTGCTAGCTTTAATTTGGTTTTTAGATATATAATCTCAGATAATTCTGTGTCCCGAGTCTTCCTTTGGGTATATAGACAAATACATAACACCCCCCTTAAAATCAGCATTAAACTATGAGTAAAATCTAAAATGTAGGCACCATGACTATGGAGCTGGCTAAGTAGATCACTGTCCTTAGTCATGAACAATATTTGGTGCTTTGTTCCAGATGTATGCAACTATCACAGAGAAATCATTACTTGAAGAGTGATGTACATTTAATACCTCTGAGAGGAACAGATATAGATATGTTTATGGGATGAATATAAGATTGACAGAGACTCATTTCTTTTTCAGACATGGGTGACTGCTTTAAGTGCCCAGGTGAACATTATCCAAACAAAAACCAGGATGCATGTATCCCCAAGGAAATAAATTTCTTGTCTTATGAAGAACTATTGGGGGTCAGTTTAGCCTCTTTTTCTCTCTTCTCTTCAATTATCACAGCTCTCGTACTAGGAATCTTTATAAAGCACCATGACACTCCCATTGTCAAAGCCAACAACCGGGACTTGACCTACACTCTCCTCCTCTCCCTCCTGCTCTGCTTTCTTTCTGCCTTGCTATTCATTGGTGAACCTCAGAAGGTGACATGTCTCCTTCGGCAAACTGCTTTTGGCATCATCTTCTCAGTGGCTGTTTCTTCAGTGTTGGCAAAGACTATCACTGTGGTTCTGGCTTTTATGGCCACCAGACCAGGATCAATAATGAGAAAATGGGTGGGAAAAGGACTGGCCTACTCTGTTGTCTTTTTCTGCTCCTTTATTCAAGCAGGCATCTGTACGGTGTGGCTGGCAACTTATCCCCCATTCCCAGATGTTGACATGCACTCAATGACAGAAGAAATCATACTAGAATGCAATGAGGGGTCTGTGGCAATGTTCTACTCAGTCATTGGCTACATGGGCTTCCTGGCCATGGTCAGTTTCACAGTAGCTTTCTTTGCCAGGAAGTTACCTAACAGTTTCAATGAAGCCAAGTTCATCACTTTTAGCATGTTGGTCTTCTGCAGTGTTTGGTTATCCTTCATTCCTTCTTATATGAGCACCAAAGGAAAATACATGGTGGCTGTGGAGGTTTTCTGTATCTTAGCATCCAGTGCTGGGTTGCTGGGCTGTATCTTTTCCCCAAAATGTTATCTAATTTTGTTGAGGCCAGAGCTGAACAATAGGGAACAGCTAATAAGACAAAATATTTGTTGAATGTGTCCGTGAATTCTTCTGTAATCTGCAGTGCCCAGCACAATATGTGTATGTTCTAGAATAGCTCTAGATTTTTTCCTTGCAGCATTTGTTGTATGTAAATTTTCTTTGCAGCTCTCCAAACACACTCTAGCAGTTTGTTACTAGATCTTGTCATATGTACATCCATGCCCATGAACCCATATCTGATATGCATAAGATCTTTATTCTTTTTAGTGTGTTGTTGTTGTTGTTTCCTTTATTGTGGGTTATGGCTTGTTCCAGTAGTTGTATAGAAGGCATGGGTGTTGAACCTCTCTCCTCCTGAGAGTCATATTTCATTCTGGACAACCTTCTGAGAGGCATGTATCAGTCCCTCTCTGTCCATCCAAGGAATGAAGAAGCACTGTCAAACTTCAAGGAAATATTTCAGACAGGTAAAACCACCCAAGGAATGTGTAAAGCAGCACTGGTATATGATCTGGCGGCCAAGGGAAAGCCTTAATAGAGAGATGTGGAAGGATCACCCTTAGCCCTCAGGTCTGAGGTGCATTACCCCTGTTCTAAGCAGTCATCCATAATTTGTAACAGCCAGGTGAACTTTGCTTGCCTTTTGTGCTCATTGTCACATGCTTTTTGGTAACCTCTTCCTAATCTGAAACCAAGGTAGCAAGATGCAGCCATCAGTCAATAGTGGTGTATTTCCCCTTCCTATTCCCTGGCTAAGTTTCACCACCAGATATAGCCAAAGCATCTACAGTTCTAAAACTGAACTATAGGCAGTTTGAAATAAATCTAAATATTTTCATCCAGGAATACCTGTGCCTGTATGTGCATGGTTACACTGCTGGTATACTGTAATTGAGAGAATGAGTATGTGTACCCTCTACTTCTTCAGTTACCTTTTTGCTTGTCTATAAAACAATAGACAGGGTGATGATACAATGACTACTGCAACTGAAACAAGAGAATAGCACCAGCAATAGTGCAGTAAATAAAGAGTTCACTTGTAATTGTTCAAGATAAAATCTATTTTGGAAAGAGAAGAAATGAACTCTGAACCACTGATATATTACGAGTACAAGTGAACTCTTTATTTACTGTGTTTGTTATTGTTTAAGATAAAACCAATTTGGGAAACAAACTACTTTTGTCATTTTTATGGATGTTTATGGTTTGTTTACAGATTATTGTCTAACTAGCATGTTTTATTTATGTATGGAAGTGATTTTACCTTATGCTGGTCTAGGACTGTAATAAAGATTTGGAATTTGCAATATACAGTTTGTGTATGTTACTTTAAGTATATATACATTTAAGTGTATATATATATATATATATATATATATATATATATATGGAGAAATGTGAAATGTGAATTTAAAATGGTGGCTATGTTTTAATTTGTGCATTGTTTTCGAAAGTGCAAATTTTGCAAATTTGCCTTAAAATGTGATGTAAAGATCTTCTCCAGTTAGGCATTTAAAAGCTCAAATGCATATTCCTAGTCTGATAAGTGGAAAAGAAAACTTCTATTCAGATGTGATAAACATGTTTTCTTTTGCAATTCCATAAGGAATTCCCACATTTGAGTTCATATCACAGTCCCCTTTATGTATAAAAGCTATAATTAATTTCTAAAATCCACTGCACAATTACAGTTTCCCCTTAGAGAGCTAATAACACAAACTGAGGATGGCACAAAAATGCCCTCTAGCAATCACAGGTATGATGAGGGACTAGGAACAAGCATGCATACACCACTCTTATCACTTTACTTATACTTTATATCTTGGACAAATTCAAGCATATCATCAGCCTGACTGAGGATCCAAGTCAAGTCACCGTAACCACAGAGAATATCATGATAATGATGCAGGTGGAAATATAGGAGAATCTGGACGCAGAGTGAAAGGTGGTGATCAATATGATAGTATTAGTTGTCTTCCTGCTAATACTGCTTTCTCATATTGCATCTGAGGATCACTATGGTAAATGCTGGATCCATACTCCACACCCTCCACTTCAAAAATATCATCAGTTAGGCAACATCATAATTGGTGGGATTGTTTCTCATAGTTTCATCATTGTTAATTCAGTAGCCTTCACAACAGAACCCCCAGCACCTTCATTTGAAGATCTTTTGTAAGGAGCTAATCCTTTTTAACTTGTTTTGTTTTGTTTTGTTACTTGGTCTTAGTCTTAGAAGCTGCAGTCGCATAAAAAAATGTTTTCTTGGACTGTTGAAAAAGCTAATGCATTTAACAGAAAGCTGCAGAAAGAAGCAAATTCCACATCGCAAAGCAAAAAATTGTCTACCCCCAAGAGAGTTCAGAGCCTCCACATTGAAGGAAAGGAGTTAGCATTTCCCAGATTGAATCAGCTCTATTCATTTTGCCCACATGGAGGAAGATGTACTGGTAACATAGTCCACCCACCATTGTAACAGGATTGGTCCAAATATGCCTCTTCAAATATGACTACTACTGTTACTACTATTGTTAAAATTTGATGGTGGGAGATTCTATCATTTCTTACATTTCTTTTGAAGTTAAGGTGGAAAAAGAGAGAGAGAGAGTGAGAGAGAGAGCAGGAAGAATTTTAGCTCTTCTTTCTTTTACATACACCTGCATCTCATCCTTCTCTATCCCATGGTTCCTTTCTTACCATCATATACATACTGTGTCCACTTGCACTTTTGTTGTGTTTTCCATTCCTTCTGATATTTCTGTTATTTGGCTTCAAAAACAGCAGTGTTTCTATGTTTCATTTTACTTACATTTCCTGACTCTTTCCAATCATGAGAGTTACCATAACTATCTCAGTGCATATTAAAATAGACTGATTTCTTCTTCTATTTTTTCCTTCCAAGAATGTATTTTTTGAAGGAATATTTATATGACATTGAGGTGGCTATCATGCTATCATTATGAATGTCTATACTGCAGGGTTACAAGATCAATAGAAAAAGTAAATATAAATGTGAGTGTGCTTTGAATCATAGTAACATACCTTAACAATACTAACATTTTGAAGATACTGTAAATACTCATATTGCTGATTGTTTAATTTTTCCCACCTGAAAAGGCATATGAATAATAGTGGTGAATCTGATACAGAACAAAATGGCAATAATTTATTAAGGGAGGAATATATGACTCATTGTAGTTTTTAATCTTGTCCTAGTATGGTGCCTAAAAATTACCAGCACATCCTGGCCTTGGCATCTGCAGTACAGGAGATAAATGAAAATCCTCAACTATTACCAAATGTCACCTTGGGTGTCTGCATCTATGACAGCTATTTCAGTGCGCAGAGGACTTATCATGCTACTATGCTTCTTACATCCACATTGGAGATATTTGTCCCTAACTATTTATGTGACACCCAGAATCATTTGGTAGCAGTCATTGGAGGACTGGATTCAGATATTTCTCTCTATATGGCCACTGTATTGGATATCTACAAAATTCCACAGGTAAGGTATATGTGTATATGAATATTATAAATAATAGTGGTAAAATGAACAGCTTGTGAGGACAAATGCCTTTTTCACATTCAATGAGAATGTGCACATAATATTTCCAAGAAGATGAAATTAATCCTATTTGACGGTAAGCATTTATCTATCTATCTATCATCTATCTATCTATCTATCTACATCTATCTATCATCTATCTATCTATCTATCTATCTATATCTATCTATCTATCGATCTATCTATCTATCTATCATCTATCTATATCTATCTATATCTATCTATCTATCTATCTATCATCTATCTATCTATCATCTATCTATCTATCATCTATCTACTCTATCATCTATTTTATTAGATTTGTATCTCAAAACTTCTCCTATGGAAGACGAAGTTGGCAAACATCAAACAGTGAAGCCATACAAGTTCAAATAAAATAGAAACATAGTCAAAACACTTTTAAACCTTCTAAAAACATGCTCCCCTACCCACCTTGGGGAACATGTGTATCTGAATATCATTTTGGGCATTATCCATCCAGTATATGTGATCTCTAAAAGGCCTTCGAGAATCTATATATCTTGAAAGAGTTTTGTACTTGACTTATCTCCAAGATAGAAAAAAAAATTCACATCTTCCTCCCAAGTTTGAGCCCCATGTTACCTGTCCTTGAACTCAAAGATTACTAAGATCTTGTTTGATGAAAGGAGTGCTGAAAGACAATGCATTCAATGGCTCTCCAACAGGTACATGGTGTTAGGCTTTTCATTGGTCATTGCATTCAATGGCTCTCCAACAGGTACATGGTGCTAGGCTTTTTCATTGGGTCAGTCATGGTGATAGTACACAGGGGTCAGGAAACTGGCTGGCGAAAGAACAATGTAGATATAAAAGTTGCACTTGAGATTGAGTTACCATTACTGGGACTTCAGTTATAGAAGTCAAGGGAAGATAGTCCACTAAAGAATAGCATGTTGTTACTGAATAGATTCATAGATGTTGTAGTCTAGAAATAAGAGAATAATGTAGTAATATAATTTAAAATAAGTATAAAGGTAAAGGGACCCCTGACCATTAGGTCCAGTCGTGGCTGACTCTGGGGTTGCGGCGCTCATCTCGCTTTATTGGCCAAGGGAGCCAGTGTACAGCTTCCGGGTCATGTGGCCAGCATGACTAAGCTTCTGGCGAACCAGAGCAGCGCACGGAAACACCGTTTACCTTCCCGCCGGAGCGGTACCTATTTATCTACTTGCACTTTGACGTGCTTTTGAACTGCTAGGTTGGCAGGAGCAGGGAACGGGAAATGGGAGCTCACCCCATCACTGGGATTCAAACCGCCAACCTTCTGATCAGGAAGTTCTAGGCTCTGTGGTTTAACCCCCAGTGCCACCCGTGTCCTGAAAATAAGTAAAGCATTTATTAAAAACCAAGTAAAAGAATCCCCCTTAAAAACCCATCCCAGCAGAATATCTGTGAAACAAAGCAGAAGAGCTGCACCTCATGAAACTGTCAAATTTTACCTATTAAAGGACAGGGTAAGGCTGTGCATCTTTAGAATAAGCCAGAAGCTAAGCAACAAAGATGCTAGATGCATCTGTGGGTGTTACATAATTTAGAAGTTGCCAAAGAAAAATCGCTCTCCCAGGTAATCATTCCCAACACTCCAGGAACATAATAAGTATTATTATCATAATTTTCACTCATATCTCCTCTTTCATCTTCAGCTAACATTCAGTCCTGCACCAGTGATGAATGATAAAACCCCAGGACTTTCCTTCTACCAGATGGTCCCCCAGGAAACTCTTCAGTATGAGGGCATTCTCTCTCTGCTTCTGCATTTTGGGTGGACGTGGATTGGGGTCATTGTTATGGATAATGATAATGGAGAAAGATTTGTGCAAACTGTGCTTCCAGTCTTTTCCCAGAAGGGTGTTTGTTTTGCCTTCATAGAGAGAATCCCCACCCTTTCTTTTGTTACTGAATTTATGGACATCATAGAAGAAGGGGTCAAAATAAATGAAAGTATGATGGGCAGCAAAGCAAATGCAGTAGTGATCTATGGAGAATCTTATTCCATGTCATTTTTTAGATGGCTTCCGGTTTTATCTGTTGAAAATAAATTAATGGGGAAAGTTTGGATAGCTACAGCCCAGCTGGAGCTCAGTGCATTTCACTATCAAAGGCATTGGGATGCAGAACAATTCCATGGTGCTATACTCTTCAGATATCAGTTCAGTTATTTACAGAGATTTCACAAGTTTCTTAAGAAAAGAAATCCTTTAAATACAATAAAAGATGATTTTATAAAGAATTTCTGGGAGCATGTATTCAGCTGTGTCTTCTTAAATACCACTGGGGACCCTGTGGATGGAGGTATTTGTACAGGAGAAGAGAAGTTGGAGAGCCTCCCTCTCCCTTTTTTTGAAATGAGTATGACTGGGCACAGCTACAGCATCTATAACGCAGTCTATGTAGTGGCCCATGCTTTAGAAGCCATGTTCTCATCCAGAAGGACATATGGCACAGTGTTAGTCAGAGGAGGAGCTGAACTTCAGAATCAACCATTTTGGCAGGTAATGGGCATTCTCATGCGGTAGCATACTGTATTTTGAAGGTAACAAAAGATACTAATTTGTCTTAAAACTGTACCTTTTTTTTTTTTTTTTGCATATAAACCTACTGTAAATACAGTGTATTATGGGTTATGGATATTCATTTTCTGATTTGTGTAGTATGATGGATGACTATTTTTTTTCTACCAATTTTTGTTCATCCCCAATAGAGTATTTTTTTTATGCTATTGTCTTCAGAATGAAGTTAGGAAAATGCAGGTCAGGAGTTTTATAAATTCTTCTAAAGTGCCCATTTTAAGTTCAAAATTTTGCACACTACAGTGGTACCTCGGGTTAAGTACTTAATTCGTTACGAAGGTCCGTTCTTAACCTGAAACTGTTCTTAACCTGAAGCATCACTTTAGCTAATGGGGCCTCCTGCTGCCACAGCGCCATCAGAGTACGATTTCTGTTCTCATCCTGAAGCAAAGTACTTAACCCGAGGTACTATTTCTGGGTTAGCGGAGTCTGTAACCTGATGCATATGTAACCTGAGGTACCACTGTACTATATAAATGCTGTTATTTATTTATCTTAGAATCATAGAATCATAGAGTTGGAATAGACCACAAGGGCCATCGAGTCCAACCCCCTGCCAAGCAGGAAACACCATCAAAGCACTCCTGACATATGGTTGTCAAGCCTCTGCTTAAAGACCTCCAAAGAAGGAGACTCCACCACACTCCTTGGCAGCAAATTCCACTGTCGAACAGCTCTTACTGTCAGGAAGTTCTTCCTAATGTTTAGGTGGAATCTTCTTTCTTGTAGTTTGGATCCATTGCTCCGTGTCCGCTTCTCTGGAGCAGCAGAAAACAACCTTTCTCCCTCCTCTATATGACATTCTTTTATATATTTGAACATGGCTATCATATCACCCCTTAACCTCCTCTTCTCCAGGCTAAACATGTCCAGCTCCCTTAGCCGTTCCTCATAAGGCATCGTTTCCAGGCCTTTGACCATTTTGGTTGCCCTCCTCTGGACATGTTCCAGTTTGTCAGTGTCCTTCTTGAACTGTGGTGCCCAGAACTGGACACAGTACTCCAGGTGAGGTCTGACCAGAGCAGAATACAGTGGCACTATTACTTCCCTTGATCTAGATGCTATACTCCTATTGATGCAGCCCAGAATTGCATTGGCTTTTTTAGCTACCGCGTCACACTGTTGGCTCATGTCAAGTTTGTGGTCAACCAAGACTCCTAGATCCTTTTCACATGTACTGCTCTCAAGCCAGGTGTCACCCATCTTGTATTTGTGCCTCTCATTTTCTTTACATCTAGCTCCATCACTTTCTCAGAAGTGTTTCGTTTAATAACAGTGCTGGGGACCAGATTTCTTTCGATCAAAGTGTGAAAATAATAGCTGGATTTGATGTTATAAACTTGATTGTTTCCTCCAACCAATCCTTTCATAAAGTGAAAGTTGGTAGGCTTGATCCTCAGGCTCCTCCAGACAGAGTGTTAACCATCAATGAGAAGGTCATAAGATGGCACAGCTTGTTTAACCAGGTAAGAACTGACTGTCAGCACCTTGCAAACTGTTTAATAGTTCAGTGAGTTTTAAGTCACTATTCTGACATGTCTAAATGGAATAAAATAAAATTTTAGCTGTAAACTACCTTAAATCCCTTTTGGATTCTTTTGTGAGCTCTAGGACACTATTCTGACATGCAATATTTTTTAAAGAAATTAAATTAAATTAATTAAAATTTAATGAAGTAGAATTAAAAAACTGGTGTATGCAAATATAAACAGAACATTAAGTATATGCAAACAAACATAAACATATATATGTTTAAAGTTTTTGATGGTAACATCAAATCAAATCCAGCTGATCTATATTACAGTTCAGTCCTATAAATCACAGATTTCAGGAGCAGTTCTATAGCATGATGCACCACAATGAGCAGAGTTAGAATCCAGTGGATCTCTAGCTGAACTGGAAGTTTCCTGGCCTGGTAATTTATCCCAATTGCTCCCTTCCTTTCAAAATAACAATTATGTTGTACCCACATGTGCAATAACTTTTTGTAAACAGCTTTGAGGTGTTTTTCAATCAAGCAGTGAATACATTTTATGAAATAGATAAATATGCTCCAGCTATTTATAATTCTTCTGTACGTAATGGCTAGATGATTCTCTAAGAAACAACTAAAAGTCCCCAAAATCTTAAGGATACCAAGTTCATTTTTCTTGTCCTTTTTCATTTCTGGATTAGGCACAACCTTTATCTGTATGCACTGAGAGTTGTTATCCTGGTTATAGCAAGAAAGTGAAGGAGGGGGAGCCATTTTGCTGCTATGATTGTATCCCATGTCCTGAAATGAAGATTTCAGCTCAAAAGGGTAATACACAAACACACACACTTTACAGGTTTCCAATATTGGATTAGAAAAGTATAGTTCTGAGGGACAGACAGTGTGGTTTGTTTTACTCAATGTTTGAAACATGATAGAACCATTTGACAGTAAGAAGATATTTCAGATTACTCTGATCTTTATTGTTATCATTTTTATTTGACCAGAATTCTGAATGTTTCATCGGTGGTTTTTAACTCCCTTAATCTCTAATATCATTTTCCTTCAGTCCATAGTCCAAATTAACCAGAGGAACAGAGCTTTTCAATGGCATTCTAACTAACCAGTTGAGAGGGGCTTTCAATTAATTTGCTAAAATGAACTGAGTCTGTTGGATCAACTGAGTTTGGGCCACATAATCACCTATAGTTAATGTTACTCTTTGTTTATATGTGGTGTTTTGGCCACAAAGGCCCCAGGTTGATCAAATGGGTTGGCTCGGATAATACAAAAAAAAAAAAAAAGAAAGAAAAGAAAAGAAAAGAAAAGAAAAGAACATCTTGACATTTTAAAAAATGTAAGAGCAACCAAATGTCATCAAGTCTCATCTGTCTTGTTGCTGTTGTTGTTTAGACGTGTCCTACTCTTTGTGACCCCATGGAGCAGAGCACGTCAGGCACTCCTGTCTTCCACTGCCTCCCGCAGTTTGGTCAAACACATGCTGGTAGCTTCGAGAACACTATCCAACCATCTCGTCCTCTGTCGTCCCCTTCTCCTTGTGCCCTCAATCTTTCCCAACATTAGGGTCTTTTCCAGGGGGTCTTCTCTTCTCATGAGGTGGCCAAAGTATTGGAGCCTCAGCTTAACGATCTGTCCTTCCAGTGAGCACTCAGGTATTATTTCCTTAAGAATGGAGAGGTTTGATCTTCTTGCAGTCCATGGGACTCTCAAGAGTCTCCCCCAGCACCATAATTCAAAAGCATCAATTCTTCGGTGATCAGCCTTCTTTATGGTCCAGCTCTCACTTCCATACATCACTACTGGGATAACCATAGCTTTAACTATACAGACCTTTGTTGGCAAGGTGATGTCTCTGCTATTTAAGATGCTGTTTAGGTTTGTCATTGCTTTCCTCACAAGAAGCAGGCGTCTTTTAATTTTGGGACTGCTGTCACCATCTGCAGTGATCATGGAGCCCAAGAAAGTAAAATCTCTCACTGCCTCCATTTCTTCCCCTTCTATTTGCCAGGAGGTGATGGGACCAGTGGCCATGATCTTCGTTTTTTTGATGTTGAGCTTCAGACCATATTTTGCACTCTCCTCTTTCACCCTCAATAAAAGGTTCTTTAATTCCTCCTCACTTTCTGCCATCAAGGTTGTGTCATCTGCATATCTGAGGTTGTTGATATTTCTTCCGGCAATCTTAATTCCGGCTAGGGATTCATCCAGCCCAGCCTTTCGCATAATGAATTCTGCATATAAGTTAAATAAGCAGGGAGACAATATACAGCCTTGTCGTACTCCTTTCCCAATGTTGAACCAATCAGGTGTTCCATATCGAGTTCTAACTGTAGCTTCTTGGCCCACATAGAGATTTCTCAGGAGACAGATGAGGTGATCAGGCACTCCCATTTCTTTAAGAACTTGCCATAGTTTGCTGTGGTCGACACAGTCAAAGGCTTTTGCATAATCAATGAAGCAGAAGTAGATGTCTTTCTGGAACTCTCTAGCTTTCTCCATAATCCAGCGCATGTTTGCAATTTGGTCTCTGGTTCCTCTGCCTCTTCTAAATCCAGCTTGCACTTCTGGGAGTTCTCAGTCCACATACTGCTTGAGCCTTCCTTGTAGAATTTTAAGCATAACCTTGCTAGCGTGTGAAATCAGTGCAATTGTGCGGTAGTTGGAGCATTCTTTGGCACTGCCCTTCTTTGGGATTGGGATGTAGACTGATCTTCTCCAATCCTCTGGCCACTGCTGAGTTTTCCAAACTTGCTGGCATATTGAGTGTAGCACCTTAACAGCATCATCTTTTAAAATTTTAAATAGTTCAGCACGAAAATCATCACTTCCACTGGCCTTGCTATTAGCAGTGCTTTCTAAGGCCCATTTGACTTCACTCTCCAGGATGTCTGGCTCAAGGTCAGCAACCACACTACCTGGGGTGTACAAGCCATCCATATCTTTCTGGTATAATTCCTCTGTGTATTCTTGCCACCACATCTTGATGTCTTCTGCTTCTGTTAGGTCCTTTATTATGGTAATCTTTGTACGAAATGTTCCTTTCATATCTGCAATTTTCTTGAACAGATCTCTGGTTCTTCCGATTCTGCTGTTTTCCTCTATTTCTTTGCATTGCTCGTTTAATTGCTCATCTGTCTAATCCCCCCCCCGACCCCACTGGTGGGGGATTGCAAGGATTTATTCCTCATGAATCCTCTCTTTCCCCTTCCTGAACTTCCTCACAGCCCCCAGAAGGCTATGAAGAATAACCACCATTGATCATGGGTGTGGCCGAAAACTTTAAAATATGCCCTTCTAAGTGAATTCCAGAATTAGCCTCTTCCCCTAACATTATAAAAAGAATGAAGCTTTCATATGTTGTTTTTTTATGTTTCCATACAAACTCTCCAAAGGTCAGATTCATATTCTTCAGAAAAGTTACATAGGCAGTAAAACATAGCTTAGTTACAAAATGGTGAAAGTTCCTCAATTATTGGTATATTAATGCAAGAATGTCTGATGACAGCATGCAGTTAAGCAGCAACAACCAACTCAAACATCTTCACACATGGGGCTTCTTGGTTAGACTTGGTGGGGAGGGGGAAAGACTTGATTACCACTTTTTTCCTCCAAGAGGAAATGATCTAGCTAAGCGTGGTAGGACAGCTTAATCTATGATATTAACCCCTCCATGTGTTACTTAGACTTAAGCATATTGGTTACAGGAGGCTGATTATCTCATAGTGCCTTCATAACATATCTTTAGGTGCCAGGTGAAAACATTCCTCTTCAATTAGGCTTTTCTCTGATTAAGCAATCTGAGGCTGGCATTTCTGTTGTCATTATGTTGTGTATTATTATGTTGTTTTTATGTTGTACCCCAGCGTATAATCTTTTGATCAAGGGCAGTATATAAATTAAATAAATAATAACAATATGTTACCTTTGCTTTTCAGATATGCATGACTGTTTTGACTGCATGGACACAACCTATCCAAACATCAAGCATGATTTTTGCATACCCAAAGCTAGAACATTCTTATCTTATAAAGAACCTCTAGGGATCAGCTTAAGCCTCGTCACACTTTCCTTAGTGTTAATAACAGCTCTGGTGCTGGGAATAATTCTGAAGCACCACAACACTCCCATAGTCATAGCCAACAACCGGAACCTCACATACATTCTCCTGATTTCCCTTCTGCTTTGCTTCATTTCTGCATTGCTTTTCATTGGCCATCCTGAACCGGTGAAATGTCTTCTCCGACAAACTGCTTTCAGCATCATCTTCTCAGTGGCTGTTTCTTCTGTGCTGGCAAAAACTATCATGGTGGTTCTGGCATTTATGGCCACAAAGCCAGGAAGCAGGATGAGGAAATGGGTGGGGAAAAGCCTGGCCAACTCCATTGTTGCATCCTGTTCCCTCATGCAAGCAGGCATTTGCAGTGTGTGGCTGGCATCCTCTGCCCCATTTCCAGATGTGGACATGCACTCAGTGACTACAGAAATTATATTAGAATGTAATGAGGGATCTGTCATTTTGTTTACTTGTGTCTTGGGCTATCTTGGCTTCTTGGCTATTGTCAGTTTCATTGTGGCTTTCTTTGCTCGGAAGTTACCGGACAGTTTCAATGAAGCCAAGTTTATCACTTTCAGCATGTTGGTCTTCTGCAGTGTGTGGCTATCCTTCATTCCAGCTTATCTGAGCTCCAAGGGCAAGTACATGGTGGCTGTGGAGGTCTTTTCTATTTTAGCTTCCAGTGCTGGGTTGCTGGGTTGCATCTTTGCACCCAAATGTTATATCATTTTGTTGAGGCCTGAGCTGAACAACAGGGGACAGCTAGTAAGAAGATAAGACTGAATAGCATGCTTTTTGTTACAGTCTGTGGTCTGGATGCATTTGTGCATGTATGCACACACCTTTCTGATATGTTTCCCTTTCTGGTGCTGTTCAATGTACATTTTGCTCAAAATTCTCCAATCACTACTAGTTTGAAATACATGTGAAACTCAGAATCAACTTTTAAAAATGTATGTACAGAAGGTAAGTCATACAGACTTACGTATGTACAGAAAGTACATAAGTCAGACACATTCAAGAAATGGGATCATCTTAATAGATGGTCCTGGTTACGGCCAGGCTCTCAACCTGGTTCCCCCCACCCTGGTGTGGGTGGAGCTATCACACACACGCAGGGGTGGCACCACAATTACCCAGGGCTATTGCCCAATCATGTCAAAGGGTGATAGTGGGGGAAAGTATAAAAGCAGCGAAGTGTGCCAGGCTCTTGCTTCGCGTTGCTGAACACCTGCCCACCCTCCCTTTAATTTAGATCTGTTGGTCTTGCTTTGGGCTTTGGTTGGTTGCCTGGCTTGATTTGGGGGCCGGGTAGGAAATTTTCCATTTGGCAAATTGGCACGGGCCACTTGGTTTTTGCCTACCTCTTAGCAATCGTCACAACTTTGTAAGGTTTGGCGGTTAGGTATTGGCTTATTGTGAATGGGGGAGGGGTGGACTGCCATCGCCTGCCCCTCCAGTGTCAAGGGTATTCCGTTAAAGGAAGCCGGGGCCTTGTTCCTGTCCGAAGTCCGCTTGAAGGGTGAGGGCCATGCCAGGCCGCTGGGAACACCAGAGGAGATGCAGGCGGGTTCCCCCAAAGCAATTTCCCTTTGGGTGATTTACCCTTACAGACTTCCTGCAAAGAGGACAGGAGTCAGATATAGTCTTGCCAATGCCTAAGCCAATACCGCTCTCATTCCTGTCAATCAATAAAGTTGTGGCCAATTTTTTGCCCAAAAACCTTAAACAAAATATCCATGTCCGTGTGAATTTATTTATCTTAATGGGGAGTCTGCTTGAGGGTCTTGCCATGCAACTATAGAGCAACACAGAAATGAGGATCACAGTAGGTTTAAATGGAGGTATAATGAATGCTTTTAAAACATGGTGAGGATTAAAGTAAGTTTGCATTCTGGCTCCCACTCTTTTTAATTTTATAGTACAGTGGTGCCTCGCAAGACGAAATTAATTCGTTCCGCAAGTTTTTTCTTCTTGCGAGTTTTTCGTCTTGCGATGCAAAGTTTCCCATAGGAATGCATTGAAAATCAATTAATGCGTTCCTAGGGAAACCGCTTGCCAGGCTGGCGGTGCGGAGAAGGGCTTTTCTCCCCACCGCAAGCCTTCAGGACAGGTACGGGAACAGAGGGGAAGGCGCGCAGCGCTTTCCCTCTGTTCCCGGGGCTTGCGTGGGAGGAGGGTTTTTCCTCCCCACCGCCAACATTCAGAACAGCATTCTGAATGTTGGCGGTGGGAAGGAAAACCCTCCTCCCACCCCAAGTCTTCAGGAAAGCCATCCGATGCCGGGCGGGGGAGAAGGTGTCCCCGCCCCCCCGCCCGGCATCGGAGCTTCGTTCCGATGCCGGGCGGCGGGAGGAGGCGTTTCCCCCCCCCCCCCGCATCGGAGCTTCGTTCCGATGCCGGGCGGGGGGGGAGGAAGCGTTCCCCCCCCGCCCGGCATCGGAGCTTCGTTCCGATGCCGGGCGGCGGGAGGAGGCATTTCCCCCCCCCCGCCCAGCATCGGAGCTTCGTTCCGATGCCGGGCGGGGGGGGGAGGAAGCGTTCCCCCCCCGCCCGGCATCGGAGCTTCGTTCCGATGCCGGACGGGGGGGAGGAGGCGTTCTCCCCCCCCCGCCCGGCATCGGAGCTTCGTTCCGATGCCGGGCGGCGGGAGGAGGCATTTCCCCCCCCCCCCCGCCCGGCATCGGAGCTCCGTTCCGATGCCGGGCGGCGGGAGGAGGCATTTCCCCCCCCCCCGCCCGGCATCGGAGCTTCGTTCCGATGCCGGACGGGGGGGGAGGAGGCGTTCTCCCCCCCCCGCCCGGCATCGGAGCTTCGTTCCGATGCCGGGCGGCGGGAGGAGGCATTTCCCCCCCTGTTATGTACTGAGTTGAATAGGATCCAAACTGTAGCAGTCTGATTGGTCCTAGAACAATAGGATCCAAAAGGCAGCAGTCTGATTGGTCCTAGAACAATAGGATTCAGAATGCAGCAGTCTGATTGGCCCTAGAACAATGCAGCAGTATGATTGGTTGGCAGGAACCACCCAATCCTGCTCCAGATAGAAGTGAATCCACAACCTGATTGGCTTACAGTAGAATTCCAGAATTAGCCAATCATGTGCAGCCCATTGTGTAAATAATGTATATAAAGCAGATACTGTGAGGGGACATTTATTCATTCCTCCTCACTACTATGAGCTGAATAAAGAGCATGAAATCACTTTGCGACTCTGAGTATATTTCACTGGCGACGAAGGTGGGATCCCGCTGAGCTGACTGCCACACACAGCACCGCAGCACCGCCAACTGCCGCACCGCTGCCTCGCACCGTGTATCCAGGCTTCAGCTCCGGGGCACAAGGAACTCAGAATGGCAGCCAACAGCAGCTTCTCGCCATTCAACCCAGCATCTGGAGACTGGGAAGCGTACGCCTCCCGTTTCACCTTCCTCCTAGAAGCCAAAGGGGTCACCGACGAAGAAGACGCCAAGAAGAGGGCGATATTCTTCAGCGTCTGCGGAGAGGAGACGTTTGAAATCGCCCGGGCTCTCCTTGCGCCTGAAGACGTCGCTACTGTTCCATACAAAACAATAATGGAACAGCTGAAGGGGCACTTTTCGCCACAGCCCTCAGTGGTGGCTCGTCGAAATGCCTTCTACGCAAAGCGGCAAGCCCCTGGGGAAACCATAACTGGGTTTGTGACCTCTCTCCGCCAAGCCGCCCGGTTCTGCAACTTCTCAGAGCTGGAGAACATGCTTCGTGACCGCCTCGTCGGTGGCCTGAAGGATGAGAAGCTGCAACGACGCCTCTACGCTAAGAAGGACCTAACGTTCCAGGTCGCTCTGGAGGAGGCCCTGGCAACAGAAGCTGCCGAGAGGTCGACCCAAGAGGCACGGCCGAGCCTGCCATCCCAACCGAGGGTCCACCATGAAGACCTCACCGACGACTCAGGATCCGACAGGGAGGAGGTGCACCGAGTACAGCAGCGCACTCAAGCAGCGCACAGACCACAGCTGCCTCGACGAGAAGGAGGGAACTGCGCAAGCTGCGGGGAGAGTCACGAGAGGAGGACCTGCCGTTTCCGCAACGCAGAGTGCAGGCAGTGCAGAAAATCGGGACACATCGCCCGGGTGTGTCGGGCTCGGCCCACCCGACACCAGGCATCAGATGACCAATCCAAGAGCCCCAGGTCCCGGGGCCCAACGCACCAAGGCAACTCGACGGAGCTCACGGACTTCCAGGTATACCAGTTGCCCCACCCCAACGTAGAGAAAATTTATGTAGAGGTACAGATAGAGGGGGCCCCATGCCGCATGGAGCTTGACACGGGTTCAACTCTATCCATAATCTCGGCAAGGACCTTAAGGAAACTGTGTCCCACTGGGGGTCCCAAACTCAGGCCGGCCCCATTCACCCTCCGGGACTTCCAGAAACGTAAGGTCCCCACAATGGGGGTGGGGACCTTCAGGGTGCAATACCGAGGGCGGACGCGGCAACTGGACTTGCTTGTGGTCAAGGGCCCCTACATTAGCTTACTGGGATTGGCATGGTTTGGACCACTAGGGCTAGCTGTCACCGGGGTGAACCACACTAGCTTACAAGTGGACGTGGACGCCATATGCAAGGAATTTCCAGGGGTTTTCGATGGGAAATTGGGACAGTATACGGGCCCCCCCATTGCGCTACAGCTTGACCCCGCAGTACGACCGGTCAGGCTCAAGGCCCGCCGGGTCCCGTTCGCCTTGAAACTCCGTATAGACGAGGAATTGGACCGACTCGTAGAGCAAGGAGTGCTGGAGCCGGTGCCTAATGCTCCCTGGGAAACCCCAATCGTCACACCCGTCAAGCCTAATGGTTCGGTCCGCATCTGCGCAGACTACAAATGTACCATAAACAAGGCCCTCACGGCCCACGCATACCCAGTGCCAGTGGTCAGCCATGTCCTTGCCACCCTGGCTGGGTCGAAAATTTTTGGCAAGCTGGACTTGGCCCAAGCATATCAACAGCTGCCAGTAGATGAGGCCACAGCAGAGGCACAGACGATTGTGACGCACAGAGGAGCGTTCAGGGTAAAGCGGCTGCAATTCGGTGTCAGCGTGGCACCAGGCATATTCCAGAATATAATGGACTCTCTCCTTAAAGGGATTCCTGGCGTCACCCCCTTCTTCGATGATGTGTTGATTGCCGGCCCCACACCAGAGGAGTTTGAGGACCGCCTCCGCACCGTTCTGCACCGTTTCCAGACGGCGGGTCTCAAGGTGAAGCGGGAAAAATGTCTACTAGGAGTGCCTCAGGTGGACTTTCTGGGATTTATGGTGGACGCAGAAGGGGTCCACCCGACTGGGGACAAGGTACGGGCCATTTGTGATGCCCCAGCGCCCAAGAGCAAGACTGAACTTCAGGCCTTCTTGGGACTATTGAACTTTTACCATTCCTTCCTTCCCCACAAGGCGGCGGTAGCGGAGCCCCTACACAGACTCCTGGACAAGCGGGCCCCTTGGGTGTGGGGCCAGCGCCAGGAGGCCGCATTCCAGGCAGTCAAGGACTTGCTTGTCTCAAACTCGGTCTTGGCACACTTCGACGAGAGGCTGCCGGTGATGCTAGCATGCGACGCCTCACCCTATGGCATTGGAGCTGTCCTGGGGCACCAACTCCCGGATGGAAGAGAGGTACCGGTGGCGTACTTTTCCCAGACACTCAACACAACCGAGCGGAACTACTCGCAAATCGACAAGGAGGGTCTGGCAATCGTAAAGGGAGTAAAAAAATTCCATGATTTCTTGTACGGGCGGCCCTTCACCGTGGTGACTGACCACAAGCCGTTGCTTGGCTTGTTTGCCCCCGAAAAGCAGACCCCCCAAGTGCTGTCTCCTCGCGTCCTCAGGTGGTCAATTTTCCTTGCCAGCTACCAGTATGCACTGATTCACCGACCTGGGAAGGCGATGGGCCATGCGGACGCCCTCAGCAGGCTACCACTACCGGAAACAGGCCCTGACCCAGCACCTGCACAAGAGGTTATGAGCCTGGAGCTGCTTCCCGACCGCCCCATTCAGGCACAAGAAGTTGCACACCATTCCAAGAAAGATAGGGTCATCTCCCGGGTCCTGGACTGGGTGTGGAGGGGATGGCCCAGCAGCAGCCCCGGGCCAGAATTTGCCGGCTACACAACCCGCAAACATGAACTGTCGGCCCACAAGGGGTGCCTGTTATGGGGAAGCAGAGTCGTTGTTCCCCAGCCCCTCTGCAAAAGGGTCCTCACAGCCCTACACGAGACACATCCAGGGGTAGTAAGAATGAAGGCCCTTGCCAGGAGTTATGTGTGGTGGCCGGGGATCGATGGAGAGATAGAGGCCTGGGTCAAACACTGCCAGGCCTGCCAAGAATCCCGCCCAGATCCCCCAAGGGCCCCAGTCCAGTCCTGGGAGTCCGCCCGAGCACCATGGTCACGCCTGCATGTGGATTTCGCTGGCCCCTTTCAGGGGAAAACATTCTTCATAGTGGTGGACTCCTACACCAAATGGCTGGAAGTCGCACTGGTACCGTCCACTTCCACGTCCGCAGCCATCCGGGTACTACGCAGGCTGTTTGCAACCCACGGGCTCCCTGACACTCTCGTCTCAGACAACGGGACTGCATTTACGTCAGGAGAATTCCAAACCTTCACAGCGCAGAACGCCATCCGCCACATCCGTTCGGCGCCGTTCCACCCTGCCACCAAGGGCCAAGCAGAACGCATGGTGCGGACCACCAAGGACACCCTTCGCCGCATGACGCAAGGGGACTGGGAGTACCGCCTTGCCACATTCCTTCTAGCACAGCACAGCACCCCCAGCTCAACGACTGGCCGGAGCCCCGCTGAACTACTAATGGGTCGGCGCCTTGCAATCAGATTGGACCGCCTTCACCCCGATAGAGCTCAGGATGAGGTAGTGGTGGGGGAAGGCAGGAACCCCCGGACCTTCGAGGCCCAGGACCCAGTGTACGCAAAGAATTTTGGGGCAGGCCCAGCATGGGTACCCGCCACAATCACCAGGGTCACTGGCCCCGTGTCGTACGAGGTGCTAACGGATGGGGGGCAATGCTGGCGCCGCCACTGCGACCAGATACGGCGACGATTCCCGGGAGAAAACCAGGAGGAGGACAGGTCAGAGGAGTCCCAAGGGAACAGCGGGGCAGTGAGGCCCATAGAGCAGGAGGGGCCAGCAGGAGAGGCAGAATCAGTAAATACAGAGAGGACCCGTGAGGCCGAAAGGACACCGGAACCAGAACCACGACTGAGCGAGCCGGTTGCACCAGACCAAACAGCCGCATCACAGCCAGCATCCTTGGAACACGAGCCAGAACCCGGAGCCCGGACCAGGGAACACCCCAGGCCACAACGCACACGTAGGCCGCCGGCATACCTTGAGGACTATGAATGCGACCTCCCGGGCAGGACTGGAACTTAGAGGGGAGGGGTGTTATGTACTGAGTTGAATAGGATCCAAACTGTAGCAGTCTGATTGGTCCTAGAACAATAGGATCCAAAAGGCAGCAGTCTGATTGGTCCTAGAACAATAGGATTCAGAATGCAGCAGTCTGATTGGCCCTAGAACAATGCAGCAGTATGATTGGTTGGCAGGAACCACCCAATCCTGCTCCAGATAGAAGTGAATCCACAACCTGATTGGCTTACAGTAGAATTCCAGAATTAGCCAATCATGTGCAGCCCATTGTGTAAATAATGTATATAAAGCAGATACTGTGAGGGGACATTTATTCATTCCTCCTCACTACTATGAGCTGAATAAAGAGCATGAAATCACTTTGCGACTCTGAGTATATTTCACCCCCCCCGCCCGGCATCGGAGCTTCGTTCCGATGCCGGGCGGCGGGAGGAGGCATTTCCCCCCCCGCCCGGCATCGGAGCTTCGTTCCGATGCCGGGCGGGGGGGGAGGAAGCGTCCCCCCCCCCGCCCGGCATCGGAGCTTCGTTCCGATGCCGGGCGGCGGGAGGAGGCATTTTCCCCCCCCGCCCGGCATCGGAGCTTCGTTCCGATGCCGGGCGGCGGGAGGAGGCATTTCCCCCCCCCGCCCAGCATCGGAGCTTTGTTCCGATGCCGGGCGGGGGGGAGGAGGCCTTCTCCCCCCCCGCCCGGCATCGGAGCTTCGTTCCGATGCCGGGCGGCGGGAGGAGGCATTCCCCCCCCCCGCCCGGCATCGGAGCTTCGTTCCGATGCCGGGCGGGGGGGGAGGAAGCGTTCCCCCCCGGCATCGGAGCTTCGTTCCGATGCCGGGCGGGGGGAGGAGGTCCGAGGACAGTGGGGAAGACGCGCTGCGCTTCCCCGCTGTCCCGGAGATTTCCCTATGGGCTTTCGTCTTGCGAAGCAAGCCCATAGGGAAATTCGTTTTGCGAAGCGCCTCCAAAACGGAAAACCCTTTCATCTAGCGGGTTTTCCGTCTTGCGAGGCGTTCGTCTTGCGGGGCTCCACTGTAATAGGTTTTTTTAGCCAATGCAAACTTGGTATAGAAATTGCTTGGATCAGCACACTACAGAGAGAACAAATCACTAGGCAACTGCTTCTAATGAATTCTGAATTCTAGACAAAATAAGTTTTGCTTTCCCAATGCAAGTCAATGTAAAGACCAAAGATTATGATTTCTGAATTTTAATTCCGAGTTGAGGTCTTACGCTGCGTGCACACAATGAAGTACTTTGGACTCTGAAGCATCCAAGAGAAATTGCAAGCAGCAACAATAGGAACAAAAACAAAACAAAACAAAACAAAACACCCTAGAAAAACATGATCTACAGTTTGGTTAGAATAAGATGATGTAAGGCAGCTTCCTATGTAACCTGATAAAATGGATTCCAGTATGTTGTTTTCATGAATAAATGACTTTTCTCACACACTTCCCTTTAATATATGCATGTTTGCACAAGTTATATGGTTGGAGAACTATACCTCATGCAGATTTCCAAGGATGACAGCATTTCAGTTCACATATTGCTGTGAACTGCAAATTAGGTTGGCTTATATTAAAATGCCTCCCCCAACCCTGTTTCTCACAGTAATAGTCTACAGATAATTTTCAGGTATCATGTGTGTGCATTTTCTCACCCCTCTCATATATATTTTTCAAATATACATTTCCACAATTATATATCCTCCATTGTAATGATACATTCATCAACTTTCTTTCTTCCCCTTCCATGATTGTTTTAATTTTCCCATAATTTCTGCATATTCTAATAGAACCATTTAGTTCAATTTTCCCCCATTAATATCTCTTTATTGTAGTTCATACTGTTTAATTTACCTTAATTCCTGCTAGCCTTTTCACTTGTTTACAGTTAATATCCAAATATTCCACACAAAAATCCACTCCTCTATATGTACGCTTGATCTTCTTGCTCTCTTCTGCTGGTGAGGCCTGCTTACTCTGCATATTCTATCATTTTAAGTAGCCATTCCTCCATCTTAGGGGCCTCTCTCACCCGCCATTTTTGGGCTAACAAAATCCAAGCTGCTGTAGTTGGGCATCTGTGTATCTATGTCTGCACCATTCCCTCTGTTCTTTGGGGGGGGGGGTATTTTTTTTAAAATATATTTTTTCCATCACATTATATATCATTTCCCAGTACTCTTTAACTATTTTGAATACCCAGCATATATGAAAAAAAGTTCCTTTTACTTCTTTGCATTTCCAACACACATGAGATTCAGATTCAGATTCAACACACATCTTTTATTTTTCTCCTTTATTTTTATTTTTATCAGTTTGATCAGTGTTTCAGGTAAAAAGCAAAAGGCTGTTTAAGGCCCTACTTTCCACATGGAAGTTCAATATTAATTACTATAATCCCTAAAATCACCTCACACCACATTCCCCATGATCAATGATTAATTCTTCCCCAATTTGAATTGTAAAATTGGCTGCTCTTTAGATTGATGACATGTTTGTGAAATTAGACCACATATTTTCCTTATCAGATACATGTACGAGTGACTGTTCTACACAATGAGATCAAACCTATCCAAATAAAAACCACAATTTATGTATTCCAAAGGATATAATCTTCTTGTCTTTTGAAGAACCTGGGTGCTCAATTGAGCCCTTTCTGCTCTTTCCTGTTCTTTGGTCACAGTTCTAGTCCTCTTAACATTTGTGAAGAACCAAAACACTCGCATTGTCAAAGCCAACAACTGGCAGCTCATCTACACTCTCCTCCTCTCTCTCCTGCTCTGCTTCCTTTCTGTATTGCTATTCATAGGACAGCCTCAGAAGGTGACTTGTATCCTCCGACAAACTGCTTTTGGCATCGCCTTCTCAGTGGCTGTTTCTTGTGTGCTAGCAAAAACCCTCACTGTGGTTTTTGCTTTCATGGCCACCAAGCCAGGATCCAGAATGAGGAAATGGGTGGGAAAGAGGCTGGCCAATTCCATTGTACTTTCTTGCTCCATTATACAAGGAGGCATTTGCATTGTGTGGCTGGAAATTTATCCTCCGTTGCCAGAGGCTGACGTACACTCAGTAGCTGAAGAAATTATGCTGGGATGTAATGAGGGGTCTGACACTCTGTTTTACTGCGTCCTTGGCTATATCGGCCTCGGGGCCATTGCAAGCTTCACTTTGGACCTTCCTCGCTAGGAAGTTACCAGACACTTTCAATACAGCCAAGTTTATCACCTTTAGCAGTATTTTGCAGTGTCTCCTGCCAACCTAGCAGTTCAAAAGCACGTCAAAGTGCAAGCAGCTAAATAGGTACCGCTCCGGCAGGAAGGTAAACAGCGTTTCCGTGCACTGCTCTGGTTCGCTAAAGCGGCTTAGTCATGCTGGCCACATGACCCAGAAGTTGTACGCCGGCTCCCTTGGCCAATAAAGCGAGATGAGCGCCGCAACCCCAGAGTCGGTCATGACTGGACCTAATGGTCAGGGGTCCCTTTACCTTTACTTATTTTGCAGTGTTGTGGTTATCCTTTGTCCCAAATATAGGGAAATTTATGGCAGCTGTGGAAATCTTTTCTATCTTAGCCTCCAGTGCTGGGTTATTGTCCTGTATATTTTCTCCTAAATGCTACATTATTTTGTTGAAACCTGAATTGAACAAAAGGGAACAGTTAATACGAAGAACCGACTGAATAATTAAATGATTCTGTCTTCCTTTCTAGTTAGTAAAGTACAATTATGCTAATTATAATCTGACTTCATTTCATAAAAGTTGAGGGTTGCTTTTCATTCTACAATACACACTTCTAAGATTTTAGCTCTCACGTGGTTAAGAGCAGAATGGTGCCATAACATTATTATTTACACACACACACCCAAACTCTGAAGTCACTGCTGATATGCGAATCCATCATCTGGGAGTAAGTCTTATTCCATTCATTGGGATACTTACATGTGAGTAGACATGGTAACAAATCAATTCTGAGAATGAGCCTGGCCTATCAGATTTTAATATGCCTATATTTAGGTTTTTTGTTTTGCTCATAATTCTGTTTTCCTTTGTAAAATATGCAGTGTAGTAGAGAAAATTGAAGATGTGAAGGTTCAAAGGTAACTTTTACACATTCTGCTTCAACATGTTTAATATCCTCCGCTGAATAGGGAATCCTGCCTGATCCAAGTTCCCAATTTTGATTGTAGATTTAGCAGAATGCACATAGAAATCCTTTGAAGAAGGCCAACATATTGACATTGTGCAAGAGTGCCACCTAGAACATCTAGGATTCTCACCTCCTGTATTAATCTCTGAATGGGTAGGTGTCTACTGGATTTGTCTTTGAATACACATCTCAAATTAAGGTGTTCTACACAATGGGTCAACTGTTCTGAACAGGTACAGCCTTTAGTCATGAAATGTCAGGGCTGTTAGGGATGTGGAAATTTCCTCTCAGGCAAAGAGCCCATTGGCATTACATATGGACTGCATTTCTTGATAGGGCCATGTCTAAGTCTTTCTTAGTGTGATTGCCTTTTTCTACTGGTCTTGAATGCCTATACATTGCAAGGAACTCGACTCAAGTAGATAACAAGTAGTTCAATAAGACTGACTTTATTGATCTTATTGGTTGTGTAATCATAGCCTTCTGTTTCCCTATCATTTTCGTCATGTTTTCTTAATAGAAGATGCCAAGTTTTACCTGTCAATTTTTATAGTCCTGTCTTCTCTGTATGCCAATAAAGGTTGATTGGTTGATTGAATGAAAGTATTTATACATTGATGTTTGGTATCCCTAGTTTTGAAAGGCAATTCAGCTGAATTTCTCACTACTACCCTTTTGGTTCTATGATTGTATAGCAAAGTGATGGGGTTCTATAAGATAATGGTTTTGAGTTTGAGGGTAGTATATTCAGAACTTCTCTCATGGTTTATATTGCCCAACTCAACTATGTTAGGCTTCGGGTAGGGAGTCCTGAAAATGGGGTGAAAATATTCATACAGCTGGACAGATTTATGTGAGGTCCTGACTGATAGCAACTTATCAATACTCTAGGGGGTGTGAATCCTTATACTAAAAAATATTCTCTACTCAGGCATTTAAAAGCTCAGATAAGTGGAAAATAAAACTTCTATTCAGTTGTGATAAACATGTTGTTGTTGTTTTTTGCAGTTCCACAGGCAATTCCCATATTTGAATTCATATCACACACCCCTGGCTGTGTTTTAATTTTGTGTATTGTTTTGGAAAGTGCAAATTTTGCAAATTTTCCTTAAAATGTGATGTAAAGATCTTCTCCAGTCAGGTATTTAAAAGCTCAAATGCATATTCCTAGTCTGATAAGTGGAAAAGAAAACTTCTATTCAGATGTGATAAACATGTTGTTGTTTTTTGCAATTCTACAGGGAATTCCCACATTTCAGTTCATATCACACTCCCCTTTATGTATAAAAGCTATAATTAATTTCTAAAATCCACTGCACCATTACAGTTTCCCCTTAGAGAGCTAATAACACAAACTGAGGATGGCACAAAAATGCCCTCTAGCAATCACAGGTATGATGAGGGACTAGGAACAAGCATGCATACACCAGTCTTATCACTTTACTTGTACTTTATATCTTGGACTAATTCAAGGATACCATCAGCCTGACTGAGCATCCAAGTCAAGTCATCGTAACCACAGAGAATATCATGATAATGATGCAGGTGGAAATATAGGAGAATCTGGATGCAGAGTGAAAGGTGGTGATCAATATGATAGTATTAGTTGTCTTCCTGCTAATACTGCTTTCTCATATTGCATCTGAGGATCACTATGTTAAATGCCGGATCCATACTCCACACCCTCCACTTCAAAAATATCATCAGTCAGGCAACATCATAATTGGTGGGATTGTTTCTCATAGTTTCATCATTGTTAATTCAGTAGCCTTCACAACAGAACTCCCAGCACCTTCATTTGAAGATCTTTTGTAAGGAGCTAATCCTTTTTAACTTGTTTTGTTTTGTTTTGTTTTGTTTTGTTTTGTTACTTGGTCTTAGTCTTAGAAGCTGCAGTCGCATAAAAAAATGTTTTCTTGGACTGTAGAAAAAGCTAATGCATTTAACGGAAAGCTGCAGAAAGAAGCAAATTCCACATGGCAAAGCAAAAAATTGTCTACCCCCAAGAGAGTTCAGAGCCTCCACATTGAAGGAAAGGAGTTAGCATTTCCAAGATTGAATCATCTCTATTCATTTTGCCCACCTGGAAGAAGATGTACTGGTAACATAGTCCACCCACCATTGTAACAGTATTGGTCCAAATATGCCTCTTCAAATATGACTACTACTGTTACTACTATTGTTAAATTTGATGATGGGAATTTGATGATGGGAATAAAGAATTTTAGCTCTTCTTTCTTTTACATACGCCTGCATCTCATCCTTCTCTATCCCATGGTTCCTTTCATCATATACATACTGTGTCCACTTGCACTTTTGTTGTGTTTTCCATTCCTTCTGATATTTCTGTTATTTGGCTTCAAAAACAGCAGTGTTTCTATGTTTCATTTTACTTACATTTCCTGACTCTTTCCAATCATGAGAGTTACCATAACTATCGCAGTGTTTCCCATATGCATATTAAAATAGACTGATTTCTTCTTCTATTTTTTCCTTCCAAGAATGTATTTTTTGAAGGAATATTTATATGACTTTGAGGTGGCTATCATGCTATCATTATGAATGCCTATACTGCAGGGTTACAACATCAATAGAAAGAGTAAATATAAATGTGAGTGTGCTTTGAATCATAGTAACATACCTTATCAATACTAACATTTTGAAGATACTGTAAATACTCATATTGCTGATTGTTTAATTTTTCCCACCTGAAAAAGCATATATATAATAGTGATGAATCTGATGCAGAACAAAATGGCAATAATTTATTAAGGGAAGAATATATGACTCATTGTAGTTTTTAATCTTGTCCTAGTATGGTGCCTAAAAATTACCAGCACATCCTGGCCTTGGCATTTGCCGTACTGGAGATAAATGAAAATCCTCAGCTATTATCAAATGTCACCTTGGGTGTCTGCATCTATGACAGCTATTTCAGTGCACAGAGGACTTATCATGCTACTATGCTTCTTACATCCACATTGGAGATATTTGTCCCTAACTATATATGTGACACCCAGAATCATTTGGCAGCAGTCATTGGAGGACTGGATTCAGATATTTCTCTCTATATGGCCACTGTATTGGATATCTACAAAATTCCACAGGTAAGGTATATGTGTATATGAATATTATAAATAATAGTGGTAAAATGAACAGCTTGTGAGGACAAACGCTTTTTTCACATTCAATGAGAATGTGCACATAATATTTCTAAGAAGAAGAAAATAATCCTCTTTGACGGTAAGCATTTATCTATCTATCATCTATCTATCTACATCTATCTATCTATCTATCATCTATTTTATTAGATTTGTATCTCAACACTTCTCCCATGGAAGATGAAGGTGGCAAACATTAAACAGTGAAGCCATACAAGTTCAAATAAAATAGAAACATAGTCAAAACATTTTTAAACCTTGTAAAAACATGCTCCCTTACCCACCTTGGGGAACATGTGTATCTGAATATCATTTTGGGCATTATCCATCCAATATATGTGATCTCTAAAAGGCCTTTGAGAATCTGTATATCTTGAAAGAGTTTTGGACTTGGCTTATCTCCAAGATAGACAAAAAAATTCACATCTTCCTCCCAAGTTTGAGCTCCATTTTATCTGACCTTGAACTCAAAGATTACTAAGATCTTGTTTGATTAAAGGAGTGCTGAAAGACAATGCATTCAATGGCTCTCCAACAGATACATGGTGTTAGGCTTTTCATTGGTCATTTGACTGACTTGTTGGGTCAGTCATGGTGATAGTACACAGGGGTCAGGAAACTGGCTGGTGAAAGAACATTGTAGATATAAATGTCGCACTTGAGATTGAGTTAACATTACTGGGACTTCAGTTATAGAAGTCAAGGGAAGATAGACCACTAAAGAATAGAAAAGTTGTTACTGAATAGATAAGTAGATGTTGTGGTCAGGAAATAAGAGAATATTGAAGTAATATAATTTAAAATTATAGGTAAAGGTATAGGGACCCCTGACCATTAGGTCCAGTCGTGGCTGACTCTGGGGTTGTGGCGCTCATCTCACTTTATAGGCCAAGGGAGCTGGCTAGCATGACTAAGCTTCTGGCAAACCAGAGCAGTGCACGGAAACGCCGTTTACCTTCCCGCCGGAGTGGTACCTATTTATCTACTTGCACTTTGACGTGCTTTCAAACTGCTAGATTGGCAGGAGCAGGGACCGAGAAACGGGAGCTCACCCCGTCACTGGGATTCAAACCGCCAACCTTCTGATTGGGAAGTCCTAGGCTCTGTGGTTTATTTTCTTTTTCTTTTTTTAAATGATATTTATTAAAGTTTCAAAAAAAGGTTACATAGACAAGAAAAAAAATAAAAAAGAAAAAAAATAGAGAAAATACAAAATACAAAATACAAAAAAATAAGAGACACTTAAAAACAAATCAATCTTTCCATGCCTTACATTTCATTTCCTTGTTTCCCTGACCTCCTCACACCTCCCTTTTTTGTATTCCAATTCAGTTAGTTAATTCAGCAATTTCTTTCCCTCTTTGTTTTTATCTTAATCCTTTAACTTAATATATTATAACTTTGGATTCTCACCTGTTAACAATCCATTTTTACATACACCTTTATAACATTGCTGCTAAAACCACTTAACTTCATTCTGACATCATTAATTTTGCAATATTTCTGTAAATAGTCTTTAAATTTCTTCCAATCTTCTTCCACCGACTCTTCTCCCTGGTATCGGATTCTGCCAGTAATTTCAGCCAGTTCCATGTAGTCCATCACCTTCATCTGCCATTCTTCCAGAGTGGGTAGATCTTGTGTCTTCCAATACTTTGCAGTAAGTATTCTTGCTGCTGTTGTGGCATACATAAAGAAAGTTCTGTCCTTCTTTGGCACCAATTGGCCGACCATGCCCAGGAGAAAGGCCTCTGGTTTCTTCAGGAAGGTATATTTATATACCTTTTTCATTTCGTTATAGATCATCTCCCAGAAAGCCTTAATCCTTGGGCATGTCCACCAAAGGTGAAAGAATGTACCTTCAGTCTCTACATTTCCAACATTTATTATCGGGCAAATGATAGATTTTTGCAAGCTTGACTGGTGTCATGTACCACCTGTATATCATTTTCATAATATTCTCTCTTAAGGCATTACATGCCGTGAACTTCATACCTGTGGTCCATAACTGTTCCCAGTCAGCCATCATTATGTTATGTCCAACATCTTGTGCCCATTTAATCATAGCAGATTTCACCGTTTCATCCTGAGTATTCCATTTCAACAGCAAGTTATACATCTTTGATAAAATCTTAGTTTTGGGTTCTAACAGTTCTGTTTCTAATTTTGATTTTTCCACCTGGAAGCCAATTTTCTTGTCCAAATTGTATGCCTCCATTATCTGGTAGTACTAGGCTCTGTGGTTTAACCCACAGTGCCACTCATGTCCCTAAAATAAGTAAAGCATTTATTAAAAACCAAGCAAAAGAATCCCCCTTAAGAACCCATCCCAGCAGAATATCTGTGAAACAAAGCAGAAGTGCACCTCATGAAACTGTCAAATTTTACCTATTAACGGACAGGGTAAGGCTGTGCATCTTTAAAATAAGCCAGAAGCTAAGCAACATAGGTTCTAGATGCATCTATGGGTGTTACATAATTTAGAAGTTGCCAAAGAAAAATCGCTCTCCCAGGTAATCATTCCCAACACTCCAGGAACATAATAAGTATTATTATCATAACTTTCACGCACATTTCCTCTTTCATCTTCAGCTAACATTCAGTCCTGCACCAGTGATGAATGATAAAACCCCAGGACTTTCCTTCTACCAGATGGTCCCCCAGGAAACTTTTCAGTATGAGGGCATTCTCTCTCTGCTTCTGCATTTCGGGTGGACGTGGATTGGGGTCATTGTTATGGATAATGATAATGGAGAAAGATTTGTGCAAACTGTGCTTCCAGTCTTTTCCCAGAAGGGTGTTTGTTTTGCCTTCATAGAGAGAATTCCCACACTTTCTTTTGTCACTGAATTTATGGACATCATAGAAGATGGGGTCAAAATACATGATAGTATGATGGGCAGCAAAGCAAATGTGGTAGCGATCTTTGGAGAATCTTATTCCATGTCATTTTTCAGATGGCTTCCAGTTTTATCTGTTAAAAATAAATTAATGGGGAAAGTTTGGATAGCTACAGCCCAGGTGGAGATCAGTGCATTTCATTATCAAAGGCATTGGAATGCAGAACTATTCCATGGTGCTATAGCCTTCAGATATCAGTTCAGTTATTTACAGACATTTCACAATTTCCTTGAGAAGAGAAATCCTTTAAACACAATAGAAGATGATTTTATAAAGAAATTCTGGGAGACCGTATTCAGCTGTGTTTTCTTAAATACCATTGGCAACCATGTGGATGGAGATATTTGCACAGGAGAAGAGAAGCTGGAGAGCCTCCCTATACCTTTTTTTGAAATGAGTATGACTGGTCACAGCTACAGCATCTATAATGCAGTCTATGTAGTGGCCCATGCTTTAGAAGCCATGTTCTCATCCAGAAGGACATATGGAACAGTTTTAGTCAGAGGAAGACCTGAACTTCAGAATCAACCATTTTGGCAGGTAATGGGCATTCTCATGCGGCAGCATACTGTATTTTGAAGGTAACAAAAGATACTAATTTGTCTTAAAACTGTACCTATGCTGATATTTTCAGCTTTCTTTCTCTGCCCACTGCATAGAAATGAAAGAATAGTGCATGCTTCAGTCAGCTTTCCTTTCCTTTCCTTTCCTTTCCTTTCCTTTCCTTTCCTTTCCTTTCCTTTTTTCTCTCTCCCTCATATAAACCTACTGTAAATACAGTGTATTATGGGTTATGGGTATTCATTTTCTGATTTATGCATTATGATGGATGACAATTTTTTTCCCTACCAATTTTTGTTCATCCCCAATAGGTTAACATTTTTTTATGCTATTGTCTTCAGAATGAAGTTGGGAAAATGCAGGTCAGGAGTTTTATAAATTCTTCTAAAGTGTCCATTTTAAATTCAACATTTTGCACACTACAGTGGTACCTGGGGTTAAGTACTCAATTCGTTCTGGAGGTCCGTTCTTAACCTGAAACTGTTCTTAACCTGAGGCATCACTTTAGCTAATGGGACCTCCCGCTGCCACCGCGCCATCGGAGTACAATTTCTGTTCTCATCCTGAAGCAAAGTACTTAGCCCGAGGTACTATTTCTGGGTTAGCAGAGTCTGTAACCTGATGCATATGTAACCTGAGGTACCACTGTATTATATAAATGCTGTTATTTATTTATCTTCTTTATGTCTAGCTCCATCACTTTCTCAGAAGTGTTTCGTTTAATAACAGTGCTGGGGACCAGATTTCTTTCGATCAAAGTGTGAAAATAATAGCTGGATTTGATGTTATAAACTTGATTGTTTCCTCCAACCAATCCTTTCATAAAGTGAAAGTTGGTAGGCTTGATCCTCAGGCTCCTCCAGACAGAGTGTTAACCATCAATGAGAAGGTCATAAGATGGCACAGCTTGTTTAACCAGGTAAGAACTGACTGTCAGCACCTTGCAAACTGTTTAATAGTTCAGTGAGTTTTAAGTCACTATTCTGACATGTCTAAATGGAATAAAATAAAATTTTAGCTGTAAACTACCTTAAATCCCTTTTGGATTCTTTTGTGAGCTCTAGGTCACTATTCTGACATGCAATATGTTTAAAAGAAATACATGATTTAATGAAGTAGAAATAAAAAACTAGTATATGCAATTATAAATAAAATATTAAGTATATGCAAACAAGCATAAACACATTTATGTTTAAAGTTTTTGAAGGTAACACCAAATCAAATCCAGCTTATCCATATCACAGCTCAGTCTTATAAATGTCTAATCACAGATTTCAGGAGCAGTTCTATAGCATGATGCACCCCAATCAGCAGAGTTAGGATCCAGTCGATCTCTAGCTGAATTGGAAGGTTCCTGGTGTGGTAATTTATCCCAGTTGTTCCCTTGCTTTCAAAATAACAATTATGTTGTACCCACATGTGCAATAACTTTTTGTAAACAGCTTTGAGGTATTTTACAATTAAGCAGTGAATACATTTTATGAAATAGATAAATATGCTCCAGCTATTTATAATTTCTCAGAACATAATGGCTTAATGATTCTCTAAGAAACAACTAAAAGTCCCCAAAATCTTAAGGATTTTTTCTTGACCTTTTTCATTTCTGGATTAGGCACAACCTTTATCTGTATGCACTGAGAGTTGTTATCCTGGTTATAGCAAGAAAGTGAAGGAGGGGGAGCCATTTTGCTGCTATGATTGCATTCCATGTCCTGAAATGAAGATTTCAGCTCAAAAGGGTAATATATCACAAAGGTTTCCAATATCAGTTTTGAAAAGTATTGTTCTGAGGGACAGACCTCTAAAATCAGTCTGGTATGTTTTTCTTCAGTGTTTGAAATGTAATTTTTAAAAATTGATAGAAGTTATTTCAGATTTCTCTGATCTTTATTGTTATCATTTTTATTTGACCAGCATTCTGAATGTATCATCGGTGGTTTTTAACTCCCTTAATCTCTAATATAATTTTCCTTCAGTCCATAGTCCAAATTAACCAGAGGAACAGAGCTGTTCAATGGCATTCTCACTAACCATTTGAGAGGGGTTTTCAATTAATTTGCTAAAATGAACTGAGCATATTGGATCAGCTGAGTTTTGGCCACATAATCACCTATAATTAATGTTACTCTTTGTTTATATGTGGTGTTTTGGCCACAAAGGCCCCAGATTGCTCAAATGGGTTGGCTCGAATAATACAATTAAAAATAAATTAAGAAAAGAACATCTTGACATTTTTTAAAATGTGAGAGCAACCAAATGTCATCAAGTCTCATCTGTCTTGTTGTTGTTGTTGTTTAGTGGTGTCTGACTCTTTGTGACCCCCCCCCCATGGACCAGAGCACTCCTGTCTTCCACTGCCTCCCACAGTTTGGTCAAACTCAAGCTGGTAGCTTCTAGAACACTATCCGACCATGTCGTCCTCTGTCATCCCCTTCTCCTTGCGCCCTCCATCTTTCCCAACATCAGGGTCTTTTCCAGGGGGTCTTCTCTTCTCATGAGGTGGCCAAAGTATTGGAGCCTCAGCTTCACAGTTTCTCCTTCCAGTGAGCACTCAGGGCTGATTTCCTGAAGAATGGATAGGTTTGATCTTCTTGCAGTCCATGGGACTCTCAAGAGTCTCCTCCAGCACCATAATACAAAAGCATCAATTCTTCGGAGATCAGCCTTCTTTATGGTCCAGCTCTCACTTCCATACATCACTACTGGGAAAACCATGGCTTTAACTATATGGACCTTTGTTGGCTAGGTGATGTCTCTGCTTTTTAAGATGCGGTTTAGGTTTGTCATTGCTTTCCTTCCAGGAAGCAGGTGTCTTTTAATTTCGTGACTGCTGTCACCATCTGCAGTGATCATGGAGCCCAAAAAAAGTAAAATCTCTCACTGCTTCCATTTCTTCCCCTTCTATTTGCCAGGAGGTGATGGGACCAGTGGCCATGATCTTCGTTTTTTTGATGTTGAGCTTCAGACCATATTTTGCACTCTCCTCTTTCACCCTCATTAAAAGGTTCTTTAATTCCTCCTCACTTTCTTCCACCACGGTTGTGTCATCTGCATATCTGAGGTTGTTGATATTTCTTCCGGCAATCTTAATTCCGGCTAGGGATTCATCCAGCCCAGCCTTTTGCATAATGAATTCTGCATATAAGTTAAATAAGCAGGGAGACAATATACAGCCTTGTCGTACTCCTTTCCCAATTTTGAACCAATCAGTTGTTCCATATCGAGTTCTAACTGTAGCTTCTTGGCCCACATAGAGATTTCTCAGGAGACAGATGAGGTGATCAGGCACTCCCATTTCTTTAAGAACTTGCCATAGTTTGCTGTGGTCGACACAGTCAAAGGCTTTTGCATAATCAATGAAGCAGAAGTAGATGTCTTTCTTGAACTCTCTAGCTTTCTCCATAATCCAGCGCATGTTTGCAATTTGGTCTCTGGTTCCTCTGCCTCTTCTAAATCCAGCTTGCACTTCTGGGAGTTCTCGGTCCACATACTGCTTGAGCCTTCCTTGCAGAATTTTAAGCATAACCTTGCTAGCGTGTGAAATGAGTGCAATTGCGCGGTAGTTGGAGCATTCCTTGGCACTGCCCTTCTTTGGGATTGGGATGTAGACTGATCTTCTCCAATCCTCTGGTCACTGCTGAGTTTTCCAAACTTGCTGGCATATTGAGTGTAGCACCTTAACAGCATCATCTTTTAAAATTTTTAATAGTTCAGCTGGAATACCATCACTTCCACTGGCCTTCTTATTAGCAATGCTTTCTAAGGCCAATTTGACTTCACTCTCCAGGATGTCTAGCTCAAGGTCAGCAACCACACTACCTGGGGTGTACGAGCCATCCATATCTTTCTGGTATAATTCTTCTGTGTATTCTTGCCACCTCTTCTTGATGTCTTCTGCTTCTGTTAGGTCCTTACCGCTTTTCTCCTTTATTATGGTAATCTTTGTATGAAATGTTCCTTTCATATCTCCAACAGATCTCTGGTTCTTCACATTCTGTTGTTTTCCTCTATTTCTTTGCATTGCTCATTTAATTGCTCATCGGTCTAATTTTCCTCAAACCCCCCCCCCAGACCCTACTGGTGGGGCATTGCAAGGATTTATTCCTCATGAATCCTCTCTTTCCCCTTCCTGAACTTCCTCACAGCTCCCAGAAGGCTATGAAGAATAACCACCATTGATCATGGGTGCGGCCGGAAACTTTAAAATATGCCCATCTAAGTGAATTCCAGAATTAGCCTCTTCCCCTAGCATTATAAAAAGATTGAAGCCTTCATACGTTGTTTTTTATGCTTCCATACAAACTCTCCAAAGGTCAGATTCATATGCTTCAGAAAAGTTACATAGGCAGTAAAACATAGCTTAGTTACAAAATGGTGAAAGTTCCTCAATTATTGGTATATTAATGCAAGCATGTCTGGTGAGAGCATGCAGTTAAGCAGCAACAACCAACTCAAACATCTTCACACGTTGAGCTTCTTGGTTAGACTTGGTGGGAAGGGGGAAAGACTTGATTATCATTTTTCCCCAAGGTAAGAGGAAATGACCTAGCTAAGCCTGGTAGGACAGCTTAATCTATGATATTAACCCCTCCATGTGTTACTTAGACTTAAACATATTGGTTACAGGAGGCTGGTTATCTCATAGTGCCTTCATAACATCTCTTTAGGTGCCAGGTGAAAACATCCCTCTTCAAATAGGCTTTTCTCTGATTAAGCAATCTCAGGCTGACATTTCTGTTGTTATTATGTTGTGTACTATGTGTTTTTATGTTGTACCCCACCGTATAATCTTTAGATGAAGGGCAGTATATAAATTAAATAAATAATAACAATATGTTACCTTTGCTTTGCAGATATGCATGACTGTTTTGACTGCATGGACACAACCTATCCAAACATCAAGCATGATTTTTGCATACCCAAAGCTAGAACATTCTTATCTTATAAAGAACCTCTGGGGATCAGCTTAAGCCTCTTCGCACTTTCCTTAGCGTTAATAACAGCTCTGGTGCTGGGAATAATTCTGAAGCACCACAACACTCCCATCGTCAAAGCCAACAACCGGAACCTCACATACATTCTCCTGATTTCCCTTCTGCTTTGCTTCATTTCTGCATTGCTTTTCATTGGCCATCCTGAACCGGTGACATGTCTTCTCCGACAAACTGCTTTCAGCATCATCTTCTCAGTGGCTGTTTCTTCTGTGCTGGCAAAAACTATCATGGTGGTTCTGGCATTTATGGCCACAAAGCCAGGAAGCAGGATGAGGAAATGGGTGGGGAAAAGCCTGGCCAACTCCATTGTTGCATCCTGTTCCCTCATGCAAGCAGGCATTTGCAGTGTGTGGCTGGCAACCTCTGCCCCATTCCCAGATGTGGACATGCACTCAGTGACTACAGAAATTATATTAGAATGTAATGAGGGATCTGTCATTTTGTTTTCTTGTGTCTTGGGCTATCTTGCCTTCTTGGCTATTGTCAGTTTTGTTGTGGCTTTCTTTGCTAGGAAGTTACCGGACAGTTTCAATGAAGCCAAGTTTATCACTTTCAGCATGTTGGTCTTCTGCAGTGTGTGGCTATCCTTCATTCCAGCTTATCTGAGCTCCAAGGGCAAATACATGGTGGCTGTGGAGGTCTTTTCTATTTTAGCTTCCAGTGCTGGGTTGCTTGTGTGCATCTTTGCACCCAAATGTTACATCATTTTGTTGAGGCCTGAGCTGAACAACAGGGGACAGCTAGTAAGAAGATAAGACTGAATAGCATGCTTTTTGTTACAGTCTGTGGTCTGGATGCATTTGTGCATGTATGCACACACCTTTCTGATATGTTTCCCTTTCTGGTGCTGTTCAATGTACATTTTGCTCAAAATATTCCAATCACTACTAGTTTGAAATACCTGTGAAACTCAGAATCAACTTTTAAATGTGCATGTACAGAAGGTAAGTCATACAGACTTACATATGTACAGAAAGTACATAAGTCAGACACATTCAAGAAATGGGATCATCTGAATAGATGGTCCTGGTTGCGGGCAGGCTCTCAATCTGGTTCCCCCCATCCTGGCGTGGGTGGAGCTATCGCACACACTCCAGGGTCGCACCACAAATACCCAGGGTTATTGCCAAATCATGTCAAAGGGTGATAGTGGGGGAATGTACAAAAGCAGCCGCGCGACATCTGCCAGGCTCCTGCTTTGCGTTGCTGAATACCTGCCCACCCTCCCTTTAATTTAGATCCTTTGGCCTTCCTTTGAGCTTTGGTTGGTTGCCCGGCTTGAGTCAGGGGCCAGATAGAAATTATTCCATTTGGTAAATTGGCACGGGCCACTTGGTTTTTGCCTACCTCTTAGCAATTGTCACAATTTTGTAAGGTTTGGCTGTTAGGCATTGGCTTATTGTGAATGGGGGAGGGGAGGTCGGCCATCACCTGCCCCTCCAGTGTCAAGGGTATTCCATTAAAGGAAGCCGGGGCCTGGTTCCTGTCTGAAGTCCGCTTGAAGGGTAAGGGCCATGCCAGGCTGCTGGGAACACCAGGGGAGATGCAGGCGGGCCAAATTTTTGCCCAAAAACCTTAAACAAAACATCTGTGTCCGTGTGAATTTATTTATCTTAATGGGGGGGGGTCTGCTTGACGGTCTTGCCATGCTACTATACAGCAACACAGAAATGAGGATCAGCGTAGGTTTAAATGGAGGTATGATGAATGCTTTTAAAACATTGTGAGGATTAAAGTAAGTTTGCATTCTGGCTCCCATTCTCTTTAATTTTATAGTAATAGGGTTTTTTAGCCAATGCAAACTTGGTATAGAAATTGTTTGGATCAGCACACTAAAGAGAGAACAAATCACTAGGCAACTGCTTCTAGTGAATTCTGAATTCTAGACAAAATAAATGTTGCTTTTTCAATGCAAGTCAATGTGAAGACCAAAGATTATGATTTCTGAATTTTAATTCCGAGATGAGGTCTTAGGCTGCATGCACACAACAAAGTGCTTTGGACTCTGAAGCATGCAAGAGAAATTGCAAGCAGCAACAATAGGGACAAAAACAAAACAAAACAAAACAAAACAAAACACCCTAGAAAAACATGATCTACAGTTTGGTAAAAATAAGATGATGTAAGGCAGCTTCCTATGTTACCTGATAACCTCTGGGTACTTGGTTTCCAAATGAGATGCAAAAGCTGCTCTCATCAGAAAAGAGATTTGGGGAGCCATGTCATCAGCTGGTGTTGGTCCACTGTGCTTCATTAAGTCCAGGGTCAATGCAGCCATCTACCAGGAGATTTTGGAGCACTTCATGCTTCCTTCTGCAGACAAGCTTTATGGGGATGCTTATTTCATTTTCCAGCAGGACTTTGTCACCTGCCCACACTGCCAAAAGTACCAAAACTTGGTTCAATGCCCATGGGATTACTGTGCTTGATTGGCCAGCAAACTCGCCTGACCTGAACCCCATAGAGAATCTATGGGGCATTGCCAAGAGAAAGATGAGAGACATGAGACCAAGCAATGCAGAAGAGCTGAAGGCTGCTATTGAAGCTTCCTGGTCTTCCATAACACCTCAGCAGTGCCACAGGCTGATAGCATCCATGCCACGCCGCATTGAGGCAGTAATTGATGCAAAAGGGGCCCAAACCAAGTATTGAGTACATGTGCATGCTTCTACTTCTCAGAGGTCCAATATTGCTCTATTTGCAGTCCTTGTTTTGCGGATTTCATTTAATATTCTAATTTTCTGAGACTGTTAATTTGGGGTTTTCATCAGCTGTATGCCATAAACATCACAATTATAACAAATAAAGGCTTGACATATATCGCTTTGCATGTCATGAATCTATCTCATATATTAGTTTCACCTTTTAAGTTGAATTACTGAAATAAATGAACTTTTCCACAATATTCTAATTTTCCGAGTTTCACCTGTATACATTTCCACAATTAAATATCCTCCATTGTAATGATACATTCATCAACTTTCCTTCTTCCCCTTCCATGGTTCTTTTAATTTTCCCATAATTTCTGCATATTCTAATAAAACCATTTAGTTCAATTCCCCCCATTCATATTTCTTTATTGTAGTTCATACTGTTGAATTTACCCAAATTCCTGCTAGCCTTTTCACTTGTTTACAGTTATTATTCAAATATTCCACACAAAAATCTACTCCTCTATATGTACGCTTGATCTTCTTGCCCTCTTCTGCTGGTGAGGCCTGCTAACTCTGCATATTCTATCATTTTAAGTAGCCATTCCTCCTTCTTAGGGGCCTCTCTCACCCGCCATTTTTGGGCTAACAAAATCCAAGCTGCTGTAGCTGGGCATCTGGGTATCTATGTCTGCACCATTCCCAAAAGTAATACCTCTGTTCTTGGGGGGGAAATGTTTTGTTTTTTTTTAAATATATTTTTTCCATCACATTATATATCATTTCCCAGTACTCTTTAACTATTTTGCATACCCAGTGCATATGGAAAAAAAGTTCCTTTTACTTCTTTGCATTTCCAACACACATGAGATTCAGATTCAGATTCAACACATATCTTTTATTTTTCTCCTTTATTTTTATTTTTATCAGTTTGATCAGTGTTTCAGGTAAAAAGCAAAAGGCTGTTTAAGCCCTACTTTCCACATGATGGAAGTTCAATATTAATTACTATAATCCCTAAAATCACCCCACACCACATTCCCCACAATCAATGATTAATTCTTCCCCAATTTGAATTGTAAAATAGGCTGCTCTTTAGATTGATGACATGTTTGTGAAATTAGACCACATACTTTCCTTATCAGATACATGTATGAGTGACTGTTCTACACGTTGAGATCAAACCTATCCAAATAAAAACCATTATTTATGTATTCCCAAGGATATAATTTCCTTGTCTTTTGAAGAACCTGGGAGCTCAATTGAGCCCTTTCTGCTCTTTCCTGTTCTTTGGTCACAGTTCTAGTCCTCTTAACATTTGTGATGAACCACAACACTCCCATTGTCAAAGCCAACAACTGACAACTCACCTACACTCTCCTCCTCTCCCTCCTGCTCTGCCTCCTTTCTGTACTGCTATTCATTGGACAGCCTCAGAAGGTGACTTGTCTCCTCCGACAAACTGCTTTTGGCATCGCCTTCTCAGTGGCTATTTCTTGTGTGCTGGCAAAACCCTCACTGTGGTTCTTGCTTTCATGGCCACCAAGCCAGGATCCAGAATTGGGAAATGGGCAGGAAAGAGGCTGGCCAATTCAACTGTACTTTGTGGCTCCCTTATACAAGGAGGCATTTGCATTGTGTGGCTGGCAATCTCTCCTCCGTTGCCAGTAGCTGAAGAAATTATGCTAGAATGTAATGAGGGATCTGTCACTCTGTTTTACTGCGTCCTTGGCTATATTGGCCTCCTGGACATTGCCAGCTTCACTTTGGATCTTCCTGGCTAGGAAGTTACCAGAGACTTTCAATGAAGCCAGGTTTATCACCTTTAGCATGTTAGTATTTTGCAGTGTCTCCTGCCAACCTAGCAGTTCAAAAGCACGTCAAAGTGCAAGTAGATAAATAGGTACCGCTCCGGCGGGAAGGTAAACAGTGTTTCCGTGCACTGCTCTGGTTCGGTAAAGCGGCTTAGTCATGCTGGCCACATGACCCAGAAATTGTACGCCGGCTCCCTTGGCCAATAAAGTGAGATGAGCGCCGTAACCCCAGAGTCGGTCATGACTGGACCTAATGGTCAGGGGTCCCTTTACCTTTACTTATTTTGCAGTGTTGTGGTTATCCTTTGTCCCAAATATAGGGAAATTTATGGCAGCTGTGGAAATCTTTTCTATCTTAGCCTCCAGTGCTGGGTTATTGTCCTGTATATTTTCTCCTAAATGCTACATTATTTTGTTGAAACCTGAATTGAACAAAAGGGAACAGCTAATACGAAGAACTGACTGAAGAATTATGTGATTGTGTCTTCCTTTCTAGTTAGTAAAGTACAGTTATGCTAATTATAAACTGACTCTTCATTTCATAAAAGTTGAGGGTTGCTTTTCATTCTACAATACACACTTCTAAGATTTTAGCTCTCAGGTGGTTAAGAGCAGAATGGTGCCATAACATTATTATTTACACACACACCCCCAAACTCTGAAGTCACTGCTGATATGTGAATCCATCATCTGGGAGTAAGTCTTATTCCATTCATTGGGATACTTACATGTGAGTAGACATGGTAACAAATCAATTCTGAGAATGAACCTGGCCTATCAGATTTTAATATGCCTATATTTAGGTTTTTTGTTTTGCTCATAATTCTGTTTTCCTTTGTAAAATATGCAGTGTAGTAGAGAAAATTGAAGATGTGAAGGTTCAAAGGTAACTGCCCAGGAAGACTCCCCTGTGGTGAGTGCCTGAGGGCCCTGCTCTTGCCACTTACCATCTGGCCTGGGGCGGGGCCTGAAGCCTCACAAGGACTGCTCTGCTGCCCAGGAAGACTCCCCTGTGTGAGTGCCTGAGGGCCCTGCTCCTTCTTGCCACTTACCACCTGGCCCAGGGCGGGGCCTGGCAGGCCTCACAAGGACTGCTCCTGCCACTTACTATCTGGCCCAGGGTGGGGCTTCACAAGGATGGTTGTTGCCACTGATGCTGCTACTGCCCAGGAGGACCCGGAGGGGTGCAGAGTTCTTCTTAACATGTTTATTATTATTATTATTATTATTATTATTATTATTAAATATTTTCCTTTCCCTTTAGATTTTTTATATATGGGGGTGGGATGGATGTTTGGGTGGGCTTGGGAATTTGTTAGATTTTGATGAATTTGTAATTTTTGCAGTTTTTATTTGTATTGTTTTATTGTTTTCTGGGTTGTTTTGTTTTTTGTTTTTATTGTTTTAAGGTTTTATTGTTTTAGGCTGCGAAAGAATAACATTAATTGCCATCAATGGAGGCTACCATGAGGCCTGGGATTGCTACCGTGGAGGGGCGAGGGAGGTATGGCGGTGGGGGCAGATGTTATAGGCGAAGGGGATCGAGATATGGATACGCTCGTACCCCTTCCAATCTGCGCCCCATCCCGAGGGACGAGGGTAGGGTGAGCAAGGATTACTCACCTCCGTCACTGGTGCTGTGCAATGCCAGGTCTATAGGCAATAAAACCGCCACCCTGCGAGATTTCTTTATCTCGCAGGGGGTCGACCTGGCTTGTGTGACGGAGACCTGGGTGCGCGAAGGGGCAACAGTTACCTTACGAGAGATGGCGCCCCCAGGTTTCTCTGTCCTCCACCAGTCGCGGACTGTGGGCCGGGGGGGAGGGGTGGCATTATTAATCCGGGAAGGTTGTCCTTTCAGGGCTCTACCATCGCCATCGATCCCTGGCATTGAATGTGTTGGCCTAGTGTGGGGCTCCGAGGAGAGCTTGGCTGTCTGGCTGGTGTACCGGCCACCTAGCGCACCAGCAGCCACCCTGTCACGCCTATTGGAGGCGGTGGCCGGCTGGGCCTTGGAGTTCCCTAACCTATTGGTATTGGGGGACTTTAACATCCATGCTGATGCCACTCCCTCCTCACAGGCTCTGGACCTGGTGTCTTCCATGGCGACACTAGGGCTCTCCCAGTTTGTTTCGGGCACCACACATCAAGCAGGCCACACGCTGGATTTGATCTTTGGCGTAGGTATAGATGTGATCATGTCTCCTTCGATGAAGGTGCCATGGTCTGATCACTACGCTCTGAAAGCCAGGATTGACTTTCCGCCCCCACCCTGCTTAGGTGGCGAGCCGATTGGGCTCACCCGCAGAGGCTGATGGACCCTGATAGATTCCGCCAAGCCTTGCGGGACCTTGCTCCCCCTGGCGACTCATTGACTGAGCTTGTTGAGGGCTGGAATACCCAGCTCCTGGCAGCCATCGATGAGATCGCACCTAAGCGCCCTCTGCGACCCCGCAGAAACCGGGCTCCCTGGTTTACCGAGGAGCTCCGGAAAATGAAGCGGGACCTCAGACGGCTAGAGCGAGTATGGCGGGGTGCCCGTGACGGAGCCTCAAGAACATCTTATAGGGCTTTTATGAAAACCTACGAGATGGCGGTGAAGGCTGCTAAGAAGTCATACTTCTCGGCCTCCATTGCATCCGCTAGCTCTCGCCCGGCGCAATTATTTAGTATAATCAGGTCTTTAACGTCCCTTGAGGGACAGCCAAATTTAAATAACAATTTGACACACAGCTGTGAGGCATTTGCGAGCTTTTTTGCGGAGAAGGTCTTGTTGCTCCGCCATGACCTCCCGGCCAATTTGGATACAATAAAGGAACTGGAGGCCCCTCGACTGTCCTCGGGTCCAGTATTGGACCACTTTGACCGGATATCCCCAGCCGATGTGGACAGACTCCTCCGAGCTGGAAAGCCCACCACCTGTCCTCTCGACCTGTGCCCGTCTTGGCTGATTAGAGCGTGTCCAGACGAGGTGCGGGCCCTCCTGGGGGATATCATCAATTTGTCCCTTGGCACGGGGACATTCCCAGGGGAACTGAAGGAGGCAGTGGTGCGCCCGCTCTTAAAGAAAACATCATTAGATCCTTTAGATCTATCCAATTACCGCCCGGTTTCGAATCTTCCGTTCCTGGGTAAGGTGATTGAGAGAGCGGTTGCTGAACAGCTTGGTGGTTTTCTGGATGAAACATCGGCTCTGGATCCATTCCAGTCCGGCTTCCGCACTGGTTATGGGACCGAGACGGCTCTGGTTGCCCTAACAGATGATCTTCGTAGACAGCTGGATCGAGGCGGGTCGGGGCTGCTGATTCTTCTAGATCTGTCAGCAGCTTTCGACATGGTCGATCATGAACTTCTAGACCACCGCCTTGCCGACGTGGGGATCCAGGGCACAGTCCTTCAATGGCTGCGCTCGTTTCTCTCTGGTCGGGGACAGAGGGTGGCGCTTGGGGGGGAATTGTCATCGCGCCACTCCTTGGTGTGTGGAGTACCTCAGGGTGCGATACTCCCCCCGATGCTTTTCAACATCTTTATGCGCCCCCTCGCCCAGCTTGTTCGGAGTTTTGGGCTGGGTTGCCATCAGTATGCCGATGACACCCAACTCTATCTGTTGATGGATGGCCATCCTGACTCGGCCCCAGACACACTGACCAGATGTTTGGAAGCTGTGGCTGGATGGTTTCGTGGGAGCCGGTTGAAGCTAAATCCTTCGAAGACAGAGGTCCTGTGGCTGGGACGGGGCGATATGGGATTGGGGAGGCAACTCCCATCTCTTGCGGGGGCGCAATTAGTGCCAGCACCGTCCGTTAAGAGTTTGGGTGTAATCTTCGACACCTCCCTTTCCATGGAGGCGCAGATTGCAGCTATAACAAAGGCGGCATTTTTCCATCTCCGCCAAGCTAAGCAGTTGGCTCCTTACCTCTCTCGCCCTGACCTAGCCACTGTGATCCATGCGACGGTCACCTCCAGACTGGATTATTATAACTCGCTCTACGTGGGGCTGCCCTTGAGACTGACCCAGAAACTCCAGCGGGTGCAGAATGCTGCAGCGAGACTCCTTACGAGGTCTTCGCTGCGAGATCACATTCACCCGGTGCTATACCAGCTGCACTGGCTCCCGGTGGAGTACAGGATCAGGTTTAAGGTGCTGGTTTTAACCTTTAAAGGCCTATACGGCCTAGGACCCTCGTACCTACGGGACCGCCTCTCCTGGTATGCCCCACAGAGAAACTTACGGTCTTCGAATAAAAACATCTTGAAGGTCCCAGGCCCCAGAGAAGTTAGGCTGGCCTCAACTAGAGCCAGGGCTTTTTCGGCTGTGGCTCCGATCTGGTGGAACACTCTGTCACAAGAGACCAGGGCCCTGCGGGACTTGATATCTTTCCGCAGGGCCTGCAAGACAGAGCTGTTCCACCAGGCCTTTGGCCAGGGCACAGCCTGACTCCCTCCCTCGGCAATCTTCACGGAGCTCTGGCCCAATGGTTGCCAGTGGCTTGAATTAATTAATTTTATAACGAATGATTTTAGACTGTTGTTTATGCTGTACTTTTGTACTGTTTTATTGTTGTTAGCCGCCCTGAGCCCGGCTTCGGCTGGGGAGGGCGGGATATAAATAAAATTTATTATTATTATTATTATTATTATTAATGATATTTATTGAGATTTCAAAAACAAAAAATTACATAAATGAAAAATATAGAAAAAAATGAAAAAACATAAAAAATGCAAAGTATAGAAAAAATATATAGAAAAAACACTTAGAAACAAATTTATCCTTCCATATCTTACATTTCATTTCCTTGCTTTCCTGACCTCCTCTCACCTCCCTTTTTTGTATTCCGGTTCAATTGGTTAATTCAGCAATTCCTTTCCCTCTTTGTTTTTGTCTTAGTCCTTTAACTTAATATATTATAGCTTTAAATTCTCACCTATTAATCAGCCATTTTTTCATACACCTTTATGACATTGCTGCTAGAACCACTTAATTTCATTCTGACATCATTCTAACATTCATTAATTTTATAATATTTCTGTAAATAGTCTTTAAATTTCTTCCAATCTTCTTCCACCGACTCTTCACCCTGGTCTCGGATTCTGCCAGTCATTTCCGCCAATCCATGTAGTCCATCACCTTCATCTGCCATTCTTCCAGAGTGGGTAGATCTTGTGTCTTCCAATACTTTGCAATAAGTATTCTTGCTGCTGTTGTAGCATACATAAAGAAAGTTCTGTCCTTCTTTGGCACCATTTGGCCGACCATGCCCAGGAGAAAGGCCTCTGGTTTCTTCAGAAAGGTATATTTAAATACCCTTTTCATTTCATTATAAATCATCTCCCAGAAAGCCTTAATCCTTGGGCATGTCCACCAAAGGTGAAAGAATGTACCTTCAGTTTCTTTACATTTCCAACATTTATTGTCGGGCAAATGATAGATTTTTGCAAGCTTGACTGGTGTCATGTACCACCTGTATATCATTTTCATAATATTCTCTCTTAGGGCATTACATGCTGTCAGGGGTCAGCTCTGACACATGCCGTGAACTTCATACCTGTGGTCCATAACTGTTCCCAGTCAGCCATCATTATGTTATGTCCAACATCTTGTGCCCATTTAATCATAGCAGATTTCACCATTTCATCCTGTGTATTCCATTTCAACAGCAAGTTATACATCTTTGACAAAATCTTAGTTTTGGGTTCTAACAGTTCTGTTTCTAATTTTGATTTTTCCACCTGGAAGCCAATTTTCTTGTCCAAATTGTATGCCTCCATTATCTGATAATAATGAAGCCAGTCTCGCACTTTGTTTTTTAATTTCTCAAAACTCTGCAATTTCAGTCTATTTCCCTCTTGTTCCAAAATTTCCCAATATTTCGGCCATTTGGCCTCCATATTGAGCTTTTTCTGAGCCTTGGCTTCCATCGGTGACAGCTACCTTGGGGTTTTATTTTCCAATAGTTCCTTATATCTTATCCAAACATTAAATAATGCTTTCCTGACAATATGGTTTTTAAATGCTTTATGTGCTTTGCCCTTATCATACCACAAGTATGCATGCCATCCAAATACATTATTAAAACCTTCTAAATCCAAAATGTCTGCGTTTTCCAGAAGTAGCCATTCTTTCAAGCAGCAAAAAGCTGCTGATTCATAATAAAGTTTAAGATCTGGCAGGGCAAATCCACCTCTTTCCTTTGCATCTGTTAGTATTTTAAATTTTATTCTAGGCTTCTTGCCCTGCCAGACAAATCTAGAGATATCTCTCTGCCACTTCTTGAAACAGTCCATTTTGTCCAAAATTTGCAATGTTTGAAACAGAGACAGCATTCTAGGCAATACATTCATTATTATAGCAGCGATACAGCCTAGCAGTGAAAGCTTTAAATTTGACCAGATTTCTAAGTCTTTTTTCACTTCAGTCCAGCATTTTTCATAATTGTCTTTGAATAGATTCCCATTTTTTGCTGTCATGTTAATCCCCAGGTATTTCACTTTCTAAACCACTGTTAAACCTGTCTCATTCTGAAACCTCTCTCAATCGGTGTTAAGTTTTTCTCTAAAACCTTAGTTTTTAACTTATTCAGTTTAAATCCTGCAACCTGACCAAATTCTTGAATCAGTTCCAAAACCCTTTTAGTACTAGATTCTGGCTCCTGTAACGTCAATACTAAGTCATCTGCAAATACTCTCAACTTGTACTGTTTAGCTCCGACTTGTATACCTTTAACCAACTGGTCCCTTCTAATCATATTCAGCAGAACCTCCAGGACCGATATAAAAAGCAATGGGGAGATTGGGCAACCTTGTCGTGTCCCTTTTTCTATCTTAAATTCTTCCATCACCATGTCATTTACAATTAATTTAGCCTTTTGTTCTGAATAAATTGCACTTATACTGTTTTCAAAACCTTGGCCTACCCCCATCCCCTGTAGGTTCTTCTTCATAAAACTCCAAGAAATGTTGTCAAAAGCTTTCTCCGCGTCCACAAATATCAAAACTGCCTTAGTATTTATGTTCACTTGTAATTTTTCTAAAATATTGATTATGTTTCTCACATTATCAGGCAGATGTCTACCCGGGAGAAAGCCTGCTTGGTCTTTATGTATCTCTTCCACTAGCACTCTTTTTAGTCTTTTAGCCAAAATGTCTGCAAAGTTTTTGTAATCCACATTGAGCAATGATATGGGGCGGTAGTTCTTAAGCTGAGTCTTTTCAGTCTCTGTTTTCGGTACAAGTGTAATATACGCTTCTTTCCACGACTCTGGTGCCCTTTTTCCTCCCATTATTTCGTTACAGACTTCTTTTAAAGGTTGTACTAGCCATTCTTTTAAAGATCTGTAGTATCTAGAAGTCAATCCATCCGGTCCTGGAGATTTACCTAGTTGCATATTCTGAATGGCACCTTCTACCTCCTGTTCAGTTATTTTATAGTTCAACATTAATTTATTTTCTTGAGAATTTTTTTGTAATCCATTTGTTTTCAAAAATCGGTCTACGTCAATTTCTTTCTGTGGCCCTTGTGTATATAATTGTTTAAAGTACCTCTGGAAACAGTTTCTAATCTCAACTGGGTTCTGTATATTCCTTCCTTCCACTTCTAAGTTTGTAACAGTATTTAATTTTTGTCTTTTTTTCATTTGCCAAGCTAATAATTTCCCACATTTATTAGCCGACTCAAATGTCTTTTGTCTCATTTATTTAATTTTCCATTCTATCTCCTGATTCATCATTTTCATGTATTGTACTTGATATAATTTTATTTCTCTCAATATCTCTTGCGACTTTGGTTTTGCTCTCAATTTCTTTTCACTTTCCTTTATTTTCGCTAATGTTTTATCCTTTTTTTCATTTTGGATTCTCTTCTTTAATGCATTCTGTTGTATCAAGAACCCTCTCATAACAGCTTTGCTTGTATCCCAGATTACTCTTTTTTCAACATTGGTGTTCATATTTATCTCAAAATAGTCTCTCAAGGTTTTTTGGGCCTTCTTAATCACTTCTTCATCTCTAAATAAGGTGTCATTCATCCTCCATCTGAAGGAACCAGTTGGTGTTAGTTTCATTTCCATCTTAACAGCATTATGGTCGGAGCAAGTTTTTGGGCAGATTTCCACTTTTCTTGTCTTTGGTGCCATTCCTCTAGTTACCCATTTTTGGTCAATTCTTGTCCATGTCTGTTTGGCTTCAGAGAAGAAGGTTCCCTCTCTAGCCAAGGGGTTCTTTGTTCTCCAAATATCGACTAAGTCCAAGTTGTCTGTCATCTCAAAAAAGGTTTTTGGTAGTCTACCATCCTTAGTGACTACCTGTCTTTGTGCCTTGTCCATGTGTGTAGATACCACTCCATTCATATCTCCCATCAAAATCACATTATAGTCCAAGTAGTCCATCAAGGTCTCATGCAGCTTTTTAAAGAATTCAGATTTCCCCTCATTTGGTGCATAAACTCCTACTATTAAAAATTTCTCTCCTTGTATTCGAATTTCAATTGCCACAAAGCCATTTCCGCCTTCGGAGGAGAGGGGGTTGCGGGCGACCCCCTCCCCCACGCAGGGGGCTGGCCTTATGCCCCCGCGAGACTCAGGGAATCCCCGGGCGTGCCTCCAACCTGACCCGCCAATCGGCGGGCCGGGGAGGCGTGGCCTGACCTATTTAAGGCCAGGTACGCCCGGGGACCGCCCTCTTTGCCCCTCGCCACCTGAGCGGATTTTTTCGGATATTTTGCAGAGCGGTTCGTGTATTTTGGAAGCTTACCTTCGTCCTGTAATTTTGCGGTGTCACACGGAGGATCGCGGATAGCCTCAGCCGGTGCGTGGTAGGAATAGGCCAACACGAGCGTTCTGCAATTGCTGTGGTTTCTCTGGCTGGCGCGGCAGCTTTGGAGCTCGGCTCGCAGCGTCGGTGACGCGGTTCTCCTGCGGCTTGGGATTGATATTTCTATTCGGCGCTTCCCTATTAACGTTGCTTTCGGCGATTCCCTGTTCACGTGATTTCCCTCGGAGGATTTGGTGCTGCGCGCCCCCGTTGCTGAAGGAGGAACCTCGGAGTCCCAGGCTTCAGAGTGCGGACAGCCGGAGATTTGAGGTTTGGCCGTGGGGTTCTTTCTGCCTTTATTCGCGGGCGCCCCTGTCCTTGCTGCTTGGGGAAGTCCCTTTATTTTAAGTGGGTATCGTTGTTCCCTTACTGTGTTCCGGGAATATAGCAAGCTCGTTTGCTTAGCCGGTAGATTGTTTATGTGTTGTCGGGGGCAACCACAGCTTCCGAAGCTGTTGCGGTCGATCACGTGGTGCGGTCTCAGGGCGTACGCCATTTTAAGTGAGGCATCTAGCGTTCAGCTCAATAGCGGGCGCCATCTTGTTTGGTCCACGTGGTCAGGCCCGAGCGGCCATTTTGGTGAGGGCAGGCGCCATCTTGGGAGGGCAGATTTACCCTTCGTTTACCCGCGATCCTCAACAGCCAATACAGCATCAGCGCTTAACAGCCTTTAACATCGCTTATCCACTTTACTTATTTTAATTCTTTTCGGCCCTTTGCTGTGTGTTTGGGGCTGGCGTTTGGGTGCTAGAACTCATAGGGTTTGTGATTTATTCTGCTGGTTTTACGTTCCCCCCTGCCCTGCTTTTTCTAGCGCTTTTCTGACCCTTATTGGGAGGCTTCCTTGGGTCACTGGTAAAAGGCAATTGTAATTTCCTGGGCTGCTTATCAACCATAACTGTGTCTGTTTGAAGGCAGAGCAAGCATATCGGGGTACGTCTGCTCACACTATTAATACAGGATTACATTTCCAATACTAAAAATAAGCAAAGCAATAAACAGTAAAAATCCTGATAAGGTTTTATTTGGAAATATGGCATTAGCTTGATAAATACAATACGCCAGGCATTGTATTTTACAATTCATTCGATCCTCCCCCGAACAAACGATTAAATAAATAAATTAAAAAATAAATAAATAAATAAATACAAATATTTCAAGGGGGAAAATTGTCATTAATACTTGGTATTGATAAACAGGTAAATACAATTGGTATATTGGGAACAGACTTGCAATTAAGCTGAGCCTTGGCAGCAACTTGAGTACAGGAGGTAAATAAATAAATAAATACATAAATAAATAAAATTTAAATTCATAAATAAATAAATAAACAATAAAGAAAGAAATTAATTAAACAAATAAATATATATTAGAAATAAATAGATAAATACATAAATATTACATATTAAGGCGGGCAACTAGAAAAAGAATTTATTTACTCCGTGGTTCCTGCATAGAGCCTAAAGGTTGTAGACAATACTGAGCTAGTCGGACTACTGGGCCGTGTGTAATTGCAAGGCAGTGCCATTTTGCTTTGTAAACCACTTTGAGTTCCCTCAGGTTCTGTATATACTTTGTCATGGCTTCAGGAGGAGAACAGCAGGCAACCACTTCGGGCAATCAGCAGGCACCTTGCGCAAGTAATGGTAGCGCGCAAGCAGCGGCCATGCCCTGTGACCCGCAGGCCTTCGCTCAATTTTTCCGGGCGTTTGAAACATTCTATAGGCAATGTAGGCCTGGGAATTTAGCTCCCCTCGTCCCCGACCCATCACAGGATGTTATTCCGGATACACCGCCCAGCAATCAAGGGCAGCTAGGAATGCCAGGACCAGCAGGGGCCAGTGCCCAAGCCGAAACGTCTGGTACGGGTCGGCCAAATACCCGTGCCCAAGCGGCCAGTTCTAGGAAGGCCAATCAAGGCACGGGAAAAGGTAAGGCACCGTCAAAAGTTCCTGGCAAGGGTAAGGTCACTTCCAAGGGTGCGAGCTCCAATACTTTCTCACAGGCGGTAGACATACCTAGTGTGTTTCAGGAGCGGCAGCCCCAGCATAGCTCTACCGAGGACAGTGAGAATTCCGGCTTGGAGGAAGAGCGCAGGGAACACCAAGTGGTTCTGCCGGTGGCCGAGGCGAATCCGACCACAATCGAGGTCCAGGGCGGCAAACGGAAGTCTAAGAGGAAGCACACGTCCGCCAAGAAGAAGAGGAGCAGGCAATCCGAGACAGAAGATGAGACAGGTACGTCATCTTCTGATTCGGACAGCGACTGTCCCATGGATGGTTACTGGGGTTTGGGAGAAGGGAATCATGGGATTCCACTGTGGGCTCACGAGAGGAGGGCCAACTCTCACCGTAAAACATTTAATGGAGTATTGGACTGGAAGGATGGGGCCCTGGTTGAGGATGTAAAGGTGGCCACCAATCAGTCCACCGATTTTATATTGGGGAATCATTTGTCCCAGAAGAAGAGGAATAAGATCCTCAATGGCGATTACGTGGACATGTTTACCCTGCTCCCTCCAACAAAGCTGTTAGGTAAAGGTGAAAAGAGGCGATCTTCTGGTAAAGGAAGATACCGGACCCCCAGGGCGGAGCGCACATTCGAAAACTGGCTAGACGGGTACCAAGTTTTCATGGGAGTTGTTTGCGCGGCGTATCCTCGGAGATCCATGGATTTGGTGGCCTATTTAGCTCATGTTAGGCGGGCTCACTCTCTCGCGGGGGAGCATGCCGCGTTAATGTATGACGAGAATTTTCGTAGAAATGCTTCTCTCCTCCCTACCACCCGATGGGACCTAACGGACCCTAACTACTGGGGCGAGGACGTTAACCCGTATATTGAAAAGAAAAACCCGGGATCGACATCGACCAAGGCTGGTAAGACAGAGGTGAAGCGGCGTCGCCTCTGCTGGGAGTTCAACAGAGGTGTATGCTCCAGACCCGCCTGTAAGTATTTACACGAATGTGACAGGTGCTGGGGAAATCACCCCGCCTCTTCGTGCTTTAAGAACAAACAGCAGCCCTTTCGGGGGGGCAGGGGGTACTTCCACAACAACAATAGAGGTGCCCCCGGACCTTCATGTTGGGAAAAAGCACCAAGGCAAAAGCCAGCTCCAGATGGCTGGAATGCAAAACAGGATGTTATGTTTTGCAGATGTACTGTTGGAGAAAAGGTGGAGCCTATTCTCTGTACTGAGCACCGGATGTTAGCTCAGTGTGTCATCTGACCTGTGCTGGAAGTACAGGGGAGGAGGTGTGACTCTTCTAATGGAGTCTGAAGGGAACAGTCACATTTCTATGTACTGTTGAGTGACAGGAATAAAACATGTAGAAAGGACTCCTGTCTGTCTCATTTCTCCTCCCTGGGAGAATGCAGGGAGGGAGAGAGAAGCAGAGAAACAGAGGGTGTGTTCTATCTCACATCTAATGAGAAGAATCGCCGGGTTTGTTTACCTAGCCTGCCGGAGGTCGCAGACGGACGGTAAACACAGTATCTCGCTCAATTGCCTCGGGGGAGGCCAGGTACCTCTGCCTGTGAGCTGAAGATACTAACACTTCAAACCAGGGACCCGGCAATCGCCAATAACCCGCATCTTGGCCTGGCCTTCTCCCCCGTTCGTCTCCAGCCCCTCAAAACCCTTCTCGATCAATATACTAACCGCAAAGCCGCGCAATACCTGTGGGAAGGGTTTTCAGAGGGCTTCAGAATCCCAGTGGCTTTTCCCCCTAACACCGGGGATCCACAAAACCAAAAATCTGTTAGGGAAAGGCCCGATATTGTCAGGAAAAAGATTGACAAAGAAATTAGGGCAGGTCGGGTGGCTGGCCCTTTCGCCAAACCCCCGTTGGATGGTCTTCACTTATCCCTCCTGGGTATTGTACTGAAAAAGTCCCCGGGGGAGTTCTGCATGATACATAATCTCTCGTATCCTAGGGGAGGCTCAGTTAATGACGCGATTCCCCCTGAGCTTTGTACAGTCAAATATGCCTCCTTTGACCAAGCCGTAAAAATGATTCGTAGATTCGGTAAGGGTGCGCTCCTGGCCAAATGCGACATCGAGTCGGCATTCCGCCTCTTGCCTGTCCATCCAGCGGACTTCCGTTGGCTGGGCTTCAGATTCGAGGGGGCATATTTCATTGACAAGGCAATGCCTATGGGCTGCTCCGTGGCTTGCTCAGCCTTCGAGTCTTTCAGTACGTTCCTTGATTGGGCCTTGCGCTTTAGGACAGGTTCGTCGGGCGTGTCGCATTATTTGGATGATTTCATTTTAGTGGCAGAGGACGTGCAGCGATGCTCCGCCCTACTGGCGGCGTTCACAGCCCTGGCCGGGGAGCTGGGAGTTCCTCTAGCTGCAGATAAAACGGAGGGTCCAGCCACGTCCCTGGTCTATCTAGGCATTGAGTTAGACACCGTCACCCAGACATTCAGACTGCCCAGGGAAAAACTGGACGCACTGAGAGCTCTAATACAACAGCTAATGCCACTTAGGAAAGTTACCTTAAGGCAAATTCAATCCCTACTGGGGCACCTAAATTTCGCCTGCAGGGTTGTGTCCCCGGGTCGCCCCTTTTGCGGTCGCCTAGCCAGATTGTCTGCGGGGCTCAGGGCCCCACAGCATAGGGTGCGCCTCTCCAAAGAAGTCAAGGCGGACCTGGGCATGTGGCTTCAATTCCTCGACAAATACAACGGAATATCCTTATGGCAGGATTCCATGGCTCTCGGTGCCGATTTCCAAGTCCACTCGGACGCAGCAGGATCACTGGGTTTCGGAGTTTATTTCAGGGGTCAGTGGTGTGCCCAAAAGTGGCCTGCAGACTGGCAGGGACAGCCCATTACTCGGGACCTTACCTTCCTGGAGTTTTTCCCCATCGTGGTAGCCGTGCATCTTTGGGCTGAGCAGTTCCGCAATCGCAGGGTTTGTTTTAACACAGATAACCAGGCCGTAGTAGGGGTCCTTGCTAGGCAGTCAGCGCGTTCCACCAGGGTAGGAAATTTGTTGAGGTCCTTTGTCCTCCTTTGCCTGGAAAAGAATATATATTTTTCGGCCAAATTTGTGCCCGGCACCAATAATGATATAGCAGATGCTCTGTCTCGTTTCCAGATGGAGCGCTTTCGCTCACTAGCCCCGGACGCGGAGCAATCATCGATGTCTTTCCCGGAGCATCTCTGGAGCCTTGGGAACAGGAAGTGATGAAGGGAGTATTCGGTGCAGTTGCCCCCTCCACAATGAGATCCTACACCAAGGCTTGGGCAGTTTTTTTAAAGTTTCGTGGCAAAATGCACAGTTCCAGGCAGAATTCAATTCCTTCAACTAGGGAGGTCCTCCACTACCTAACCCATTTGAAGGAGTTGGGCCGGGCACCAAAGACTCTCAATATTCAGTCCGCGGGAATTTCTTATTTCTGTAAAGCATTTTTTGCCACGGACCCGTGCGCACAGTTTATCGTACGCAAGACTTTGGAGGGTTGGCGTCGACAACACCCCCCCGGAGCCGACAAGAGGTGGCCCATAACTTTCGACATTTTGGTCCGGATACATAGGAAATTGCGGGAAATATGCTGGTCTAAGTATGAAGCCCGCCTATTTTCCGCCACCTACTCCATAGCCTTCTTTGGTGCCCTGCGCATCGGCGAGGTAGTCTGTGAAAGTGGAGTCGCCCGCGACCAGAGAGGCATCCTTTTAAGTGATTTGACCCTTTCCGAGGCCGAATTAATAATTCAAATACGCAACTCTAAGACAGACCAACGGGGTAGGGGGGCCCTTTTGAGGTTGCCAGCCGCAGGCGCTAGTGGCCCCTGTCTGGTTAGGGATATGAGGCGTTTTCTCTACCTAAGACCCAATGGCCCCGGCCCCCTGTTTATTCACGCGGACGGATCGCTTTTGGCCAGGCATCAGTTTACACGGGTGATGCGCTTGGCGTTGGCAGCATGCGGGCTGCCTGCTGCCGAGTTCGTGGCTCACTCTTTCCGGATCGGGGCGGCAACCACGGCTATGCACATGGGGCTCTCGGCAGAGAGGATAAAGGACTTAGGGCGCTGGAAGTCGGATGCATACAAAGCCTACCTGAGAAAGAACCTTTGACTAGCGATCGTTCTCCTGACCCCGGTTTCTATGTCTATTTACTTTACAGATTACAAGCGGGTGCGCATTTGGTTGGTGGGCCACAGCATCGTGTACTGGGCCAAGAACCGTGCCATGGCTACCGGGTTGGGTCCAAACTTGAGCTTACCGGAGAATGTGGAGCTGGTGTGGATAGCGCGAAGGGGCATGCGCTGGAGTGAATTCAAGCAAGCTGTATTGGCAAGAGCCGCCCTGGATGGCCCCCCTGATGCTCTGGTCATTCAGTTGGGGGAAAACGACCTGGCCTACCGCAAAGCTATTGACTTGAGATGGAACATTTTTGACGACTTTGCTGAGCTGAGGGCAGCTTACCCTAATATTGCTATCTTGTGGTCCTCGTTGCTTGAGAGAAGGACCTGGAGAGATTGTGTGAGCCCGGTTGGAATCAATAAGGCAAGAAAGGTCTTGGAACGGGCCGTGGAGCGTAGAGTGGTAGCTCTGGGTGGGTGTGTCATCAGACACCCTGGCATCCAGTTCAGCAACGAGGCCCTCTACAGATGGGATGGCGTGCACTTGTCAGACTCTGGGAACGACATTTGGCTTAGGGACATCATAGCAGGGATTAGGAGTTGGTTGCAGGCTTGAAGGTATTGGCGGCGAGCTTCGCTCGAGTGGCGGTTAGGCATTGGCAGGGGTTTATTGTTATGCAAATGTCTGGGGGGGGAAGGAAGCGCCATCACCTTCCCCCATGGAAAGGGTAGTCCGGTAGAGGACTCCGGGGGGCGTTGCCTTGTCCGAAACCTAGGGAGGTAAGGGCCCCCGGCACGCCCCCGAACGGTGACACCCGTGGGATCCTAGTTGGCGTACTTCAACAGGACTCCCACGGTTTGTGGTTAACCCTTCCCGGGTTGAGTACCGGGTAGTCGATAGGAGCCAATGCCTAAGGCCAATACCTTTCAACTCTGTAATCAATAAAGTTGTGGCCTTTTTATGCCCATTAACCTTATATAATGTGTCCAGTGTCTTGTTTTCACATGGGGGAGGGGTCTTGCCACGCAAATCTTCCTTGGTCATCTTTGAAGATAAATTTCGGTAATAGTCTCTCCTTTGCATAAATCACTACACCTCTTTTTTTAACTTTATCCGAAGAAATAATTTCCTGGCCCAGTCTTTTATTAATCAATACTTTCCTGTGTAGCCTTATTACATGTGTTTCCTGTAAACAAATCAAGTCCAATTGTTCCTTTTTTAGTAAATGAAACACAGATTTCCTTTTCTGAGGGGAATTCAAACCGTTACAATTCCAGCTTAGTAGTTGCAGAGCCATGATGTAGTTACTTTACTTTCCTCCAACTGCACCAAGTGCTTGTTCCTGTTCTGTAGGTGGTATCACCTTCTCCAGGCGGTCTCTTAATTCAAAAGGTAGTTTTGGTATGTCTAAAGTTCCTCTTTCTAGTATTCCTGGCTCTTCTCCAGCTTCTTTCTGCAGGTCTTCACCGTGGTCTCTCAAAAACCTTGCTTTGTCGTCCTCTGATCTTATTTTTATCTTTCTTCCTTTGAAGCTAAAAGAAAGGCCTTGGGGGACTTCCCACCTAAAGATGATTTTGTTGTTTCTCAGCAGGGCAACCAAATCTCTGTAATTGGACCTAAGGTCTAGAAGATATTTCGGAATGTCCTGAAATATCTCCACTTTTGACTGATGTATTAACAAAGTCTTCTGGAAGTGCATACTCAAGATTTTGTCTCTCTCCTCTTTTGTTCGGAGGGTGATCAAACAGTCTCTCACCCTGTTCTTCTTCCCTCCTCTTCCAAGCCTAAAAGCACTCACTATGTTGAAGTTATCCTTCTCCAAATCTGGGTTCCAAAAGTCTGCAAATTCCTGCGTAAGAAAATCAATCAAGTTGTCTTTCTCAAGTTCAGGTACAGCCCTGATTCTTAAATTCGTTTGCTTCTCCTTCAATTCAATCATAGACAGTATTGAACTATGGTCTTCCAGTTGCTTGTGTATCGGTGGTAACTTCTCTTCTACAGGAACTGCTATTTCCTTTGCTTCTTCAGCTGTCTTTCGGGTCGAAGTAGATTCCTGTAGTAATTTCTCAATAGTTTCTGTGTTAGTATTTACCTTCTGTCCCAAATTGTTAATGCTTGTGGTATTTTGATCAATTTTATTTGATGCTTCAGCTACTTGTTTACTTAATTTTTCCAAAGATTCATTAATTTTGCCAAGTGCCTGAGCTAAAACATCTTCGGAAGCCATTCCTTTGGGTTTAGATTGTGCCAATGCAGCTCCTGTTGGTAAACCAGGAGGGCCAGATGTTGATGCTCTTCGCTGCAGCCCAACTTCTGTGCGTAACACTCTACCAGACCTCGTTGCTTTTTCCTGAAGCAAATCTATTTTCTCTTTTCCATTTGCCATAACAGTCTAGATAATACTCAAGGTCAGTCCCATGATCAGAGTTTGTTATGAAGTGGAAAATTTCCCTGGCCCAGTTGTTATTGTAACAATCTCAAACTTCCTCTAGGGGGACACAGTAACAGGCAACAGTTGTTACTTTAAAATAAATGTCCTTTTTCTTTTAATCCCCCAGCTCACAAAAATAGACGACAGTTTTAAATTCAGTTATTTTCCAGTTACTTTGAAACCAGGGGAAACCAGCCAGAAATATTTTATCTCACTTGTATCAGACTTGCAGAGTTAGCTGTCAAAAAGTACTTTCACCAACAGCGCATTTCACAGTACGGCATTCTATTTTTCATTGGCAGTCCATTCCCAGGTTTAAGCAGTGGATTCTTAGCTTCCTTTTCTCTCTTTTTACAGGAAAATACAGTTCAAACCTTTCCCCCCTCCTCTCCTGCAGTCAAGGGGGGAAATCGCTTGTTTTAGATGATAGAATTATAGTCTTTTTCAAGCGTCTTTCAAGGTTTTAGCTTACAAGTTCATTGCTTTCCTCTATTTACAAAGAGCGGAAGGCAGACTTCCTGTTTATGCCTCTCCGCTTCGGTATCCAATTACTTCTTTTTTTCTCTCCTTTATTTCCCAAATTAACCTACTCATGGATCGTTGTTTCATAGCCAAATTGTCACAGGAAAAAGGTAGCACTCTCCGGTGACGGCTGTGCGGCTTCGCTCCACGGAAGAAGCAGTTGACTCACAGCACTGTGCCGCTTCCCCGCTTCACTCCGGAACCCGTAGTCAGGCTCCTTTGCAAGTTGGGGGGGCGCAAAAGGTGCCCGCCGAGTCCCACGGTCACAGGCTTCACCTGCCTGTGATTTTTGAAGGGTCCCCGCTTCGCCCTAGTGGCACAGATCCGATTCCCGCAGAGCCAGTCCCCTCCTAGTCAGAGGGAATCCGCCATTACCGATGGCGCCACCCCGGAAGTCTCCGGTTCAAAGGTAACTTTTACACATTCTGCTTCAACATGTTTAATATCCTCTGCTGAATAGGGAATCCTGCCTGATCCAAGTTCCCAATTTTGATTGTAGATTTAGCAGAATGCACATAGAAATCCTTTGAAGAAGGCCAACATATTGACATTGTGCAAGAGTGCCACCTAGAACATTTGGGATTCTCACCTCCTGTATTAATCTCTGAATGGGTAGGTGTCTACTGGATTTGTCTTTGAATACACATCTCAAATTAAGGTGTTCTACACAATGGGTCAACTGTTCTGAACAGTTCTGAACAGGTATAGCCTTTAGTCATGAAATGTCAGGGCTGTTAGGGATGTGGAAATTTCCTCTCAGGCAAAGAGCCCATTGGCATTACATATGGACTGCATTTCTTGATAGGGCCAAGTCTAAGTCTTTATTAGGGTGATTGCCTTTTTCTACTGGTCTTGAATGCCTATACATTAGTGAAGCTTTATCTTCAGCTTTATTTTTCCTGGAAGTGTCTGATCATTAGTCCAAAAATGTACCTTTCTGAAATTCACTTTTGCAAGGAACTCGACTCAAGTAGATAACAAGTAGTTCAATAAGACTGACTTTATTGATCTTATTGGTTGTGTAATCGTAACCTTCTGTTTCCCTATCATTTATGCCATGTTTTCTTAATAAAAATGCCAAGTTTTACCTGTTGACTTGTATAGTCCTGTCTTCTCTGTATGCCAATAAAGGTTGATTGGTTAATTGAATGAAAGTATTTATACATTGCTGTTTGGTTTCCTTAGTTTTGAAAGGCAATTCAGCTGAATTTCTCACTACTACACTTTTGGTTCTATGATCATGTAGCAAAGTGATGGAGTTCTGTAAGATAAGGGTTTTGAGTTTGAGGGTAGTATATTCAGAACTTCCTTCATGGTTTATATTGCCCAACTCAACTATGTTAGGCTTCGGGTAGGAAGTCCTGAAAATGGGGTTAAAATATCATTCATGCAGCTGGATAGATTTACGTGAGGTCCTGATTGATAGCAACCTATCAATACTCTTGGGGGTTTGTATCCTTATACTAAAAATATTCAAGAACATCTCTACTCAGGCATTTAAAAACTCAAGTGTACATTCCTAGTCAGAAAAGTGGAAAAGAAAACTACTATTCAGATGTGATAAACATGTTTTCTTTTGCAGTTCCACAGGGAATTCCCACATCTGAGTTCATATCATACTCCCCTTAAGTCTATAATTAATTTCTAAAATCTACTGCACAATTACAGTTTCCCCTTAGAGAGCTGATAACACAGAGGATGGCACAAAAATGCCCTGAAGCAATCACAGGTATGATTAGTGACTAGGAACAAACATGCATATGCCAGTCTTATCACTTTACATATACATTATATCTTGGACTTTATAATTCAAGCATATCATCAGCCTGACTGAGCATGCAAGCCCAGTCACTGTAACCACACAGAACATCATGATAATGATGCAGGTGGAAATATAGGTGAATCTGGATGTAGAGTGAAAGGTGGTGATCAATATGATGGTAATAGTTGTATTCCTGCTAATACTGCTTTCTCATATTGCATCTGAGGATCACTATGGTAAATGCAGGGTCCATGCTCCATACCCTCCACTTCAAAAATATCATCAGTCAGGTAACACCATAATTGGTGGGATTGTTTCTCACAGTTTCATCATTGTTAATTCAGTAGCCTTCACAACAGAACCCCCAGCACCTTCATTTGAAGATCTTTTGTAAGGAGCTAATTCTTTCTCACTTTTTTTGTTTTGTTTTGTTACTTGGTCTTAGTCTTAGAAGCTGCAGTCTCATAAAAAATGTTTTCTTGGACTGTAGAAAAAGCTAATACATTTAAGGGAATGCTGCAGAAAGAAGCAAATTCCACAGGGCAAAGCAAAAATTGGTTACGCCCAAGAGAGTTCAGGGCTTCCACATTGAAGGAACGGAGTTAGCTTTTTCCTAGATTGAATCAACTGTATTCATTTTGTCCACCTGGAAGAAGATGCACTGGTAAAATAGTTCTCCCACCATTGTAACAGTATTGGTTTAAATATGCCTCTTCAAATATGACTACTACTGTTACTACTATTGTTAAAATTTGATGATGGGAGATTCTATCATTTGTTACATTTCTTTTAGAGTTAACGTAAAAGAAAAAAGAGCAGGAAGAATTGTAGCTCTTCTTTCCTTTACAAACTCCTGCATCTCACCTTCTCTACTCCATGGTTCCTTTCTTTCATATTTCTGTTATTTGGCTTCAAACACAGCAGGGTTTTTTGTTTCATTTTGCAGTGGTACCTCGGGTTAAGTACTTAATTCATTCTGGAGGTCTGTTCTTAACCTGAAACTGTTCTTAACGTGAAGCACCACTTTAGCTTATGGGGCCTCCCGCTGCCACCGTGCCGCCAGAGCACTATTTCTGTTCTCATCCTGAAGCAAAGTTCTTAACCCGAGGTACTATTTCTGGGTTAGCAGAGTCTGTAACCTGAAGCGTATGTAACCTGAAGCGTATGTAACACGAGGTACCACTGTATTTACATTTCACAAATCTTTCCAATGATGAGAGTTACAACTATCTCTATGTATACTATATGCATATTAAAATAGACTGATTTCTTCTTTCGTTTTTTTTCCCTTGAAAGAATGTGTTTCCTTGAAAGAATATTCATATGACATTGAGGTGGCTTTTATGGTGAATTGAAATGCTGTCATTATGAATGTCTATACTGTAGGGTTACAACATCAATAGAAAGAGTATATATAAATGTGAGTGTACTTTGAATCATAGTAATATACCTTATCAATACCAATATTTTGAAGATAAATATCCACATTGCTGATTGTTTAATTTTTCCCACCTCAAAAAGCATATTAATACTGATGAAGCTGATGCAGAACAAAATTGCAACTATCAAGGGAAGAATATATATCTGATTGTAGTTTTTAATAATGTCCTAGTGTGGTGCCTAAAAATTACCAGCACATCCTGGCCTTGGCATTTGCAGTACGGGAGATAAATGAAAACCCTCAGCTATTACCAAATATCACCTTGGGTGTCTGCATCTATGACAGCTATTTCAATGCGCAGAGGACTTATCATGCTACTATGTTACTTACATCCACATTGGAGATATTTGTCCCTAACTATTTATGTGACACCCAGAATCATTTGGTAGCAGTCATTGCAGGACTGGATTCGGATATTTCTCTCTATGTAGCCACTGTATTGGATATCTACAAAATTCCACAGGTAAGGTATATGTGCACATGAGTATTATAAATAATAGTGATAAAATGAACAGCTTGTGAGGACAAATGCTTTTCTCACATTCAATGAGAATGTGCACATAATATTTCCAAGAAGAAGAAATTAAGCCTATTTGATGGCAAGCATTTATCTATCTATCTATCTATCTATCTATCTATCTATCTATATCTATCATCTATTCATTTTATTAGATTTGTATCTCAACCTTTCTCCCATGGAAGACCAACGCAGCAAACATCAAACATTAGATGCCATACAAGTTCAAATAAAATAGAAACATAGTCAAAACATTTTTAAAACTTCTAAAAACATGCTCCCCTACCCACCTTGAGGAACACTTGTATCTGAATATCATTTTGTACATTTTCCATACAATATATGTGATCTCTAAAAGGCCTTGGAGAATCTGTATATCTTGAAATAGCATTGTACTTGGCTAATCTCCAAGATATACTAATAATTCACATCTTCATCTTCCTCCCAAGTTTGAGCCCCATGTTATCTGTCCTTGAACTCAAAGATTACTAAGATCTTGCTTGATGCAAGGAGTGCTGAAATGCAACGCATTCAGTGGCTCTCCAACAGGTATATGGTGTTAGGCTTTTTGTTGGTCATTTGAGGCTGTCTACATGCAGGGTCATATCTGCCCCAATTGGCTATAATCCCTGTCATGACTGTTTTTGAGAAATGCTTCCTCTTTCCCACTGACACATAGGGTAGATGTTAGTCAGGGAGACAAAGAGCTGGGGTGCAAAAATTCTTGACTTCTTAGGTCAGTCATGGTGATAGTATGCAGAGGCCAAGGGACTGGCTTGTGAAGGAACATTGTAGAAATAAAAGTCCCACTTGAGAATTGAACATTACTGGGAAATAGGAGGAGAGCTCACAAAAGAAAAGAAAAGTTGATACTAGATTCCTAGATGTTGTGGTGAAGAAATAAGAGAATAATATGATAATATAATTTAAAATAAATAAAGGATTCAATAAAAGCCAAGTAAAAGAACCCCCCTCAAATACCCAGCCCAGCATAATATATGTGAAAGAAAACAGAGGAGGTGCATCCCATGAAACTGTCAAATTTTACCTATTAAAGGACAGGGTAAGGCTGTGCATCTTTAGAATAGGACAATGATGCTAGATCATGGATACACAAACTAAGGCCCAGGGGCCAGATCTGGCCCAATTGCCTTCTAAATCCAGCCCATGGATGGTCCGGGAATCAGTGTGTTTTTACATGAGTAGAATGGTTATTTGTGGGGCATAGGAATTCGTTCTTTTTTTTTTTTCCTTCAAAATACAGTCCAACCCCCCACAAGCTCTGAGGGACAGTGGACCGGCCCCCCGGCTGAAAAAGTTTGCTGACCCCTGTGCTAGATGCATCTATGTGGGGAGGGAGTTGCATAATTTAGAAGTTGCCAAAGAAAAATCCCTCTCCCAGGTAATCATTCCTAGCACTCCTGGAACATAAAAATTATTAACATTTTTATTATTATTTTCACTCACCTCTTCCCTTTCATCTTCAGTTAACATTCAGTCCTGCACCAGTGATGAATGATAAAACCCCAGGACTTTCCTTCTACCAGATGGTCCCCCAGGAAACTTTTCAGTATGAGGGCATTCTCTCTCTGCTTCTGCATTTCGGGTGGACGTGGATTGGGGTCATTGTTATGGATAATGATAATGGAGAAAGATTTGTGAAAACTGTGCTTCCCGTCTTTTCCCAGAAGGGTGTTTGTTTTGCCTTCATAGAGAGAATCCCCACCCTTTCTTTTGTTACTGAATTTATGGACATCATAGAAGAAGGGGTCAAAATAAATGATAGTATGATGGGCAGCAAAGCAAATGCGGTAGTGATCTATGGAGAATCTTATTCCATGTCATTTTTCAGATGGCTTCCAGTTTTATCTGTTGAAAATAAATTAGTGGCGAAAGTTTGGATAGCTACAGCCCAGCTGGAGCTCAGTGCATTTCACTATCAAAGGCATTGGGATGTAGAACTATTTCATGGTGCTATAGGCTTCAGATATCAGTTCAGTTATTTACAGAGATTTCACAAGTTTCTTGAGAAGACAAATCCTTTAAACACAAGAGAAGATGATTTTATAAAGAAATTCTGGGAGCATGTATTCAGCTGTGTCTTCTTAAATACCACTGGGGATCCTGTGGATGGAGGTATCTGCACAGGAGAAGAGAAGCTGGAGAGCCTCCCTCTCCTTTTTTTTGAAATGAGTATGACTGGTCACAGCTACAGCATCTATAATGCAGTCTATGTAGTGGCCCATGCTTTAGAAGCCATGTTCTCATCCAGAAGGACATATGACACAGTGTTAGTCAGAGGAGGACCTGAACTTCAGAATCAGCCATTTTGGCAGGTAATGGGCATTCTCATGCGATAGCATACCATATTTTGAAGGTAACAAAAAATATTAATTTGTCCATAAACCTCTACCTATGCTGATATTTTCAGTTTTCTTTCTCTGCCCTCTGCATAGAAATGAAAGAATAGGCAATGCTTCAGTCAGCCTCCCTCCCCCACCCACTTTTTGGTATTACGGATACTCATTTTCTGATTTGTGTAGTATGGTGGGTGACCATTTTTTTCTGCCAATTTTTGTCCATCCCCAGTACAGTAACATTTTGATTATGCTATTTCCTTTAGAATGAAGTTGGGAAAATGTAGAAAGATACAAAAGATACTAATTTGTCTTAAAACTGAACCTATGCTGATATTTTCAGCTTTCTTTCTCTGCCCACTGCATAGAAATGAAAGAATAGAATATGCTTCAGTCAGCTTTCCTTGTATTATGGGTTATGGATATTCATTTTCTTATTTGTGTAGTATGATGGATGACAATTTTTTCTGCCAATTTTTGTTCATTCCCAATAAAGTAACATTTTTATTATGCTATTACCTTCAGAATGAAGTTGGGAAAATGAAGGCCGGGAGTTTTATAAATTCTTCTAAAGTGTCCGTTTTAAGTTCAACATTTTACACATTACTACAGAAATGCTGTTATTTATTTATTTATTTTCTTTTTGTCTAGCTCCATCACTTTCTCAGAAGTGTTTCGTTTAATAACAGTGCTGGGGACCAGATTTCTTTCGATCAAAGTGGGAAAATAATAGCTGGATTTGATGTTTTGAACCTGATCGTTTCCTCCAACCAAACTTTTCATACAGTGAAAGTTGGTAGGCTTGATCCCCAGGCTCCTCCAGACAGAGTATTAAGTATCAATGACAAGGTCATAAGATGGCACAGTTTTTTTAACCAGGTAAGAACTGACTGGCAGCACCTTGCAAACTGTTTAATAGTTCAGTGAATTTTAAGTCACTATTCTGACATGTCTAAATGGAATAAAATAAAATTTTAGCTGTAAACGACCTTAAATCCCTTTTGGATTCTTTTGTGAGCTCTAGGTCACTATTCTGACATGCAATATGTTTAAAAGAAATACATGATTTAATGAAGTAGAAATAAAAAACTAGTATATGCAATTATAAATAAAATATTAAGTATATGCAAACAAGCATAAACACATTTATGTTTAAAGTTTTTGAAGGTAACACCAAATCAAATCCAGCTTATCCATATCACAGCTCAGTCTTATAAATGTCTAATCACAGATTTCAGGAGCAGTTCTATAGCATGATGCACCCCAATCAGCAGAGTTAGGATCCAGTCGATCTCTAGCTGAATTGGAAGGTTCCTGGTGTGGTAATTTATCCCAGTTGTTCCCTTGCTTTCAAAATAACAATTATGTTGTACCCACATGTGCAATAACTTTTTGTAAACAGCTTTGAGGTATTTTACAATTAAGCAGTGAATACATTTTATGAAATAGATAAATATGCTCCAGCTATTTATAATTTCTCAGAACATAATGGCTTAATGATTCTCTAAGAAACAACTAAAAGTCCCCAAAATCTTAAGGATTTTTTCTTGACCTTTTTCATTTCTGGATTAGGCACAACCTTTATCTGTATGCACTGAGAGTTGTTATCCTGGTTATAGCAAGAAAGTGAAGGAGGGGGAGCCATTTTGCTGCTATGATTGTATCCCATGTCCTGAAATGAAGATTTCAGCTCAAAAGGGTAATATATCACAAAGGTTTCCAATATCAGTTTTGAAAAGTATTGTTCTGAGGGACAGACCTCTAAAATCAGTCTGGTATGTTTTTCTTCAGTGTTTGAAATGTAATTTTTAAAAATTGATAGAAGTTATTTCAGATTACTCTGATCTCTATGGTTATCATTTTTATTTGACCAGCATTCTGAATGTTTCATCGGTGGTTTTTAACTCCCTTAATCTCTAGTATCATTTTCTTCAGTCCATAGTCCAAATTAACCAAAGGAGACAGAGCTTTAACTTAATACAATTTCTTACTTTTATTTAATACAATTTCTTAAAATCAGGCTTCCTTCTCCTGTTCTAAACATATATCAATCATTTCATATTTAGTGTCCAGTTGTCATCCTTCACTTGCTGTTAAACCATTCTTCCAGCTGACCGACATTTCCTCCTTACAGACAGCGCCCTGTTACATCATATAAATATAAAAGAAGTCCTTCATATACATTTTAGTTCCAGACCTGGTGTGCTGGGAGAGTTCATTACTATCTTCCATTGTTCAATTCTCTGCACTGTTTATATGGATGGTACAAGGTCACATTCCATTCCTTCAGTGTTTTCAGACTAGCAGATGAGCCGCAGCCATAAATACCTCCCAGGGTGCACTTCCAGTTTCCACCGTTAAAATTTCCCTGTAGAGTTCTTTCTTGGCACACGGTTAAAAGCTAAATCGTTTCTCAAATCCAGTCTCTTTTCCACATCTGTTTGGCTGCAGCTCATTCTCCTCCGTCCACTGCATTCCTCCAACAACCCACCAGCCCAGATAGTCATAAATAAAACACATTCAGCCTTAATCAAGTGGCGGGAGCATAGCAAAACCATTTTAAATTTATTATTGAGCATAAATCAAAAGCCTCCCCCCTCTTTTTCGACGTTCCAGACAGAGTAACAAAAGCAACAGCTACACACGTCTCTTTCATTGTGCAGGGGAGGACAAGAAAAGAAAAGACCATTTGAAAACCATATGAAAACACGGAGCACCTTGTCCTTACTCTTCCTTTCCTGGCTGCTGTGAGAATTTTTAAGCTTCAGAAAAACATTCAAGACTTCCAGGTTAGCGCCATCAGCAATGGCGGAATCCCTCTGACCAGGAGGGATTTGCCCCGTGGAAAATAGGGTCTGGCCGCTACGGCGAAGGCAGGGACCCGAAAAAATCACAGGCGGGAGAAGCCTGTGAATGTGGGATTCGGCAGGCACCTTTTGCGCCTCCCCTACTCGCGAGGAAACCCGATTTCGGGGGTTCCGGAGCGATGTGGGGTGAGTGGCGCGGTGCTTCGAGTCGTCTGCTTTTTTCACGGAGCGAAGCCGCATAGCTGTTGCCGGAGAGCGCTGACTTTTTTCCTGTGGACAATTCGAATTTAAAGTAACTACCCGTGAGTAGAGCTGGAACGGGAGAATTAGATATTTAAATGTACAATTTGGCATCGAAGCGGGAAGGATCCAAACAGGAAGTCCGCCTTCCCTTTTTGTAAATAGATTGAAACAAAAAAAAGGTTGTAAGCTGAAGCCTTGGAAAGCCCTTTGTAAAAGACTAAAATTTCAACGGTAAAGAACATTTAATCCCCCCTCGGGGGCAGGTGAAGAGGGGGGAAGTTGTGGACTGAGTAGACCTGCAGGAGCGAGTCAAGAGAGTCAGAATACTGCCGCTCCGACCATGGAAACGGGCTGCCTGCTGGTTTGACGTCTTTGGAATGTCCATTGAACGTTCACTGACAGCTAGCTAAGTAAGACAAATACATTGTTTCTACGTCGCTTTTACATTTTCTGGTTGCTTCTAAAAAGTAACAAATAGTAACATAAAACTGAAACCAACTTTGGATCTTTGAATTGTGTTTAAAAGAGGACATTACTTATTAAAATACCAGTAAGTGACATAAATTGAAACTGTTTCCCTCTAGTGGAAGTTCTTGAAACTGGTTGTTCTACAAGAGTATTACAAGTGTGGAATTTCCAGCTGTAAGATAAGAACTGTGTGACTCTGGGACTGACCTTGAATTGTTTAAATGTTATGGCAAATGGAAAGGGAAAAATAGATTTGCCAACTGCTGAAAAAACATTAAGGTCTGGAAGGATTAGGCAGCAACCTAGGAGAAGTTCAATACCAGGCCCCCTTCCTCCGGTTGCTGCTGTGTCTATATCAGCACAACCAAAATCAAAAGGAATGTCATCAGAAGAGGTAATAGCGGTTGCGTTAAGTAAGATAAATGACGCATTGGAACAGCTTAATAAGAAAGTGGATGCGGGAAATAAAAAAAATTGACTTAAATACGGAAAGCATAAACAATTTGGGACTAAAGGTGAATACCAATACAGAAACGATTCAGAAATTGATACAGGAATCTAATTTGATACGGCAGACCGCGGAGGAAGCTAGGGAAAAGGCTGCAGCTGCTGAATGCAAAGTAACACAATTGGAGAAAGATAGAGTTCCAGCTCTGCAGAGGCAACTTGATGAACATAAGCTGACGCTTGCTATGATTGAACTTAAAGAAAAACAGACAAATTTGAGGATCAGAGGCCAACCTGAATTTGAGAAGGAAAGTTTGATAGACTTTCATACACAGGAATTTGCTGATTTTTGGGAACTGGACTTGGGACAAGAAGAGTTTAGAATTGTGAGAGCCTTTAGACTTGGAAGAGGAGGGAAAAAAGAGAAGAATATAATAAGAGACTGCTTGATTACTTTTCGAACTAAAGAAGAGAGAGATAAAATTTTGGGTTGGCACTACCAGAAGAACTTAGAAGTACAACAGTCAAGAGTGGTAATTTTTAAAGACATACCGAAATATCTTTTGGATCTTAGGCCTGACTACGGAGATATTGTTGCCCTGTTAAGAAAATATAAAATTATCTTTAGGTGGGAATTTCCACAAGGCCTATCTTTCAGTTTCAAAGGTAGGAAAATAAAAATAAGATCAGTAGAGGACAAAGTGAAATTTTTGGACAAGTACGAGGAAGATCTGCAGAAGGGGCTTGGAAAAGAGCCAAGAGCATCGGACAGAAGATCACCAGATAGAGCACCAGAGCAGAGAGCAGAGAAAAATTTAACTGTGAATGAGAGAGAGAAGTTTCAGGAAGAGACAGGACTAACACTGGTTAAGAAAGTGAAATATTTAGGGGTTAACATGACTGCTAAAAATGTGAATTTATTTAAGGACAATTATGAAAAATGTTGGATTGAAGTCAAAAAGGATTTAGAAATATGGTCAAATTTGAAGTTATCATTGTTAGGCTGAATTGCTGTGATAAAAATGAATGTGCTGCCAAGGATGTTGTTTTTGTTTCAAACATTACAAATCTTGGATAAGATGGACTGTTTCAAGAAGTGGCAGAAAGATATTTCCAGATTTGTTTGACAGGGCAAGAAGCCTCGAATAAAATTTAAGATACTAACTGATGCCAAAGAAAGAGGTGGATTTGCCCTACCAGACCTTAAACTTTATTATGAATCAGCTGCTTTTTGCTGGCTGAGAGAATGGCTGCTTCTTGAAAATACTGACGTGTTGGATCTAGAAGGTTTCTATAATGTATTCGGTTGGCATGCATATTTGTGGTACGATAAGGTCAAAGTACATAAAGCGTTTAAAAATCATATTGTCAGAAAAGCATTGTTTAATGTTTGGATAAGATATAAAGATTTCTTAGAAAAGAAAACCCCAAGATGGTTGTCACCAATGGAAGCGAAGGCACAGAAAAAACTCAATATGGAGGCCAAATGGCCGAAATATTGGGAAATTTTGGAACAAGATGGAGACAGATTAAAATTGCAGAGCTTTGAAAAATTGAAAAATAGAGTGCGAGATTGGCTCCATTATTATCAGATAATGGAGACATACAATCTGGACAAAAAAGTTGGCTTCCACGTGTAAAAATCAAAATTGGAAACAGAATTGTTAGATTAAAAAAATAAGAATTTGTCCAAAATGTATAACTTGCTGTTGAAATGGAACACTCAGGATGAAACGGTGAAATCAGCTATGATTAAATGGGCACAAGATGTTGGACATAACATAATGATGGCTGACTGGGAACAGTTATGGACCACAGGTATGAAATTTACAGCATGTAATGCTCTAAGAGAAAACATAATGAAAATGATTTACAGGTGGTACATGACACCAGTCAAGCTTGCAAAAATTTACCATTTGCCCAACAATAAATGTTGGAAATGTAATGAGACTGAAGGTACATTCTTTGACCTTTGGTGGACATGCCCAAGGATTAAGACATTCTGGGAGATGATTTATAATGAAATGAAAAAGGTATTTAAATATACCTTCCTGAAGAAACCAGAGGCCTTTCACCTGGGCATGGTCGGCCAATTGGTGCCAAAGAAGGATAGAACCTTTTTTATGTATGCAACAACAGCAGCAAGAATAGTCATTGCGAAGTATTGGAAGACACAAGATTTACCCACTCTGGAAGAATGGCAGATGAAGTTGATGGACTATATGGAACTGGCGGAAATGACTGGCAGAATCCGAGACCAGGGAGAAGAGTCGGTGGAAGAAGATTGGAAAAAAATTAAAGACTATTTACAGAAATATTGTAAAATTAATGAATGTTAGAAAAATGTTGGAATGAAGTTAAATGGCTTTAGTAGAAATGTTATAAGGAATTAAGTACAGATAGCTTAATAGAGTATTAAAGGAAAAAATAAGGTTAGAATCTGCTAAGATAATTAAAGGATAGAAAGCAGAGGAAGATGGAAAGGAATTGCTGAAATAATTAACAGAAGTGGAATACAAAAAGGGAGGTGTTAGGAGGTCACGGAAATAAGTGAGTGAAAGATGGGATAATGAAATTGTTTGATTTATTTTATTGTTTTTGTTTTGTTTTGTTAATTTAATGTTTTGCATTGTCTTTTTTTTAGTGTTTAAGTTTCTGGAAATATAATAAATATTATTTTAAAAAAAACAAAAAAAAGAACAACAGAAAAACATTCAAATGCCTTCAGAAAGCCAAGCCCAGTCCTTTCGGCAGTTGATTGATTGCAGCCTATTAGCATATGTCAGCCCAGGAGCACCTCTTGATTAAAACCAATTATCCAGACTAAGGAGGAACCCTCCACAAATCATGCCAGTAATGGAGGCTCATCCATGGCAGGGACACACTCCCAGTTTGCCCCCACTCTGCCTTTCAAGTTGGCAGAAACAGGGTTATGTCACACTGTGGGATAAAGTGAACCACCACCCCAGACCCCACTGGTGGGGCATTGCAAGGATTTATTCCTCATGAATCCTCTCTTTCCCCTTCCTGAACTTCCTCACAGCCCCCAGAAGGCTATGAAGAATAACCACCATTGATCATGGGTGTGGCCGGAAACTTTAAAATATGCCCTTCTAAGTGAATAATAATAATAATAATAATAATAATTTATTATTTGTACCCCGCCCATCTGGCTGGGTTTCCCCAGCCACTCTGGGCGGCTTCCATAGAAACAAAAAATACAGTAAAATATCACAGATTAAAAGCTTCCCTGAACAGGGCTGCCTTAAGATGCCCTCTAAATGTCAGGTAGTTATTTATTGCTTTGACATCTGATGGGAGGGCGTTCCACAGGGCGGGCGCCACTACCGAGAAGGCCCTCTGCCTGGTTCCCTGTAGCTTTGCTTCTCGCAATGAGGGAACCGCCAGAAGGCCCTCGGCGCTGGACCTCAGCGTCCGGGCAGAACGATGGGGGTGGAGACGCTCCTTCAGGTATACTGGGCCGAGGCCGTTTAGGGCTTTAAAGGTCAACACCAACACTTTGAATTGTGCTCGGAAACGTACTGGGAGCCAATGTAGGTCTTTCAAGACCGGTGTTATGTGGTCTCGGCAGCCGCCCCCAGTCACCAGTCTAGCTGCCGCATTCTGGATTAATTGTAGTTTCCGGGTCACCTTCAAAGGTAGCCCCACGTAGAGCGCATTGCAGTAGTCCAAGCGGGAGATAACCAGAGCATGCACCACTCTGGCGAGACAGTCCGCAGGCAGGTAGGGTCTCAGCCTGCGTACCAGGTGGAGTTGGTAGACAGCTGCCCTGGATACAGAATTGACCTGTGCCTCCATGGACAGCTGTGAGTCCAAAATGACTCCCAGGCTGCGCACCTGGTCCTTCAGGGGCACAGTTACCCTATTCAGGACCAGGGAGTCCTCCACACCAGCCCGCCCCCTGTCTCCCAAAAACAATACTTCTGTCTTGTCAGGATTCAACTTCAATCCATTAGCCGCCATCCATCCTCCAACCGCCTCCAGGCACTCACACAGGACCTTCACCGCCCTCACTGGTTCTGATTTGAAAGAGAGGTAGAGGTAGAGAGGTGAATTCCAGAATTAGCCTCTTCCCCTAGCATTATAAAAAGATTGAAGCCTTCATACGTTGTTTTTTTATGCTTCCATACAAACTCTCCAAAGGTCAGATTCATATGCTTCAGAAAAGTTACATAGGCAGTAAATCATAGCTTAGTTATAAAATGGTGAAAGTTCCTTAATTATTGGTATATTAATGCAAGAATGTCTGATGACAGCATGCAGTTAAGCAGCAACAACCAACTTAAACATCTTCACACATTGAGCTTCTTGGTTAGACTTGGTGGGGAGGGGGAAAGACTTGATTATCATTTTTCCCCAAGGTAAGAGGAAATGACCTAGCTAAGCCTGGTAGGACAGCTTAATCTATGATATTAACCCCTCCATGTGTTACTTAGACTTAAACATATTGGTTACAGGAGGCTGATTATCTCATAGTGCCTTCATAACATCGCTTTAGGTGCCAGGTGAAAACATTCCTCTTCAATTAGTCTTTTCTCTGATTAAGAAATATGAGACTGGCATTTCTGTTGTTATTATGTTGTGTATTATGTGTTTTTATGTTGTACCCCAGCGTATAATCTTTAGATGAAGGGCAGCATATAAATTAAAAAAATAATAACAATATGTTACCTTTGCTTTACAGATATGCATGACTGTTTTGACTGCATGGACACAACCTATCCAAACATCAAGCATGATTTTTGCATACCCAAAGCTAGAACATTCTTATCTTATAAAGAACCTCTAGGGATCAGCTTAAGCCTCTTTGCACTTTCCTTTGCATTGATAACAGCTCTGGTGCTGGGATTAATTCTGAAGCACCACAACACTCCCATCATCAAAGCCAACAACCGGAACCTCACATACATTCTCCTGATTTCCCTTCTGCTTTGCTTCATTTCTGCATTGCTTTTCATTGGCCATCCTGAACCAGTGACATGTCTTCTCCGACAAACTGCTTTCAGCATCATCTTCTCAGTGGCTGTTTCTTCTGTGCTGGCAAAAACTATCATGGTGGTTCTGGCATTTATGGCCACAAAGCCAGGAAGCAGGATGAGGAAATGGGTGGGGAAAAGCCTGGCCAACTCCATTGTTGCATCCTGTTCCCTCATACAAGCAGGCATTTGCAGTGTGTGGCTGGCAACCTCTGCCCCATTCCCAGATGTGGACATGCACTCAGTGACTACAGAAATTATATTAGAATGTAATGAGGGATCTGTCATTTTGTTTTCTTGTGTCTTGGGCTATCTTGGCTTCTTGGCTATTGTCAGTTTTGTTGTGGCTTTCTTTGCTAGGAAGTTACCGGACAGTTTCAATGAAGCCAAGTTCATCACTTTCAGCATGTTGGTCTTCTGCAGTGTGTGGCTATCCTTCATTCCAGCTTATCTGAGCTCCAAGGGCAAATACATGGTGGCTGTGGAGGTCTTTTCTATTTTAGCTTCCAGTGCTGGGTTGCTTGTGTGCATCTTTGCACCCAAATGTTATATCATTTTGTTGAGGCCTGAGCTGAACAACAGGGGACAGCTAGTAAGAAGATAAGACTGAATAGCATGCTTTTTGTTACAGTCTGTGGTCTGGATGCATTTGTGCATGTATGCACACACCTTTCTGATATGTTTCCCTTTCTGGTGCTGTTCAATGTACATTTTGCTCAAAATTCTCCAAGCACTTACTAGTTTGAAATACATGTAAACTCAGAATCAACTTTTTAAAAAACGTATGTACAGAAGGTAAGTCATACAGACATATGTATGTACAGAAAGCATTTTCAAGTAAGACACGTTCAAGAACTATCCAACAACACAGAAATGAGGATCAGAGTAGGTTTTAATGGAGGTATGATGAATGCTTTTAAAACATTGTGAGGATTAAAGTAAGTTTGCATTCTGGCTCCCACTCTTTTTAATTTTATAGTAATAGGTTTTTTTAGCCAATGCAAACTCCCCATCTTCAGTAAATAGGAACGAAAGGATTTCAATTTTTATGTATGTAGATGATTTAGTGTTCCTCTCTATTTCTCAATTGCTCCTCAAAAATCTCTTGGATGTGTTCACTGCATACAGTAAAGAAGCCCATTTATAAACTACAGAGAGAACAAATTTCTAGGGTGACTGCTTCTAATGAATCCTGAATTCGAAACAAAATAAGTTTTGCTTTCCCAATTCAAGTCAATGTGAGGACCAAATGTTACCATTTCTGAATTTTAATTCCGAGTCCATGTGTCTGTTCTGTTTTTAAAAATATGCAGAAAAGTAGCATTTCTTTTTATGTGCATGTGAGAAAGTCCAGCGATGTCCTCTCTCCAGAATCTCTGGAGCCGACTGAGGACTCCCACGTAGGTTACACCCTCTATTGTGCCAAGAGGGAGGTCCTGACCCTTACCTGGTCTACTCCTCTGGCTACGCCTCTCCAGTAGTGATTGGTTCACTGAAGTGAGTTAGGTGGAAACCTCAGGTTTGCAACTTGGGGAGGCAGTCCAGGACTGCTTACCAGGGAATCGCTGGGCCGGGAGGGGAGGGGTGGCATTATTAATCCGGGAAGATTGTCCTTTCAGGGCTCTACCATTGCCATCGATCCCCGGCATTGAATGTGTTGGCCTAGTGTGCGGCTCCGAGGAGAGCTTGGCTGGCTGGCTGGTGTACCGGCCACCTAGCACACCAGCAGCCACCCTGTCAGGCCTATTGGAGGCGGTGGCCGGCTGGGCCTTGGAGTTCCCTAACCTATTGGTATTGGGGGACTTTAACATCCATGCTGATGCCACTCCCTCCTCACAGGCTCTGGACCTGGTGTCTTCCATGGCGACACTAGGGCTCTCCCAGTTTGTTTCGGGCACCACACATCAAGCAGGCCACACGCTGGATTTGATCTTTGGCGTAGGTATAGATGTGATCATGTCTCCTTCGATGAAGGTGCCATGGTCTGATCACTACGCTCTGAAAGCCAGGATTGACTTTCCGCCCCCACCCTGCTTAGGTGGCAAGCCAATTTGGGCTCACCCGCAGAGGCTGATGGACCCTGATAGATTCCGCCAAGCCTTGCGGGACCTTGCTCCCCCTGGCGACTCATTGACTGAGCTTGTTGAGGGCTGGAATACCCAGCTCCTGGCAGCCGTCGATGAGATCGCACCTAAGCGCCCTCTGCGACCCCGCAGAAACCGGGCTCCCTGGTTTACCAAGGAGCTCCGGAAAATGAAGCGGGACCTCAGACGGCTAGAGCGAGTATGGCGGGGTGCCCGTGACGGAGCCTCAAGAACATCTTATAGGGTTTTTATGAAAACCTATGAGATGGCGGTGAAGGCCGCTAAGAAGTCATACTTCTCGGCCTCCATTGCATCCGCTAGCTCTCGCCCAGCACAATTATTTAGTATAATCAGGTCTTTAACGTCCCTTGAGGGACAGCCAAATTTAAATAACAATTTGACACTTAGCTGTGAGGCATTTGCGAGCTTTTTTTGCGGAGAAGGTCTTGTTGCTCCGCCATGACCTCCCTGCCAATTTGGATACAATAAAGGAACTGGAGGCCCCTCGACTGTCCTCGGGTCCAGTATTGGACCACTTCGACCGGATATCCCCAGCCGATGTGGACAGACTCCTCCGAGCTGGAAAGCCCACCACCTGTCCTCTCGACCCGTGCCCGTCTTGGCTGATTAGAGCATGTCCAGACGAGGTGCGGGCCCTCCTGGGGGATATCATCAATTTGTCCCTTGGCACGGGGACATTCCCAGGAGAACTGAAGGAGGCAGTGGTGCGCCCGCTCTTAAAGAAAACATCATTAGATCCTTTAGATCTATCCAATTACCGCCCGGTTTCGAATCTTCCGTTCCTGGGTAAGGTGATTGAGAGAGCGGTTGCTGAACAGCTTGGTGGTTTTCTGGATGAAACATCGGCTCTGGATCCATTCCAGTCCAGCTTCCGCACTGGTCATGGGACTGAGACGGCTCTGGTTGCCCTAACAGATGATCTTCGCAGACAGCTGGATCGAGGCGGGTCGGGGCTGCTGATTCTTCTAGATCTGTCAGCAGCTTTCGACATGGTCGATCACGAGCTTCTAGACCACCGCCTTGCCGACGTGGGGATCCAGGGCACAGTCCTTCAATGGCTGCGCTCGTTTCTCTCTGGTCGAGGACAGAGGGTGGCGCTTGGGGGGGAACTGTCATCGCGCCACTCCTTGGTGTGTGGAGTACCTCAGGGTGCGATACTCTCCCCGATGCTTTTCAACATCTTTATGCGCCCCCTCGCCCAGCTTGTTCAGAGTTTTGGGCTGGGTTGCCATCAGTATGCCGATGACACCCAACTCTATCTGTTGATGGATGGCCATCCTGACTCGGCCCCAGACACACTGACCAGATGTTTGGAAGCTGTGACTGGATGGTTACGTGGGAGTCAGTTGAAGCTAAATCCTTCGAAGACAGAGGTCCTGGGGCTGGGACGGGGCGATATGGGATTGGGGGGGCAACTCCCATCTCTTGCGGGGGCGCAATTAGTGCCAGCACCGTCCGTTAAGAGTTTGGGTGTAATCTTCGACACCTCCCTTTCCATGGAGGTGCAGATTGCAGCTATAACAAAGACGGCATTTTTCCATCTCCGCCAAGCTAAGCAGTTGGCTCCTTACCTCTCTCGCCTTGACCTAGCCACTGTGATCCACGCGACGGTCACCTCCAGACTGGATTATTGTAACTCGCTCTACGTGGGGCTGCCCTTGAGACTGACCCAGAAACTCCAGCGGGTGCAGAATGCTGCAGCGAGACTCCTTACGAGGTCTTCGCTGCGAGATCACATTCACCCGGTGCTACACCAGCTGCACTGGCTCCCGGTGGAGTACAGGATCAGGTTTAAGGTGCTGGTTTTAACCTTTAAAGCCCTATACGGCCTAGGACCCTCGTACCTACGGGACCGCCTCTCCTGGTATGTCCCACAGAGAAACTTACGGTCTTCAAATAAAAACATCTTGAAGGTCCCAGGCCACAGAGAAGTTAGGCTGGCCTCAACTAGAGCCAGGGCTTTTTCGGCTGTGGCTCCGATCTGGTGGAACACTCTGTCACAAGAGACCAGGGCCCTGCGGGACTTGACATCTTTCCGCAGGGCCTGCAAGACAGAGCTGTTCCACCAGGCCTTTGGCCAGGGCACAGCCTGACTCCCTCCCTCGGCAATCTTCGCGGAGCTCTGGCCCAATGGTTGCCAGTGGCTTGAATTAATTAATTTTATAATGAATGATTTTAGAGTGTTGTTTATGCTGTACTTTTATACTGTTTTATTGTTGTTAGCTGCCCTGAGCCCGGCTTCGGCTGGGGAGGGCGGGATATAAATAAAATTTATTATTATTATTATTATTATTATTAGGATCGGGCGTGCTGCATGCGGCCATGCAAATAGTGCCCTCCTTCTGATGTGGAGAGCGGTCATTGGGTTTATGTGCATGAGTGTAATATTTCCCAAAAATATACATTTTAAAATAAAATGATACCCCCTTTTTAACAAAAAAACAAAAAAACCTTAACAACTCCATTAGACCATTCAGGAACGGGGGGAGGGACCACTAATGGAAAACTAAGCTGTGAGCTGCACATCAGATCCGAGTTGTTAGGCAAAGAAGGGAGCAAAGTAAAACTTCTGTCCAGATGTGGCAAACATGATTTTCTGATATTATCTACAATTATACAACCTTGACTTCGTAATTATTATCCTTTGTAATTTTATTGAAAAATAAAAAGTGCAAAATTACTAATGCACAGAGCGAGACATAAACAAAAGAAACAAGAAATAGTACCCATGTAGAAAACAAATCAGAAAAAGATATTGTGTATCTTACAAAAGGAAGGGACTTGTTACTGTAGTTAGCCAGATGTTAATCTAAAATGGCATTTATGAAAATAATAATAATCAGCATATCAGATCCAAGGCGGAAAAGGGAAAAAAGTAAAACCTCTGTCCAGGTGTGACAAACAAGATTTTCCGAAATCTCCTACAGTTCCACAGAGGAAACCCCCACTTTGACTTTGTAATTATTTTCCTTTGTTATTATAAAGTAGACTGTAATTAACTCTGACACATGTAAAACTACCTGCAATTATTAGTGCTGGAGACTGCAAAGGATGTTATATATGTGTCATGTTAAAAAAATATGGCTCAGGACTAACAATATTTATTCTTCCTGTTTAACGTCTATTGCAGACTGAAAAGTATTCAAATCAGCCTTTGAAACTTGCAGGCAATATATAGAGAAGTCAGTGGGAACACAATAAAGTAAGTCTAGTGAAGGTTTGTCCTAACACTCAGGATGGTGATATTCGTGATGTTGCTGCTGGCATTGCTTCCTCACATCTCATGCAAGACTCACATTGTGAAGTGTCACGTCCATGATCCACACCCTCCACTTCACAAGTATCACCAGTCAGGGGACCTCATCCTTGGTTGCATAGCTTCTCACAGCTTCATTATCTCCAAACAATTAACCTTCACTGAAGAACCCCCACCAGCATTGTTTGAAGAACTCCTGTAAGGGGTTCTCGCATCTTTTTTTATTTTAGCCTTAGATTTGCATCTTCATAGCCAAAATTTAGACTTGGTATGCTACTCACCAAGCTATTTTAAAATCTCTTTAAAAGTACCTCTCTGGTCATAATTCAGAAAACATTCTGAATTGTAAGTAGTTTGGAAACACCAGTACTCGAAATATGAATCTTACTAAGATGTAGTTGTGGTTGTTGGCAACTGTCTGTCTTGAGGGACAATGATGTGTGCCTCCAAGAGTGAAGTCAAACTGCTGGAGAATCAAAGCATTTGCTGGCACTGCAGAGACTGGTAACTTGTAACTGCTGCCTGTATTGTTGCTGTTTTCTTTGCTAGCAGGACCAAAGTGACCTGTCTGGGGCGCAATCCTGGGCAGTGTGTGGAGGTCCTAGGCTGCAGAGACAACAAGACCCCACTCTCAGTCTTGTTGATTTGGTCCAAAGGAAAGCACAGCAATACATTTGTCATCAACTTGGCTGCAGGAATTGCCAAAAGGAGGCATGCAAGAAGTCTTCCATCCATCTTAGGGACTCCTCTCCAAATTCATCTAGAGTGCAGATTTTTCCTTGCTGTTTACTCCCAATGCCTTTCCCATGAATTTGTGTAGCCAAAAGGCAGCAGATGTTTAGGATCACTTTTCCTTCTCCTAGATGGGCTGCCTTCCAAGATTTACAACATCCATCTGCCCCTCATTTCCCTCTACAGTATGTGCAATAAGCACCTTCTTAACCGTTGGACCCACTCTTTGTCTTCTCTGCTCAATCCACCAGAGACTGTCTTCACATGAAGGAGAAGTCCCTAACTTACTGAGGGTTTGAGACCCATTGACTACCGTCACCTAGTTTAGCTGGCCAGTGAAGCTGTTCCCTGGGGTGGCATGGTAACAGCTTCTAGGAACCAGAGATGAGAACTTGATGTGTCCCCTACCAGAGGCCCTACCCCTCCCCTAAACCTCCATATACCCCACCTTACTGAGAAGGACCTATTATTATGTATAAAGATGATTATTGATATTTACTTTGCTTAGGACAATTTAGGCTTAGAACTATTTAGGCTTACCTAAAAATGTGGCAAAAATGATGGAGTAGTGATCATTTTACAAAGCATGAGTAGGTTTCTGATGTTTAATGTCACATTTGTTCTAGTGTCATAACTAAGAATTACCAGCAAATCCTGACCTTGGCATCTGCAGTGAAAGAGATCAATGAAAACCGTCAGATTACCAGGTTTAAATTATGGTTATGGTTATGATATAGATTCTTTTCTTTTCTTTTCTTTTCTTTTCTTTTCTTTTCTTTTCTTTTCTTTTCTTTTCTTTTCTTTTCTTTTCTTTTCTTTTCTTTTCTGGGCCAAACCTTTTTGTTGAATTTTCCTTTGGCCAAAAATGAATATCAGAGCTAAATGCATTCTTCCCTCTGGGAAACATATCAAGCGTTTATGCTGGATTTTCTTTTGGCCAATGTGGGGATGGTGATTTAAACTTAATATGCACAATTTCAGATTTTCACCAATAAAATGAGCAAGGGTGGTGGTTTCAACATGGTGGTGGTGGTTGTTAATAATTTTATTTATCACCCATCCTTCGGTGTAAGGTCCCAGGGTTTGTAACAACATTAAAACAACATTAAAAACAATTCGA